>NC_044033.1:810206-1110206 GCF_901765095.1 Microcaecilia unicolor
TCCACAACTCCAGAGTCATGAGGCAACTGAGTGCGCATCAGCTCTGGGTCCCCATGGATCCGGTACTGGGACTCGATCTTCTTGGGAATGTGGGGATTAGTTAAGGGTTTTGTCCAGTTCGCAAGCAATGTCTTTTTTAGGACATGGTGCAAGGGAACAGTGGACGCTTCCTTAGGTGGAGAAGGATAGTCCAGGAGCTCAAACATTTCAGCCCTGGGCTCGTCCTCCACAACCACCGGGAAGGGGATGGCCGTAGACATCTCCCGGACAAAGGAAGCGAAAGACAGGCTCTCAGGAGGAGAAAGCTGCCTTTCAGGAGAGGGAGTGGGATCAGACGGAAGACCCTCAGACTCCTCGTCAGAGAAATATCTGGGGTCTTCCTCTTCCTCCCACGAGGCCTCACCCTCGGTGTCAGACACAAGTTCCCGAACCTGTGTCTGCAACCTCGCCCTGCTCGACTCAGTGGAACCACGTCCACGACGGGGGCGTCGAGAGGAAGACTCCCTCGCCCGCATCGGCGAAGCTCCCTCCGCCGACGTAGTCGGGGAGCCCTCCTGGGAGGTGGCCGCGGTCGGCACCGCACGCGGTACCGACGTCGGGGACCTCAACCTGGGCGATGGGCCAGCCGGCGCCACGCTCGACGGTACCGGAGGCGCAAGCACCGCCGGTACCGGAGGGGTAGGGCGCAACAGCTCTCCCAGAATCTCTGGGAGAACGGCCCGGAGGCTCTCGTTCAGAGTGGCTGCAGAAAAAGGCTGAGAGGTCGATGCAGGCGTCGACGTCAGAACCTGTTCCGGGCGAGGAGGCTGTTCCGGGCTGTCCAGAGTGGAGCGCATCGACACCTCTTGAACAGAGGGTGAGCGGTCCTCTCGGTGCCGATGCCTGCTGGGTGCCGAATCCCTCGGCGACCCAGAGCTCTCGGTGCCGACGCGGGGAGGAGACCGGTGTCGATGCTTCTTCGATTTCTTCCGAAGCATGTCACCGGAGCTCCCCGGCACCGACGAGGAGGACGTAGAATCCATCCGTCGCTTCCTCGGGGCCGAGACCGAAGAGGGTCGATCTCGGGGGGGCTGTACCGCAGGAGCCCTCAGGGTAGGAGGAGACCCACCCGAGGGCTCACCGCCACCAGCAGGGGAATGGACAGCCCTCACCTGCACTCCACTCGATGCACCACCGTCCGACGACATCAGGAGACGAGGTCCCGGTACCACCGACGTCGATGCAGCTATCCGATGTCTCGGCGCCGATGCAGAGGCCCGATGCCTCGATGCACTCGATGCAAGGGCGGCCGAGGAAGACGAAGATCCCGGTGCCGATGCCGACGAAGAGCCCGAGAACAACACGTTCCACTGGGCTAGTCTCGCTACCTGAGTCCGCCTTTGAAGCACGGAACACAGACTGCAGTTCTGAGGGCGGTGCTCAGCCCCCAGACACTGAAGACACGACGAGTGTCGATCAGTGAGCGAGATAACCCGGGCGCACTGGGTGCACTTCTTGAAGCCGCTGGAAGGCTTCGATGTCATGGGCGGAAAAATCACGCCGGCGAAATCAAAAGCCGAAATGGCGAAAATTGAAGCACCAAAATTTAGAGGGAGAAAAATCTCGACCGAGGCCGAAAGAGGCCTACCCCGACGACGAAAGAAAACTTATCGGGGCAAAAAGCTGGAAGTACGGGGAGGATTGACACGAAACCCGGGGAGGGTTTCCGGAGCACTTCCCGCACTAGAACAAAGCTTTTCCGAAGAAAAAACACGCTCAAAAAAACTTTGGACGCGCGAGGTCGACTTTCCGGGGCTCGACACGGCGAAAAAAACGACCGTACCGAGTGCGGACAAAAGAAGACTGGCCGGCTCGAGCCGGTTTCGGGCGGGAAGATGGCCGCGCATGCGCGGTGCGCGCGGGCGTGCGAGGACTAGCAAACGACTTTGCTAGTGAAGTTTCCGATTGGAGGGGCTGCCGTGGACGTCACCCATCAGTGAGAACAAGCAGCCTGCTTGTCCTCGGAGAAATATATACACACACACACACACACACATATATACACACACACACACACATATATATACACACACACACACACATATACATACACACACACACACACATATACACACACACACACACACACACACACACACACACATATACACACACACACACATATATATATATATATATATATACACGTATAGCATAGTAGATGACGGCAGAAAAAGACCTGCACTGTTCATCCAGTCTGCCCAACAAGATAAACTCATATGTGTTACCTTATGTGTATACCTGACTGATTTGTACCTGCCATTTTCAGGGCACAGACCGTAGAAGTCTGCCCAGCAATAGCCCCACCTCCCAACCACTAGCCCCACCTCCCAACCACCAGCTCTGCCACCCAATCTCAGCTAAGCTTCTGAGGATCCATTCCTTATGAACAGGATTCCTTTATGTTTATCTCACACATGTTTGAATTCCGTTACCGTTTTCATCTCCACCACCTCGCGCGGGAGGGCATTCCAAGTATCCACCATTCTCTCCGTGAAAAAATACTTCGACATTTTTTTTTCACATTTATTTTACAGTGCTTATATCCCCCAATTTCCCACCTCTGGCAGGCTCAATGTGGCTTACAACACTGGAACAACAAAATAGACAGGGTACATTAAATGGAAAGAGGTAAGCAGGGCAGAGAGGTAAGGATAAATGAATGGGTCAGTCCATAATAGCAGTGTCAGTCCATACTGGCGACGTCCTGAGATTAATGAGGGTGGTCAGGATCTTCGGGGTAGGCTTGCTCAAATAAGCTGGTCTTAAGCAACTTCCTAAAAGTGAGATGATCCTGAGCCATTTTCATTGATTTCGGTAGGGCATTCCACAGGCGAGTACTGACGTAGGTAAACACGTGCGTGTGTTGTGACAAGGCTACAGCCCAGAGGTACAAAATGAAACAACAAAATCCTGAACTACGTCTCCCAGAATGCATTGCCCATCCCAGCAAAGGGAGCCCCAGGGATAGACAAGATGGGTATATACCAACTCTGACCACAAGAGGGAGGGAGAAGGAAGAAGCCCAGTTCCCTGGCACATGATGCCTCCCACCTGTAGAGGGAAGGGTGGGGTGAGAAGCAGGTGGAGGAGGGGGTTAAGGCTGCTGAGCAAGAAGCAGAAGGAGGAGGGAATGGGAGCTGGAGAGCCCTGAGGAAGGTAGCACCTAAAAGGGGAAAGCTATGTGTTTAAAAGTTTTGATTTAAAACCTGTTGTAAGGAAGAAGCCTGTTTTGATTTGAACTGTTTGCTGTGGGGGAAGGGCAGAGGACTGGAAGAGTTATAAGCCTGGTTCCCCCAGCTGCTCCTGTTTGTTGTGTAAGAACTGTAGGAGCTGGAAACCCTGGTTAGACAGGAGGGAACAATTTTGCTGAAAGGCCAGCACTGCTTGTGATACGTACTGTGAAAAGGAAGTATTTCCAAAGGGGACTATTGCAGCCCTCAAGAAAGGGCAGAGACTTTGGATTGCTGGGTGAGGGGCAGCACTACCCTGCCTGGGGCAGCCCTAACCCAGGGCTCGACTCAAGCTTTTGTTTGTAACTTGGAAACCAAAATAAAAAGAAAAGAATATTTGAATATCTGCTGGTGGCAATTTGTGGGGCTTGGATTAATCCTGGGGAGGAGACTTCCTTCCTCCCCCTACTGGCGCAGCGGTCCCGTTTACAGTGTGTGTGTGTATATATATATATATATATATATATATATATATATGTATGTAGCAAAGATACATACCTGTAGCAGGTATTCTCTGAGGACAGCAGGCTGATTGTTCTATGTGGGTCGACGTCCGCATCAGCCCGGGAACCGGCATTTTGCAAGCAAAAAATTAAAAAAGTTTTGCCAGAGCCTTCTACCACGTGAACCGTGCGCACCGCTCATGCACGGACAACTTCCAGTCCCGTCGCGTGAGCGTTCTCGTTCAGTTTAATCAAAAAGCAAATAAAGAACTCCAAAGGGGAGGTGGGCGGGTTTGAGAGAACTATCAGCCTGCTGTCCTCGGAGAATACCTGCTACAGGTATGTATCTTCGCTTTCTCCGAGCACAAGCAGGCTGCATGTTCTCACATGTAGGGTACCCCTAGCAACCAGGCTCAGTCAAAACAATGAATATTGGTCAATTGGGCCTCGCAACAGCGAGGACATAACAAGATTGACCTGAAACCATAAACAACTAACAGAGTGCAAACTGGAACAGAACAAAAATGGGTCTAGGGGGGTGTAGTTGGATTCTAAACCCCAAACAGATTCTGCAGCACCGACTGCCCAAACCAACTGTCGCATCGGGTATCCTGCTGAAGGCAGTAGTGAGATGTGACTGTGTGGACTGATGACCACATTGCAGACTTGCAAATCTCTTCAATGGAGGCTGACTTTAAGTGAGCCACTGACGCAGCCATGGCTCTAACATTATGAGCCGTGGCATGGCCCTCTAAAGACAGCCCAGAATGGGCATAAGTGAAGGAAATGTAATCTGCTAGCCAACTGGAGATTTTGCGTTTTCCGATGGCAACTCCCCTCTTGTTGGGATCAACAGAAAAACAACTGGGCGGACTGTTTAAAGGGCTTTGTCCGCTCCATGTAAAAGGCCAATGCTTTCTTGCAATCCAAGGTGTGCAAACTGCTTTCACCAGGGCAGGTATGAGCATGGGGAAAGAAAGTTGGCAACACTGGTTCAGATGGAACTCAGACACCACCTTTGGCAGGAACTTAGGGTGCGTGCGGAGGACTACTCTGTTGTGATGGAACTTGATATAAGCTGCATGCACTACCAAGGCCTGAAGCTCACTGACTCTATGAGCTGAAGTAACAGCCACCAAGAAAACGACCTTCCAGGTCAAGTACTTCAGATGGCAGGAATTCAGTGGCTCAAAAGGAGCTTTCATCAGCTGGGTGAGAACGACATTGAGATCCCATGACACTAATGGAGGTCTGATAGGGGTCTTTCACAAAACTAAAGGCTGCCCAGAGATAAGCTTACCCTCTACACGGCGATAAGCACTAATCACACTAAGGTGAACTCTTAAAGAGTTGGTCTTGAGACCAGACTCTGACAAGTGTAGAAGGGAGTCTGTGTAGGGCAAGAAAGAGGATGTAGGGCCTTGCTGTCACACCAGATGGCAAACCTCCTCCATTTGAAAGAGTAACATCTCTTAGTGGAATCTTTCCTGGAAGCAAGCAAGACTTGGGAGACACCCTCCGAAAGACCCAAGGAGGCGAATTCTAAGTTCTCAACATCCAGGCTGTGAGAGCCAGAGACTGGAGGTTGGGATGTAGAAGCAACCCCTCGTTCTGAGTAATGAAGGTAGGAAAACAGTCCAGTCTCCACAGTTCTTCAGAGGACAACTCCAGAAGAAGAGGGAACCAAATCTGACACAGCCAGAAGGGTGCAATCAGGATCATGGTTCCGCAGTCTTGCTTGAGTTTCAGCCAAGTCTTCCCTACTAGAGGTATGGGAGGATACGCATACAGAAGGCCTGTCCCCCAATGCAGGAGAAAGGCATCTGATGCTAATCTGCCGTGGGCCTGAAGCCTGGAACAGAACTGAGGGACTTTGTGATTGATCTGAGTGGCAAAAAGATCCACCGAGGGGGTGCCCCACGTGCAGATCTTGCGGACTACGTCCATGTTGAGTGACCACTCGTGAGGTTGCATTATCCTGCTCAACCTGTCGGCCAGACTGTTGTTTATACCTGCCAGATAAATGGCTTAGAGGAACATGCCTTGACGGCGAACCCAAAGCCACACCTGCATGGCTTCCTGACACAGAGGGCGAGATCCGGTGCCCCCCTGCTTGTTGGTGTAATACATGGCAACCTGATTGTCTGAATTAAAATGATTTGGTTGGACAGCCGATCTCTGAAAGCCTTGAGAGCATTCCAGATCGCTCTTAATTCCAGGAGGTTGATCTGGAGACCTCTTTCCTGAAATGACCACGCTCCCTGAGTGTGCAGCCCATCTATATGAGCTCCCCACCCCAGGAGAGATGCATCCGTCATCAGCAACTTTTCGTGGCTGAGGAACTTGGAATGGTCGTCCCATGGTCAAATTGGATTGAATCGTCCGCCAGTGGGGAGAATTCCGAAAGCTGGTGGACAGTTGGACTCCATCTTCTAGATCCCCCGCAGCTTGAAACCACTGGGAAGCTAGGGTCCATTGAGCTGATCTCATATGTAGACGTGCCATGGGAGTTACATGAACTGTAGAGGCCATGTGCCCCAGAAGTCTCAACATTTGCTGAGCCATGACCTGCTGGGACGCTCGAACCATGGACACCTGGGACAGAAGGCTTTCCGCCCTTGCCTCGGGAAGATAAGCTCGAGCTGAGTGTTCAACAGGGCTCCAATGAATTCCAAAATTTGAAATGGAGTGAGATGAGACTTGGGATAGTTTATGACGAATCCCAGTAGCTCTAGCACCCGAATAGTCATTCGCATAGACTACAGAGCACCCTCCTTCGAGGTGCTCTTCACCAGCCAATCGTTTAGATAAGGAAACACACACACTCCCAGTCTGCGTAGCGACACTGCAACTACAGCTAGGCATTTGGTAAACACTCTGGGCGCAGATGCCAGGCCAAAAGGCAGTACACAGTACTGAAAGTGCTGTGGTCCCAGCCGAAATCGAAGATACTTCCTGTGAGCTGGATGGACCGTGCAGGTCTTTTTCTGCCGTCATCTACTATGTTACTATGTTAAGTCCAGAGAGTATAGCCAATCATTTTCTTGAATCATGGGAATAAGGGTGCCCAGAGAAACCATCCTGAACTTTTCTCGGATAAGAAATTTGTTCAGGGCCCTTAGGTCTAGGATGGGACGCATCCCCCCTGTTTTCTTTTGCACAAGGAAGTACCTGGAATAGAATCCCAGCCCTTCTTCCCCTGGTGGAACGGGTTTGACCACTTAGGCCTGTAGAAGGGCGGAGAGTTCCTCTGCAAGTACCTGCTTGTGCTGGGAGCTGTAGGACTGAGCTCCCAGTGGGCAATTTGGAGGCTTGGATGCCAGACTGAGGGTGTATCCTAACCGGACAATTTGAAGAACCCACCGGTCGGAGGTTATAAGAGGCCACCTTTGGTGAAAAAACATTAACCTCCCCCCAACCAGCAAGTCATCTGGTAAGAACACGTTTACTGAGGCTGTGCTGAACTGGAGCCAGTCAAAAGCCCGCCCCTTGCTTTTGCTGGGGAGCCGCAGTGGCCTTAGGTGCATGCTGTTGACGAGAACGAACACGCTGGAACTGAGCCTGGGAAGGCTGCCGAGAAGCAGAAGTGTACCTAGGCTTAGCATAGGAATAGGGAGCACTCCTCTTCCCTCCAAAAAACCTCCTGGATGAGAAGGTAGTAGCAGAAGACGCCCGGCGGGAGAGAGAATTCAAAGCATCATTATGCTTCTTGATCTGGTCAACTAGATCCTCTACTGTCTCTCCAAAAAGGTTGTCCCCCCCGGCAAGGAACATCCGCCATCCGCTGCTGGACTGAATGATCCAGGTCAAAGACATGCAGCCATGAGAGTCTGCACATCACTATACCTTGGGCAGCGATCCTGTATGCTACATCAAAAAAGTGTCGAACGTACCCCTGGCCAGGAATTTCCGACACACCTTCTGCTGTCTGACCACCTGGCGAAAAGGCTCGGCCTGTTCCGGAGGGAGTGCAACCACCAAGCTGGACAGTTGCCTCACCGAGTTCCGCAAGTGGATGCTCGTGAAAAGCTGATAAGTCTGGATCTTGGCAGCAAGCATAGCAGACTTCCTCCCAAGAGAGTCCATTCTAGATTCTCTGCCTGGGGGCGCTGAGACATAGTCCCTAGTACCCCTGGCTCTTTTGAGGGCGGAGTCCACCACCATGGAATTATGAGGTAGCTGAGACCTCATCAAACCAGGTTCACCGTGGATCCGATATTGGGATTCAGCTTTTTTTGGGATCACGGGATTAGACAGAGGGAAAGACCAGTTTCGCATAAGGACTTACTTCAGTACATTATGCAAAGGAGCCATTGCAGCCTCTCTAGGCGGAGAAATATAATTCAGGACCTCGAGCATCTCAGCCCTGGGCTCATCCTCAACCTCCATAGGGAAGGGAATAGCCACAGCCATTTCCCGGACAAAGGAGGTAAAGGATAGACTCTCCGGTGGATTAAGTCTCCTTTCTGGTGGAGGGGAAGGTTCAGAAGGAATCCTATAGGAATCGTCAGAAGAAAAGTACCTGGGATCTTCTTCTTCCTCCCACAAACGCTCATCTTCCGTATCAGACAAGACATCCCTAAGAGCAGTCCGAAAATGAGCCTGCCTCGATGCCGAGCGACATCCTCGATGGCGGTGTTGAGAAGTCGACGCCCACCTGGACTGCGGTGAAGCTTCCTCCACCGACGTCGAAGGGGAATTGACCTGGGTGGCTGCCAGCACGGAGGTCGAGGACCTCACCACAGGCGAAGGGACAGATGCAGCTGCAGCAGACGGTACGGAAGGCGCAAGCACCCCCGACACCGAAGCAGACTGGCCCAGCAATCCTTCCAGAAGCTCTGGAAGCAGGGCCCTGATGCCAATGTTGCTATGCTCATATTAGCCCTCTCCTCAAGCCACTTCATTGGCTCCCTATCCGTTTCCGCATATGGTTCAAATTCCTCTTAACTTACAAGTGAATTCACTCTGCAGCTCCTCAGTACCTTTCCACTCCTATCTCTCCCTACACTCCTCCCTGGGAACTCCATTCACTGGGTAAATCTCTCTTCTCCGAGGACAAGCAGGCTGCTTGTTCTCACATGTGGGTCGACGTCTGCGTCGGCCCAGGAATCGGACGGCATTTTGCAAGCAAAATATTTAAAAAATCTGCCAGTCTTCTGGTGCGCGTGTGCGGACTGATATCCCGCCCGTCGCGTGAGTGCTCTCCCTCAGTTTTCTTTTCTCCGTGTTGAGGTGCGGAGTCAGTAAAGGCTACGGGGTCAGTAAAGGAGCCAGTGGCAGAATCTGTTGAGGCTCGGGAGCAGGTACAGGGCTGCCAGAAGACAGACGCATCGGCACCTCCTGAATAGAGGGGGAGCGATCCTCTCGGCGCCGACACTTCTCGGGTGCCAATTCCCTTTACGCCCCACAGCTCCCGGCACCGTGTGTCGAAGGAGAACGATGACGGTGCTCCTTCGCTCGACGCCCATCATCGAGACTCCACTGTACCAATGAGGATATGGAATCCTCACGTCTCCTCGGGGCCGGGGGGGCCTGCATAACAGGAGACCCTCGAGGCAGATGGAGACCCACTCGATGCTTCACTGCTCCCAGCGCAAATTGGTCTTTCAGCAGCCATTACCTCCGCTTCCGACGTCGATGCTTCCCTTGATGTCGACACCGCCGACCTCGGTACCGATGTCGATATCGACGTCGAAGGACCGGACCGAGCCTCAAAAAGCTTTATTTGTTGGGCTTCTCGAGACGCTTGGGTCCGTTTCTTCTTATGAAGACACAGACTGCAAGTGGCTGGGCTATGGTCGGGCCCAAGGCATTGGATACACCAGGCATGGGTATCGGTACCTGAGATGGTCCGGTTGCACCGAGTACAACGTTTGAAGCCACTGGGTGTCTTCGATGACACGGAAGGAAAAACAGCTTCGGCAAAATCAAAAGAAACGATTGTGCCTAATAAAGAAATAGGGCACAAAAATGAGGGAATAACCCGGCCGCGACGAAAAACAAAGGAAACTTGAAAGGGGACAAAACAAACACACTATGGGAATTTTTTTTTATATAATATAAAGAAAAAATTAGAAAAAAACTAAAACTCGAAGACTATCCTGGGCCTGAGAGGAGCCCAGAAAAAAACTACCGCACCTCAACACGGAGGAAAGAAAACTGAGGGAGTGTGCTCACGCGACGGGCAGAAAATCAGTCTGCACACGCGCACCAGAAGACTGGCAAAATTTTTTTATATTTTCCTTGCAAAATGCCGTCCAATTCCTGGGCCTACGCAGACGTCGACCCACATGTGAGAACAAGCAGCCTGCTTGTCCTTGGAGAAAAGAGATTTACCCAGTGAATGGAAGTCCCAGGGAGGAGTGTAGGGAGAGACAGAGTGGAAAGGTACTGAGGAGCTGCAGAGTGAATTCACTTGTAAGTTAATAAGAGGAATTTGAACCATATGTGGAAACGGATAGGGAGCCAATGAAGTGACTTGAGGAGAGGGCTAATATGAGCATAGCAACATTGGCAGAATATAAGACGTGCAGCAGAATTTTGAACAGATTGAAGAGGAGAGAGATGGCTAAGTGGGAGATCTGCGAGAAGTAAGTTGCAATAGTCTAAGCAAGAGGTGATAAGAGTGTGGGGAAAAGGGTTCTGGTAGTGTGCTCAGAAAGGAAAGGGCAAACTTTGGTGATACTATACAGAAAGAAACGACAGGTTTTAGCAGTCTGCTGAATATGTTCAGAGAAGGAAAGAGGAGTCGAAGATGACCCCAAGGTTACGAGCTGATGAGACAGGGAGGATGAGAGTGTTATCCACAGAAAGAGAATGGGGGAAGAGGAGAGGTTGGTTTAGGGAGAAAGATAAGAAGCTCAGTCTTGGTCATGTTTAGTTTCAGATGGCGCTGAGACATCCAAGCAGCAATGTCAGACAGAAGGCTGATACTTTGGCCTGGGTTCCTACTGAGATTTCTGGTGTAGAGAGGTAGATCTGGAAGTCATCAGCATAAAGATGAAACTGAAAACCATGGGATGAGATCAGAGTAACAAGGGAAGAAGTATAGATGGAGAAAAGAGGTCCCAGGACAGATCCCTGAGGTACACCAACTGACAGTGGGATAGAAGTGGAGGAGGATCCACCAGAGTATACACTAAAAGTACAATGGGAGAGATAAGAAGAAAACCAGTGTCACGCTATAACTATTGACGATACTGATGCCTGGGGCTTACACCTATTGGAGGGTCACAAATCCTTCAATGGATGACAGTATCTTAATTAGTAGATTTTGAGCAGAATTCCATTCCATTTTCGGAGTGGCCTGCGGATTCGGCATTATTGCCCATATTGGGGTTACTTGTATACATGATCGCTGTGACAATAAAGGGACGCCTAAGGCACTGGTTGAGATTGTATACAGGTTGACTCGGGCAATTCTAAATTATTACGTGTATTTCGGTTTGACGAATAGAGCGGAATCTTCAGTTGAATTGAGCAGACTCTTCATTCAAAATTGTTAGGTGTATATTAAAATATCCTATGGAGGGTAGTTGAATAGAGCAGAATCTTCATTTGAATAGAGCAGAATCTTCCTAACCGGCGAAAATCCATAGGGTATCTGTTCTCCGAGTTCAGGGAACTAGTTTCGCAGCTTCCTGAGCACTTTCAGGGGTAGTAGTCTCCCCTCCTTTGAGGGTTCTACCATTGGAGCGAATCATGGCCAATGGAGCTGCATCTTGGCAGCTAGTAGAGCAGAATCCTAATTGTAGAAGCCTACCCTGGGGAACAGTTTTCTTTTATTAGAGTAGTATAGATACATAATAGCTGACACCATTTACTTTTTGTACATTTTTCTTAAACTCTTCTTTCCTCTTTGTGACTGTCATTTGTCTGTTAATTTAATCTGCGGTAAAAGCGTCGAGCTTTCCGCCAATTAGTAATTTTTATTTTGGATCCCTTTGTTGGAGCACATTAACAGATGCATGAGTATGATTGTGTTATGTCTCTGCATGTTTTACTATTAGGATAATTATTGCATGTTTTTGTAAACTGTTAGCACATTATCATTTCTAGATCTCCTTGCTATCCCTGAAGCTGCCTTGTGAACCACTGACCTTGTACTAGGTTCTAGATCTAATCAATATATATATATTGCTAATCTAGTTCATTTTCCTATAGCATATATTAAACCAGCTAGTTATTAAGGAATCATTTCTTTAGTTTTAAATTAGTGCTTTAAGGTTACTCTGCGAGATTGCCTATCAACTGCAGTGGTAGTAAATCTAAAAGGAGTGTTTTTTTCCCAGGATTGTATATTATTTCATTTAAGCAATGTTTGTTTGATTTATAACGCGATGGTACATATCTGATTGTTTTTGATTTCTGATAAATTGCTTTCATTAGAAAAACAAGCACTTTTTAGTTTTAATTTTATAAGTGTATGTCCGTGTATGTGTTCTTTGAAAATTGCATAATTGTTTCAGATATTTCCTATGAAAGGTTCTATATTATATGCCATCTAAAACACTGTTTATTTGTGATGTTGTTTAAATAACCAGTGCTGATGTTCACTTCCAGGCTTTTTATTGGGGATGTGTTCCGTAAGAATGAATTAACTGTTTTAATTTTTTCTTTTCACGTCTTATCTACAACTTTCAAACTTCCTTCCCTGCCTCTTAAAGATTTATGGTTTTAAGACAGAGTTCCAGCATTTCTGGTTCTCAATAGGGTTTAAAGATTAACCCTTGCATAACACAACTAACTGGTAAATCCGAACTAAAGAAATTCAGTTTGCTATTATTTCAGAGCTATGTTCAGAAAAGACTAGCTACAATTGAGAACCGTATCTCTGGAAGCAGATAAAGTAATAACCTTCTCTTCCTCCTTTTCCTCTCCTGAAGTATTAATTCTATGAAGACCAATTCCACCAGCATGAAGTTTTAATACGAAAACTTGAACTTACAGTTTTTGTCTGATGTTTAATCCTATCTTCAGTCACCATAATGTCCAATGCTTGTAGTGAGTAGTAAACTCAAATTAGACACAGGAAGCACCGTTATTTCATGATTTCCTTAAGACCGAATGATAGAGATTAACCCTTTATAGTTCTTATTTTCTCTAAAGTTCATCTTTACAAATGCTTTGAACTCAGTATATGATACAGGAATTCATTACGTGTTTCAAATTTTTAATAACCAGATGGATTTTTCTATGATTCTGTGTTATCCTTGCTAATCTTTGTTTAGAATTCAATTTAGAATGTGGGATTATATGAACATATCATACTAATCTTTCTTTCTGGTCAATTTATGCATTTATTGCATTAATAAAAATTGTTATTATATCCTTGATTTTTTTGAATTTTACTAAAATGTTTAAAGAAATGCTTATACTTGTTTGCTGCTTATAAAGCTGCTTATACTCTGTAATTTAAAATATACTCTAAATTGTACATTGATTCCTGGGAATATATAAGCTTATCTTTAGCTATCCCTCTGAATGGGAATTTTGATATGCTGTCATAATTTAGGGCCCAAAATTGTGAAAGCATAGAAATGATCAAATTAAAAGTTAATATAATTCTTATTTTCCAAATTGGCTGTGAACTATTACAGAGAACTATAGGTTATTGTCCTTCTCATTTGACCTATTTAAACCTTGTAAAGGTCACGTGAGAAGGCTTCATAGAAATATATAGTTTTTACATTTCTGATTTTGGCTCTTCTCTATCTTTTAAAATATCATGTTAAGGGCTGCATTTTCCTGGAACAGACTCTGACCACAATGTTTCCTCAGACTCTGCCGACTTCCTGTGCCAGCCACATGTAATATACAGAGAACAATTTTTTATTATTATTCCTACTGGTAATTTCTGATATTATATATTATATATTGACACTATGCTCCACCTACTGATGCGCAAAGAAACTAACTATTGCATTCTATAATCTATTCTTTTTAATGGTCCTATGCTGAGATTTGACCACTTGATATTACTTCTTATATCACCTCTATTTATTAAGTCCTGTAGGATGAGTGAAGACGGCATATTCAATTCCTGATCTACCGCCTCTATTCCAGTTTGATACTTCTGCTACAACTGACCTCTGGCAAGAAAAAAAGTGCCACCTCCTCCAATGAGAATTTTCTTTTGTTCAAATGATGTCCTTAATTTAGACCTTCTTGGTTATGCTCTTAAATAATATTATTGCAGACTCATCTTTTCAAGAACCTCTCTATTACAACAGACAGCGACCGTGATTCCAGAAGATACTTCCATCACCTGGACTAGTTATGAGTTTTAAATTTCTGCACATTAGTCTTCTGCTTTGATTATGACTATTTCCTAAGCTACCCTTCTTTCTGAATCATCTAACTCGTAAGTCCTGCTGGCCTCCTGCAGCTGAGGGCTCAACCCTTGGTGAATGGTAGTCATCGTAGGTGAAGATTCCATATCTATTGGCGATAAATGACGACGCATTGCCCTCCATACATCAATAATTGAACATTTACCATCATCTCTAAATTTTAATTGTTTTTCTCTTTTGTTCCATATACTTTACCATTGTTATTTGATCATGTCTTTCTAAAAATTACCAATCTGTCTCGCACATTATGCAAGCCAGAAGTGGGGATATATTATGCAAATCCAATTCCAAATCCCAATTCCAAATCTTTTTTTTTTATTTAATTTTAAGTTGATGGTAGAATAAAGACATGGAAAGATTCAACTTTGTACACCACAAATACGTCTTCAAGATCTATCCAGGTCCAAATGATGTTAGATCCCCCAAGGTTGTGGCAATGACCTTTACACCTTGCAAACTGCTGGACCACAAGTCTTGGGTCCATGGGAAAGATATATGTGTTTACTCAGATGTTACAAGCCTAACCATCTCAAGATCGGCAACTTCCTTCAGCAAACCAGCCTGAAAATCCAGATTCTTCAGCGCTTCCACCGCCTCAACCATGATCGATGAAAGAGAATTTAGAACTGATACTTAATTTGAGAATTACTGTTGCTGTTTATGGACATTATAGATTCATATTATGTTTTATTTTCAGTTTAGCAACAATCCTGTCTAGATATTGAAAAGGTTTTATTTTTATTTTCCTATTATTTCCTTTATTGTTCTAATTGTTTTTCTAAGAGTTTCCCAGTTATTTCTGTTTTTCTAATTTAAATTGAAGTCGATATTGCTCAGATACAAGGGTAACATCAAACCCTAATACTGGCTATGATATCATAATGTATGTGTAAACCCTGTTAGTATCAACCAGTTATGCAATTGTTTAACTTTGGTGTAGGTTTGACTAAGCTCCAAGTGGGGTAACGGATATATACAATGCTTCCCATACTTCCAGGTCATTATGCATATGTCAAGATCCATGCATAACCTTTGATACCATTTTTGCTGTATGAGGCAACCTCATACTTGCTATCCACTTATTAGTACTCATGATGGGATGCCAATGATGAGTACTAGTAAGGTCCAGGAATCCCGACCTATTTAAGGATTCTGAATACCTACAAACCTTAACCAGCCTGTAATCTGAATACTAGCCATATATTTGTTGAGCCCATAACAATGCTTAATCGAAACCACTGTTCCTTCTCAAGACCACTGAGATAGATACATTAGATTATCTCCCCATGTACTAAGTCATAACAAGACCTGAAAGTATTTATTAGTATGATCCACCTGAAATTGCTATTACCCGTATAGATGAACTCATGGTTTTGTCCCATTCATAAAACCTCTCTCACTACAGGTTTGAGTACACCTCAAGAGAGGTAACATCAAGATTAAGGTCCAAGGGGTTGGGTAATATAAAGGGAATTCCATATGCCCAGAAATATACCACCTAACAATGAAGTTTTCTGTCTGGCATAATATCTGCTAGCAACCCATAAGAGCAAAACTCCCCCTCTCGTTTAATAGCTTGCCACCTTCTGGAATAGATGATGACACGCTTGACGAGTTTTGTGTCACCCCTCTCCAGAGGGGGTGACAAGTGGGGAATGTATAATTATACTACAGCAAGAGACCCTCACTGGATCCACCGGAAGGGTGGAAGGCCAGATTTTAGGACTCAGGCTGTAAAAATACCAGCTAGGTTTAAAAATCTATGACTGGCTGCGCAAGGACTTGCTTTTCCTGTAAGTTAATATGTGTCCCCGCTTGGGATCCATCCACTGGAATAGTGGTGGGTCAATTTACATACCTTAAATAGCTAAAACAACTGAAAAAGTACTGACTAGGCCAAACAACAAGAAAGTGATTTAATATTTGAGAATCTGCAAAAAGCAGGTCTGAACAATGAGTCCTGACACAAACTGGTACAACTGTCACTTTAAATCAGATGAACAAAATGGAGTCTATTAGTTTTGTATAAAAGGCTACAGAGGTTATACAGAGTTCTTAAGATGGTGTGAAAAGTATTGCGACACAGACAGATGTGGAACTGTTATCTCAACGCTTCCCAAAACATGCTGATAAGACTGCGTGGGAAAGTATCATCTCAGAAATTGAGAGCTAGGTATCTCACCATAGACTTCTATGGAGAGGTTTGTGTATAAAAGAGGGGACAAATTGCCATAGCTTTGGAATTTTCCCCAACGCTTCTGTCAGACGGCAGGGCTCTGTCCGGATGTACCCAGAATCTGTCTGCTGAATGTACCTGATTAAAGTCTGATGTGCAAATAAAATCCTTATTCCAAATGATGATTTGTGGGCTTAACTTAATGATGAAAGGCTGTAAGTATAAATGCTTCTGCTGTATCAGGCTATCACTCGCTGCATTATATAACTTGTAACCTAAATCCAGTTTGTCATAAGGCTGGTATCTGTTTCTTGCCAGTGCTGAGAGGCGGACTAATGCGGGTCTCTTAGGTCTAACGTCTCTCTCAGTGGCAACTCCTCTTAGAACTTCACAACCCCCTGATTGCCCCAGTTCTAGGGCTATTCAGAGATGGAGTCAGATTAAGGTCATTTAAGCCTTCTTGGGGGGGCTCGGGACCCCTTAATTCTGAACAGAACAGAGCCCTGAAATCCAAGTGAGGACAGCGTATCAAGGAGTAGGCTGTGATCAACAGTGTCAAAAGCAGCAGATTGAAAAGGATGAGGATAGAATAGAGGCCTTTTGATCTGGCCATGCACAGGTCATTGGAGACTTTAGCAAGCGCTGTTTCAGTTGAATGAAAGGAGGCAAAAGCCAGACTGAAGTGGAATAGCTTGAGATGAAAGAAAGTCAAGGCAATGGCTGTGAACAGTACGTTCAAGTATCTTGAATAGGAAAGGGAGGAGTCCCCCATGTTTCCACAACTCGACTCTAAACAAAGGCATAGAACATGTTAACCTGCACAAAACAAAAGGCACATCCCTAACCATCTTACTGGGTAGACCACATGGGCCATGCTGGTCATTATCTGTTGTCATTTATGTTACTATGACTCTTCAGATGTCTACTTGTGCTATTCCAGCAAGAATTACAGGTAATAAGGTGCGTGCACACCAGGTTGCACTGGCATCCTTGGTCTATTAATGCAATTATACAATGAAGGCAATGAAGCCTAACTAAAACAAACATGCACCAGAAGAGGGTGGGAGGAGATATGGGGGTGGGTGAGTTGAGAAATGGGGAGGGGTTAGAAGCTGGTTTATGTGAAAATATGTGATGGCACCAGTGATGTTCCTATGTATTGTTTCTTTTTCCTGCTTGTCATCAATAAAAACTATTAAAACCTAAAAACAAACATGCAACACTTGGGAATAAAGACCAATGGTAGCTTAGCTTTCTATTCCCATTATAAATGGCATAGTGACAAATTGGGATGAGCTCCAACTGGGTCAGAAGCTCAGGTAAAGGAGGCATGAAATCGGACAACAAGAAAATGCAATGCGTAAAGTGAAGCATAAAGAAGAATATAATGTAAAAACAGGTTAGATTAAAACACAGAGGCAAATGTGCAATCAAGCGTAACATGAACAAAGCAGAAAAGGACAGAACCCCAAAACAAAAACCCATCCAACAGAACCACAGCACATACCTCAAATGTGTCTCAGAAATTCCATCCAATAACTCAGGCAGCTCACAAGTTGAAACACATAAGACATCTCCAAGCTGAACCAACCTGAAAACAAAAAAACTTGTGCTCAACACTGAAGAGTGGTAAACAAGCTTTATAATCTACTGCTGGGGCCTGAAGTAGTAAAGAGAGTAAAAAGCCGGTAACAGATGGTAGTGATGTAGGAGCAAAGCAAGAACTATGAAGCACTATATATATGTTCCAGTATAATAAAGATATATGGGATTAAAATACATGGCACTATCCAGCATTAATAACCTGAATTCCAAAATGGAGACTTAAGCTTATTCTTTCAATGCAAAGCCTATTTGTTGAACAAAAACTGCTGACAAGGGTCCCAATGTGCTAGAATAAAAAGGTTGCTAGCATCGATGACATGGCCCGAACAGCCAAAGATTATGGCTGGCAAATTGCATCTTGTTTATGAAACCCCGGCTTCTTGTCAAGGTGACTCCTTCAATGTGGTGCCAGTGAGACAATCCATCATCCCTTGAAGCCCCAATATTTGGGGTAGACAAAGTTATATGTGCGTCACCCCCAAAGCCAGAATGTATGTCATCAGCACAGCTGCAGCCCATGATTTCTATGTAAAAAGGGGTTCTTACCAGAGACAAGGACTGCTGTTTTGACATCCCATTCAAGGAGTAGACCTGCGTTAGGCCTGTCCATTTGAGGAATATGCTGCTACCTTGCAGTCTGCCATCAGGTTGTATGCTTGCCATCAAACTTTACATACATGTTGTGGGTTCAGAGTGACTCACTTCAGAGTCTACTTAGAAAATTATGTGTATTTGCTCTAAGCTACTTCTACGATAAGACCTCATGTGTCTATATTCTTGCCTTCTTTGTATATTATCTTTGCGGTTCTTGTAAATAAATGCACGCTTTCTTTTTACAATACTTGGCTGTGGAGTTAGTTATTATTTAGGGCACAATGAGCTTGGATCTAAGGATAAGATGGAACACATTTGCTTCTGATACTTCACACACTAAGGCTGGTATCACTGGGCGGACTGTCTGAAGGGCTTTGTCCGCTCCACGTAAAAGGCCAATGCTCTCTTGCAGTCCAAAGTGTGCAAGCTGATTTCGCAAGGGTGGGCATGAGGACGGGGGAAAAATGATGGCAAGACAATTGACTGGTTCAGATGGAATTCAGACACCACCTTCAGCAGGAACTTAGGGTGCGTGCAGAGGACTACTCTGTTGTGGTGAAACTTAGTATAAAGTGTATCCACTACCAGGGCCTGAAGCTCACTCACCCTACAAGCTGAAGTAACCACCACCAAGAAAATGACCTTCCAGGGCAAGTATTTCAGATGGCAGGAATTCAGTGGCTCAAAAGGAGCTTTCATCAGCTGGGTGAGAATGACGTTCAGATCCCATAATACTGATGGAGGTTTGACAGGGGGCATTAACAAAAGCAAACCTCTCATGAAGCGAACTAAAGGCTGTCCAGAGATAGGCTTATCCTCTACATGCCAATGATAAAATTAATTGCACTGAGGTAAACCATTACGGAGTTGTTCTTCAGACCAGACTCTGACAAGTGTAGAAGGTATTCAAGCAGGGTCTGTGTAGGACAAGAGATAGGATCTAGGGCCTTGCTGCCACACCAGACGGCAAACCTCCTCCATTTGAAAGAGTAACACCTCTTAGTGGAATCTTTCCTGGAAGAAAGCAAGACTCGAGAGACACCCTCCAAAAGACCCAAGGAGGCGAATTCTATGTTCTCAACATCCAGGCCGTGAGAGCCAGAGACTGGAGGTTGAAGTGATGAAGGTAGGAAAACAGTCCAGTCTCCACAGTTCTTCAGAGGACAACTCCAGAAGAAGAGGGAACCAAATCTGACACAGCCAGAAGGGTGCAATCAGGATCATGGTTCCGCAGTCTTGCTTGAGTTTCAGCCAAGTCTTCCCTACTAGAGGTATGGGAGGATACGCATACAGAAGGCCTGTCCCCCAATGCAGGAGAAAGGCATCTGACGCTAATCTGTTGTGGGCCTGAAGCCTGGAACAGAACTGAGGGAACTTGTGATTGATTACCTTAGTGTAATTATGTTTTATTGTTATATAATACTTTAAATCATTAACTTCATGATTTTGTGATTTGTTACTATGTAAGCCACATACAGCTTGCGATGAGTGGGAATTGTGCGGGATACAAATGTAAAAAAATAAATAAATAAATTTGAGTGGCAAAAAGATCCACAGAGGGGGTGCCCCACGCTCAGAAGATCTTGCAGCAACGCCCATATTCAGCGACCACTTGTGAGGTTGCATTACCCTGCTCAGCCTGTTGGCCAGACTGTTTCGCCTGCCAGAGAAGCAGCTTAGAGAAACATGCCATGACGGCGTGCCCAAAGCCACATCTGGAAGGCTTTCTGACACAGAGGACGAGATCCGGTGATTCCCTGCTTGTTGGTGTAGTACATCACAACCTTATTGTCCGTTTGAATCAAGATAATTTGGTTGGACAGACAATCTCTGAAAGCCTTCAGACCGTTCCAGATCGCTCATAGCTCCAGGAAGTTGATCTGAAGACCTGTTTCCTGCAAGGACCACACTCCCTGAGTGTGAAGCCCATCCACATGATCTCCCCACCCCCGGGGACCTAGGACAGTACATGGTACTGAAAGTGCTGTGTTCCCAGCCGAAATCGAAGGTACTTCCTGTGAGCTGGAAGTATCGAGATGTGTAAGCATCCTTTAAGTCCAGAGAGCATAGCCAATTGTTTTCTTGAATCATGGGAAGAAGGGTGCCTAGGGCAGGGGTAGGCAACTCCGGTCCTCGAGAGCCACAGGTAGGTCAGGTTTTCAGGATATCCACAATGAATATGCATGAGATAGATTTCCATACCATGGAGGCAGTGTTTGCAAATCTATCTCCTGCATATTCGTTGTGGATATCCTGAAAACCTGACCTGCCTGCGGCTCTCGAGGACTGGAGTTGCCTACCCCAAACCATCTTGAACTTTTCTCGGACTAGAAATTTGTTCATGGCCCTTACATCTAGCATGGGACGCATCCCCTGATTTTCTTTTGCACAAGAAAGTACCTGGAATAGAATCCCAGCCCTTCTTTCCCTGGTGGAACAGATTTGACCGAATGGGCCTTTAGAAGGGCGGAGAGTTCCTCTGCAAGTATCTGCTTGTGCTGGGAGGTGTATGAATGAACTCCCGGTGGACAATTTGGAGGTTTGGATTCCAGATTGAGGGTGTATCCTAACCGGACTATTTGAAGAACCCACTGGTCGGAGGTTACGAGAGCCACCTTTGGCGAAAAAAAAAACATTTAACCTCCCCCCAACTGGCAAGTCGTCCGGTATGAACACTTACTGCGGCTATGCTTACCTGGAGTCAGTCAAAAGAACATCCCTTGCTTTTGTTGGGGAGCAGCAGAGGCATTAGGCTAACGCTGTTGATGAGAACAAGTACGTTGGGGCTGAGCCTGACAAGGCTGTCGGGATGCTGGAGTGTAACTGCACCTACCATAGAAATAGGGAGCACTCCGCACCCTCCAAAAAAAGCTCCTAGTTGAGGCGGCTGTACCAGAAGGCGCCCGGCGGGAGAGAGAAGTCATAGCATCATTGTGCTTCTTGATCTGGTCAACAAGATCTTCCACCTTCTCTCCAAAAAGGTTAACCCCCCGGCAAGGTACATCCGCCATCCTCTGCTGGACCGAATGATCCAGGTCGGAGACACACAGCCATGAGAGTCTACGCATCGCTATACCCTGAGCAGGATTCTGGATGCCATATCAAAAGTATCGTAAGTGCTCCTGGCCAGGAATTTACAACACACCTTCTGCTGCCTCACCACCTGGCGAAAAGGCTCAGCCTGCTCCAGAGGGAGGGCATCGACCAAGGTAGACAGCTGACTCACCGAGTTCTGCAAGTGAACGCTCATAAAGAGCTGGTAAGACTGGATATGGGCAGCGAGCATAGCGGCCTGATACGTCTTCCTCCCAAACGAGTCCAAGGTCCTAGCTTCTCTGCCTGGGGGTGCCAAGGCATAGTCTCTAGTGCTCTTGGCCCTTTTGAGGGCGGAGTCTACCACCATGGAATTGTGTGGTAACTGAGACCTCATCAACCCAGGCTCACCGTGGATCTGATACTGGGAATCAGTCTTCTTAGGGATCACAGGAGCAGACATAGGGAACGACCAGTTTCGCATAAGGACTTCCTTGAGTACCTTATGCAAACGAGCCATCACAGCCTCCTTAGGTGGAGGGGGATAATCCAGGACCTTGAGCATCTCAGCCATGGGCCCATCCTCCATCTCCATAGAGAATGGAATGGCAGCAGCCATTTCCCACACAAAAGATTCAACAGAGATGCTCTCAGGGGGAGACAGTCTCCTTTTAGGTAGAGGGGAAGGTTCAGAGGGAATCTCAAAATACTCATCGGAGGAAAAGTATCTGGGATCTTCCTCTGACTCACATGATCGCTCCTCCTCAGTATCGGAAAGCACTTCCCTAAGGGAGCTATGAGACTAAGCTTGCCTCAACGCAGAGGATCGACGTCCTCGATGGCGATGTTGAGAGGCCGACACCCACATGGACTACGGTGAAGCTTCCTCCACCGACGTTGAAGGGGAGTCAACCTGGGTGGCAGCCAACACTGGCGACAAAAGCGGCACTGAAGACGAGGACCTCACCACAGGTGAAGGGCCAGACGCCACTGGAGCAGATGGCATGGAAGGCGCAAGCACCATCGACGCCGAAGCAGACTGACACAGCAGTCTTTACAGAAGTTCTTGAAGCAGGGCCCAGATGCGCTCGTTAAGAGCCACCATCGGAGAAGACTGGGGGGGGGGGGGGGCTGTGCAGCAGCCGGAGGCAGAACCTGATGAGGCTCAGGAGCAGGTACCGGGCTGCTAAGAGGCCGACGCATCGGCATCTCCTGTATGGAGAGAGAGAGGTCCTCTTGGCGCCAACACTTCTCGGGTGCCTTCGACACCTCGGAGCTCAAGGCACCGTGTGTCAAAGGAGAACGGTGACTGTGCTTGTTCACCTTCGCTCAATGCCAGTCACCAAGGCTCCTCGGTGCCAAAGAGGACGACGTGGAATCCTCACGTCTCCTCGGGGTCGGATCCGACAATAGTCAGTCCTGGGGGGCATGCACACAGGAGGCCTCGAGACAAGTGGAGACCCACTCGACGCCTCGCTACTTCCAGCATGTCTTGTTCTCTCAGCAGCCACTACCTCTGCTCCTGACGTAGATGCTTCCCTCGATGTTGACGTCAACAACCTCAGTACCAATGTCAACGTCAAAGGACCGAACCGAGACCTCAAAGGTTTCTCGCGTTGGGCTTCTCGAGCTACTTGGGTCTGTTTCTTCATACAAAGACACAGAGCACAAATAGGAGGGCTATGGTCGGGCCCAAGGCACTGGATACATCAAGAATGAGTATCAGTACCTCAGATGGTCCAGTTTATTTATTTTTTTATTTTAGTTACATTTGTAGCCCGCGCTTTCCCACTCATGGCAGGCTCAATGCGGCTTACATGGGGCAATGGAGGGTTAAGTGACTTGCCCAGAGTGACAAGGAGCTGTGCCTGAAGTGGGAATCGAACTCTGTTCCTCAGTTCCCCAGGACCAAAGTCCACCACCCTAACCACTAGGCCACTCCTCCACTCCTTTCTTTGCAATTTCTACTTACACCAATACCGAAAAACCCCAAAAAACCAGCGAATGACATCACCAACTATCGACCTGTGGCCTCCATCCCTCTTCTAACCAAACTGATGGAAAATAGAGTGACCTCCCAACTTAACGAATTCATACAAAAGTTCTCCATATTACATAGTAACATAGTAGATGATGGCAGAAAAAGACCTGCACGGTCCATCCAGTCTGCCCAACAAGATGAACTCATGTGTATACCTCACCTTGATTTGTACCTGTCTTTTTCAGGGCACAGACCGTATAAGTCTGCCCAGCACTATCCCCGCCTCCCAACCACCAGCCCCGCCTCCCAACCACCGGCTCTGGCACAGACCGTATAAGTTTGCCCAGCACTATTCCCCACCTCCCAACCGCCAGTCCTGCCTCCCACCACCGGATCTGGCACAGACCATATAAGTCTGCCCAACACTATCTTCGCCTCCCAACCACCAACCCCTCTTCCCCCCACCGGCTCCGCCACCCAATTTCGGCTAAGCTTCTGAGAATCTATTCCTTCTGCACAGGATTCCTTTATGTATATCCCACGCATGTTTGAATTCCGTTACCGTTTTCATCTTCATCACCTCCCGCGGGAGGGCATTCCAAGCATCCACCATCTCTCCGTGAAATCTTTTTGAGTCTGCCCCCCTTCAATCTCATTTCATGTCCTACCGCCTTCCCATCTCCGGAAAAGATTTGTTTGCGGATTAATACCTTTCAAATATTTGAAAGTCTGTATCATATCACCCCTGTTCCTCCTTTCCTCCAGGGTATACACGTTCAGGTCAGCAAGTCTCTCCTCATATGTCTTGGAACGCAAATCCCATACCATTCTCATAGCTTTTCTTTGCACCGCTTCAATTTTTTTTTACATCCTTACTCCAGGTGGGGCCTCACCAACGACTTGTACAGGGGCATCAACACTTCCTTTCTTCTGCTGGTCACACCTCTCTATACAGCCTAGCAACCTTCTCGCTACATGAATCACAATCGGGTTTTCGACCTGCACACAGCACAGAAACAGTATTACCTTGATATCCAAGTTCAAACAAGAAATTTCAATTGGCAACAAAATACTTCTTCTGCAGTTCGACCTATCCAGCGCATTTGACATGGTAGACCACGGTATTCTCACAAAACTACTGGACAAACTAGGGATCGGCGGAAACATCATTAAGTGGATAAAAAGTTTTATCACCACCAGATCATATCAGGTCAAATCAACCTCATCAATATCGCCTGCGTGGTCATCAAAATGCAGAGTCCCCCAAGGCTCACTTCTATCCCCGATCCTCTTTAACCTTATGATGATTCCTCTGGCCAAATCCGGCCTTAACCCTGTCATCTACGCTGATGATGTCACAATATTCATCCCTTTCCAATCCAACCTTACTGAAATCTCGAAGAAAATAATCACTGCCATGAACACCCTAACATCCTGGGCCAACGCTTTCAAGATGAAAATGAACAAATAAAAAACCCAATGCTTAATCCTTTCATCACAACACGCTACTCTGCTCCCAATCACCCTGAGCACCCCCGATGTTACAATCCCAATATCTGGCAATCTAAAAATCCTAGGAGTAACATTAGACAACCACCTAACTCTAGAAACTCATGCAAAAGCCACAACGACGAAGATGTTCAACACGATGTGGGTACTGAAAAGAGTAAAACCATTCTTCCCACAGAAAACTTTCCGCAATCTAGTTCAATCCTCAGTACTCACCCATGCCGACTACTGCAAGAGCATTTTCATCGGTTGCAAAGCCCAAATCATGAAAAAACTTCAAACCGCCCAAAACACAGCAGCCAGACTCATTTTTGGCAAATCACAATTTGAAAGCACAACACCACTTCGTGAAAAACTTCACTGGCTCCCTATCAAGGAACGCATAAACTTCAAAGCCCACACAATGATCCACAAGATCCTCCATGGCGAATCTCCAAGCTACATGACCAACTTGATCTATCTTCCAGCCAGAAACGGGTCCAAATCTTCTCAAACATATCTCAATCTTCATCTTCCCAATTGCAAAGGCCTCAAATACAAAACCTACTACGCATCCAACTTCTCTGTTATAGGCAGCCAACTCTGGAACGCCATACCTCGACACATCTGAACAACCAATCAACACCTACCCTTCCGAAAGCTACTGAAAACTTACCTCTTCAAACAAGCCTACCCAAACAACCCACCTTAATTCTCGAACCTAATCCACACCACCAGCACTACCATACTCCAATCCTCTCCCCCACACCTCTTCCTATTGTCCCACTCTATATAATCTGGGCTCTCTCTCTGATTCTTTGTACCATACTTTGTGTTATCTCTGTGATACTTTGTACCATACCTTGTAAGCCGCACTGAACCTGCTATTGAGCGGGAAAGAGCGGGGTATAAATGCTATAAATAAATAACATTTTTGAATGCAGCTATATCAATTTGTGCAATTTTGTTTTTCTTTTTAATAATGGTGCGACTGGAACCAATGATTATACATTTGAGCTATTAAATGAAGCAGAGCTGGCTCAAGGTTCTGAGATCCCCCAAGTGTGCTGCTACCTATAAACAAGCTATTCACCTCTTTTTTCTTAAGGCTGGATTTTGGGTGGATGTGTGATGTCACATATTTTCAATATTATTTTATGGCAGTGGAAGCTGACCTTGGCGTTTGGAAGTACTGGTACAGATGTTCGCTGTAATCCTCTTTGATGTTACATGTGGGTGAGGCCACTATCTGTACATGTAGTTCCTTGGCAAATGGTGGAATGGACAAAGAAGACTGACTTTCTTTCATCTCACTTTTTTCAATAAAATGCTCCCCGCAGTATCTCTGTTAGAGAACGAAAACACCCATTAGCTTCCGACCTCATTGTGCAAAGCAGAAACTGCAACTCAATTGAGGCAATTAGAAGAACTTTACAGCAATTAAAACAGGAATTAAGAGCAAGGAAAATTACCATTCTATTACACTACCCAGCAGGCAGAACAGCACTTACCTCAGACTGGGATGATTCTCCACTTTCAAACTGATGGTATAAATAAAAGTTATCAAATATAATGTATGTATAGCATTCTGAAGAATCTCCCCTCCCCCCCTCCCCCCCCAAAAAACTCTGTTTTTTTTTTTGTCTTAAAACATTTGTTGATTTTACACAAAGTTAATACAGTGAGAAACCATCCTAGTAATTACAGCTCCAGAGCAAGTTTTTTTTTTTTTTTAAGCAACTGAAATGCTGGGATCTCTTCTTTGCTACATACACTACTTCTGTGAAGCTGCTAAGTATAGACATTTTTACCCTACTTTCTGAACAGAGCAAAGCTTATTCAAAAGTCACCCTACCTGTATGTCTATCCCTGACTACCAATTCCCCCCCCCCCCCCAATTTGGTGTCTCATCTGTACCAAGTTATCAGGGTAAGACAAATGAACATGGATTATATTGACTAGGGTACTTGTTTTTCAATATATACACTTCACAAATATGCTGCCTTATCATAACTTTCTCATTTGGCATTTTAGTCAGATCAAATGGTATCAAATGGTATTAAATAAGAGGGTCCAACAGGTTCAAAAAGGGGTATTTTTTTGAGGGGACCCAAATATTCCATAAAAACATATGCAAAAATTTTCCTTTCCCTTCTAATCCATTAATTTCCTGGACATGTCAGGGAAAGGATAATGTATGAGGGAGTCCACAAAGATCAAGACAGAGGGTATACCTGGAAGATCCATGCCCTCCACAAACAATTAACCAAATTACAATAGTTTGCTTTCACATGTTTTGAAGGGGGGGGGTTGTTTTGTTTTTATTTACAACCCACTCCATTCATAGTACTGGGCAGAACATAAGAGTACTACTAAACATTTCTAGAGCGCTACTAGGGTTACGCAGCGCTGTACAGTTTAACAAAGAAGGACAGTCCCTGCTCAAAGGCACTTACAATCTAAAGGACGAAATGTCAAGTTGGGGCAGTCTAGATTTCCTGAATAGAGGTATAGTGGTTAGGTGCCGAAGGCGACATTGAAGAGGTGGGCTTTGAGCAAGGATTTGAAGATGGGCAGGGAGGGGGCCTGGCGTATGGGCTCAGGGAGTTTACTCCAAGCATGGGGTGAGGCGAGGTGTTTTAAAAGTATTTCCATTTAACTTGGAGTGTCCCCTAGTCTTTGTACTTCTGGAACAAGTAAAAAATCGATTTACTTCTACTCATTCTACCTCAGGATTTTATAGACCAAAAAGCTCAGTGTGCAGCGGCAAACAAAGCAAATAGAATGAAAGGTATTATTAGGAAAGGAATGGAAAACAAAAATGAGGATGTTATAATACCTTTGTATTGTTGGGCAATTCCAGTCACCACATCTCAAAAAAAGATTTAATGGAATTAGAAAAGGTACAGAGAAGGTCGATGAAAATGTTAAAGGGGATAGGAAAAAGAACTTCAATGGCTCGGGCTTCGTCAGGAGCGATTTTATAGTTCAGCTGTTCTGGTACCTTCTCTCAGAGTCTGTATGTTCTGAAGACTCAGAGAGAAGGTGCCAGAACAGCTGCACTATAAAATCACTTCTGACGAAGCCGTGGTGAAACAGCTGTGCTGTAGAGCACAGTAGCATTGCTTCAGATAAGTACCGGAAGAATTTGGACTATATATATATATATATATATATATATATATATATATATATGATAAATCATATAAACAAAAAAAGATAAAACACCCTCCCGTGGGTCGTCTCCAAGCTGGTCTGATAAGAGGAAGCTCTTACCAGAAAGTTGTCCAGATAAGGATGGACTGACTCCCTGACAATTAAAATAAGCTACTGCCACCGTCACCACCACCATCTTAGAGAAGGTTCTGGGGGAGATGGAAAAATCAAACGGCAAGGCCCTGAACTGGAAGTGCTTCCCCAAGAATCACAAGAAGTGTCCATGCAGAGGCCAAACTGGGATGTGGAAAGGGTTCAGAGAGGTAAGAAACTCCCTTGGCTAGACTAAGGCTATCACTGAGCAAAGTGTTTCCATTCAGAAGCTGGAGTTGTGGAGGTAACTGCATTTGTCTGTAGGTTTCTTGTATATAGATGTTTGTATATAGCCATTGATGATTGAAACTGTGGTGTCCAAAACACTGACTCTTTCTGGGGAGTAGTCAACTTTTAATTTGATTGTAGGATGGTATGTATTGAAAGAACAGTAAAATTGGTTTAGAGATTCTTTCCTCTCTGTCCAAATCATTAAAAATGTCATTGATATGCCAGTAGTATTTTAGGGATTTAGTCTGATATGTATTAAAAAATGCCAACAGTTTACGAATACTCAACTGGAGGCCTCACTCATACCTGAGGTGCACCTAAGTTGCCTACTGCATACACCAACAAAAAGGCCTGCTGGACAACCCCCACTGAATTGCTTTGTGCGCTCGGCGAGAGCAACGTGGCGGTGGCTGTGTCGTAGGCAGGGTTTCTCTGCGGCCGCCACTCCCTTTGTATCGCTGAGCCTGAATCCGGACTTCCCAGACGGAACATCGGCAAAGCCCTTTGAAAACTGGAGGCGGAAAGGGATCCATTATCTCTATCAATTGCTGGATGAGGAAGGGCAGATCAAGCCGTTCGAGGAACTAGAGAGAGAGCATGGCTTAGCTGCATCAGACTTTTATGCGTACATCCAGGTGAAGCATTATGCACACGCTCTGGAAGCAGTAAATCTGAGTGAGGATGTGCAAGAAACTCTCTCGATGGCACTTACATTGGGTCGCAAAATGCAGTGCCACTACGATTTCACCATAGACATCTCCTGGATACAACGGAAGACACTGACTACTGCAAAATAGCAAGGAGTTGGACACAGGAGCCGGGGATCGAATTCACTGCAGACATGCTCCAAAGCTTCTTGCTATCCATTTTACACAGATCGGCTTTTATCAGACAGTGGGAGCAACAATATAAGTTTGCCATGCGGGCCTATATGGCACCAGTCAGAGCACAGAAGGCAGGCTTTGGATCGGGGACTTGCCCTAAATGCGGAGTAGCAATGGCAACTCGGTCATGTGTTCTGGCTGTGACCACAAATTCGGCAGTTTTGGTTGCAAATGTTGGCAAAAATTGGGCAACGCTGGAAGCGGCATGTGGCGGATAACCCGCTGATTTTGACATTTACATGATCGCAAAACTGATTCCAGCGGGGTGCGTGGGCTTTCTCCAAAGGGCAATGTTAACTGGGAAGAAAGTGATTCTGCTGAATTGGAGAGAGGCTCAGGCACCTACAAGAGACTTGTGGAGATCAAAGATGACAGAGCTGCTGCACTTGGAGCTGTGTGGGATTGTTAACTCCGCTTCTGCAGAAAAACATCTGAATGCATTCAGGAGGGTATGGGAGCGATACTGGAATACACTCCAACCTTTCTCTAAACAGAAAATTCTGCACAGATTGAAATGGAGCACAGAAAAACCGGCAGTACCTACAACTGCTTGAAGAAGTGGCACTAGATCCCAAACCCTGAACTCTGGGGGGGGGGGGGGGGGGGGAGAGGGAA
The DNA here is from genome assembly GCF_901765095.1 of Microcaecilia unicolor. Classification (NCBI taxonomy): domain Eukaryota; kingdom Metazoa; phylum Chordata; class Amphibia; order Gymnophiona; family Siphonopidae; genus Microcaecilia; species Microcaecilia unicolor. The sequence goes on from NC_044033.1 coordinate 840,190, forward strand.
GGGGGTGGGGAGGGGAGAGGGAGCGTAGAGGGGAGGAGAGTAGAGGAATCCTACATTACAGGGGAATACGGACGATGGATAGACATTGGTGGCTGCAGATGCCGGATGGCGCTGCGGCGCAGGATTACCTGGTTTATCCCTAAGAAATTCATTGGAAGATAGCACAATGGGGGGAGGGGGGGGTTGCAATGGTAAAATGACTAATGACAAAGCTAATTGCTGGTTTGTTTTTTCTTTTTTCTCTTGGTTGTGAGATATTGCTGATTGTAGTTGGAATTTCTGGATATGTTCTGTAAGTGGAGTCATTAATAAAAATGATTAAAACATAAAAAAGGTGTTCTGGAAATTGAGACAGCCCTGAAGAATCTGATATTTCCATCAAAATCAATTCAAGCTTATATCACAATGCAACTTGATCATAGTAACATAGTAGATGATGGCAGAAAAATACCTGCACGGTCCATCCAGTCTGCCCAAGAAGATAAATTCATATGTGCTACTTTTTTATTTGTACTGTCCTCTTCAGTGCACAGACCGTATAAGTCTGGCCAGCCCTATCCCTGCCTCCCACCACCGGCTCTGGCACAGACCGTATAAGTCTGCCCAGCACTAGTCCCGCCTCCCAACCACCAGCCCCAGCACAGACCGTATATGTCTGCCCAGCACTAGCCCCGCCTCCCAACCACCAGCTCTGCCACCCATTCTAGGCTAAGCTCCTAAGCTTCTGAGGATCCCTTCCTTCTGCACAGGATTCATTTATGTTTATCCCACGCATGTTTGAATTCCGTTACCGTTTTCACCTCCACCACCTCCCACGGGAGGGCATTCCAAGCATCCACCACCCTCTCCGTGAAAAAATACTTCCTGACATTCTTCTTGAGTCTGCCCCCCTTCAATCTCATTTCATGCCCTCTCGTTCTACCGCCTTCCCATCTCCGGAAAAGGTTTGTTTGCGGATTAATACCTTTCAAATATTTGAACGTCTGTATCATATCACCCGTTTCTTCTTTCCTCCAGGGTATACATGTTCAGGTCCGCAAGTCTCTCCTCATACGTCTTGTAACGCAAATCCCATACCATCCTCGTAGCTTTTCTTTGCACCACTTCAATTCTTTTTACATCCTCTACCTTCAACTACCTTTTATTTGGGTTGTTTAGGAAAGTTATAGTTCAATTGCAAATCCTTCAAAATACTGCCACGCTGGAAAGTTTGAAAAAAGTGATCCCATTTACAGAATGACACGGGGACAGGGATCTGCAGTAACCGCGGGGATGAGGACATGGACAGAGCCCACAGGGTGGGGACAAACTCTGTCCCTGTGTCATTTTCTACTTTGAAGCCTGTTAATAAACTGGACTGTTATTTACATTTGAGTGATGAAAACAATAATATTTTGATTTTTTGGAAAAACAAGCAAACATGCTGGCCACAACTAGCAACATTTGCTTGAGGGATCCTATACATTCCTGCTACCTGCACATCTTCTGAGAAGACATTTTCTATTGCAGGAAGGACTGTGGAAGACAGGAGAGCTAGACTGAATCCTGAGATTGTTGATGATTTCTTATTCATCCACAGATTAGTGTCCCTCTAGGGCATACATAATGGGTTGTATTTTGTACCCCTGGACATTTTAACAGGATGGATTAGGATTCCTTGGGGTAGCAGAATTCAGCTACTGTTGGGGTTGGAAGGGTAGAGAGTGGTAGTGTGGAGGATTTATTATAGCTGGTCACTGTTATTGTTTTTCTGTTTGTAATTTATACACAAGAGTTGCACAGCATATTGTTCCTTTTCATACTTTCGTAAAAAGATTTAAATATAGTGGCCTAGTGGTTAGGGTGGTGGACTTTGGTCCTGGGGAACTGAGGAACCGAGTTCGATTCCCACTTCAGGCACAGGCAGCTCCTTGTGACTCTGGGCAAGTCACTTAACCCTCCATTGCCCCATGTAAGCCGCATTGAGCCTGCCATGAGTGGGAAAGCACGGGGTACAAATGTAACAAAAATAAATATAAAATCATAATTGTTCGAGGTTTCTGCAGATGAGAACAGAGCAGAGACAGGGACAGAACCTGCAGGAATGGGGTTTGGATGGAGACAGAACCCATGGGGACGGGGCGGGGACAAACTTTGTCCCCGTGTCATTTTCTAATCCCATTGCTCTGTAAATTACACTGGCTACCAATCGTTGACAGTATAGTTTTAACTAAATTGTTTGATTTATAAGATATTACATGACCGGGCTTCACTGCTCTTGAGACAGCTATAGATCTTTCCTTCTTATCGGTAAAGCTTACAACAAGGAAGCTTATTGCCCTATTTCTCAGATGAAAAGAAGGTTAAGTACAAAGGGATTTTCTTGCAAACAACAACATTATCAAGCAGCTTCCACTTACAATGTACTGCCTTTGAAAATTAGATTACTAGACAACTATATGACATTTCATAAGAAATTGAAAACTTATCTGGTTGCTTATGTTTTAACTTTGTTTATCATATGAATACCTAGTTTTTACCTTTGTAATCCACATAAGACCATTTTGGTAACTTCCATTTGTATTATAAACAGGACTTTGGATACATCTGTCCAGTTTCACAGTATTAAAATATGAACTACTATCCATAAGTAAAGCACCCTTGATCCTATTTGCTTTTCCATGAAGGTTTTTTAACACTTTCCTAATTAATTTTTTTATTTTTTGTTACATTTGTACCCCGCGCTTTCCCACTCAAGGCAGGCTCAATGCGGCAGGCAATGGAGGGTTAAGTGACTTGCCCAGAGTCACAAGGAGCTGCCTTTGCCGGGAATCGAACTCAGTTCCTCAGTTCCCCAGGACCAAAGTCCACCACCCTAACCACTAGGCCACTCCTCCACTCATATAATGCATATATTTGACTGAGTTTTAACTTGTGTTTTCTATTTATTATTTCCTGAGAATGTTTCAGCCTTTTATTTTGTAAGTTCAACTAGAACGTGTAACAAAATACTTGAGAAAAGAGCAGAACAAAACTTATTCTGAAGAACCGGCACCTGCAAACACAAACGAGACCAAGTACAAATCAAATACAGCGGAAAACACAGTTATTTCAGCTACCACAGACTGATGAAAAACTGATGGAGAATGATTCCAAAGCGGGACTTTTATAGCCCATTTTAATACTGGCTGGCTGTGACACGGTGATGGCCTGTATACCAGAACGGGGGCCATGTCTCCAAAGGAGGACCCTTATAGCCCATTTTAATGCCGGCTGGCTGTGACACGGTGATGGCCTGTATACCAGAACGGGGGTCATGTAGCCAAAGCAGGACCTTTATAGCCCATTTTAATACCGGCTGGCTGTGACACAGTGATGGCCTGTCATATAGCCAAAGCAGAACCTTTAAAGCCCATTTTAATACCGGCTGGCTGTAACACAGTGATAGCCTGTACATCATAACGGGGGTCATGTAGCCAAAGAAGGACCTTTATAGTCCATTTAAATACTGGCTGGCTGTGACAAAGTGATGGCCTGTACACCAGAACGGGGGTCATTTAGCCAAAGCAAGACCTTTATAGCCCATTTTAATACCGGCTGGGACACGGTGATGGCCTGTACACCAGAACGGGGTCATTTAGCCAAAGCAGGACCTTTATAGCCCATTTTAATACCGGCTGGCTGTGACACAGTGATGGCCTGTCATGTAGCCAAAGCAGAACCTTTATAGCCCATTTTAATACCGGCTGGCTGTAACACAGTGATGGCCTGTACACCAGAACGGGGGTCATTTAGCCAAAGTAAGACCTTTATAGCCCATTTTAATACCGGTTGAAACATGGTGATGGCCTGTACACCAGAACGGGGGCCATGTACATAAGTAATGCCACACTGGGAAAAGACCAAAGGTCCATCTGAGGCAGTGGGCAAAAGAAATTGATTAATTCTGAGAAATCATATTAAGTGTTAATTCTGCTTAAAAATCTGGTGTTTAAAAGTTTGGTTTAGTTCTGCAAGTGAAGGAATGTCAGCTGGATTTAATTACTTAGAAAGTCTAGCGTTTGGCTAAGCTAAAGGTTAGAAAGGTCAGTGAGAAATGAAACTCTGTCCCTTGTGAGTGATGGATTGCCAATACTAGCTAGCACATCTGTATACTATTATGAATGAACAAAGCATGAGCCAGACATGCTGTAGTTTAAAAGTAGTTTAAAGCTGGTTAAATAATTCTAGATATAAATGAGTTAGATTTTAGAAGTTCTTGATATGTAGATTTGTTATAAGGAATATTGATTCTGTGTATTTTAGAATATGTTTTTCTGTGTAATTAAGTTTTGTTTCTGTGTAGAATGTCTGTTCAACTCAGTGTTGCTTTCTAAGCAAAACTGTAGTTGAAGAGATCAGCATATGGTTTGACTTAGCCATAGTTCTGGCTGGTTTGATGTATGAAGCTGATAGGTGAAAAGAGGTCAGGACTAGTCAACTCTCTTCTCCTTGATTAATTATAGGTAAATGTAGGAATGGGTCTTGAAAGTAATAACTGATATGTATGTTATTAAGTAAGACTGGCCCTTGACCCCTTAATGAATGCCAGAGTTCAGTTAGCAGTTAGTACTAGGAATATGAGAATAATAAATGTCAGATTGGCCCCTTAGCCTCTAAAGTGAACCCAGTTTAAGCTATAGCTGAGAAATTAATCATAATGACATGCAGGAGTTCTGGAGCCAAAATGTCTGGTGTGAGGGGCCCCAGGTCATAGGTCAGTTTAGGAAATATCGAACCTATGTAACTGATATTTTTAAAGTAATGATTGGCTGAGGCAAGGTAACCAATCCATTCTTTACCATCTGGAAAGTAAGGGGGGCTAGAGAGGGGGATAGCACTGTATTTAAGTGGGAGCAGAAGCAGCTTACGTCAGAAAGAGAGCAGAAGGAACAGACAGAAGAAAGAGAGCTGAAGGAACAGACAGAAGAAAGAGAGCTGAAGGAAGACAGGCAGCAGAAGAAGAGAAGAAGCTGAGACAGAAGCCATAACATCCAGAGAGCTGAGAGAGAGAGAAAGAGAGCTAGAACTGATGTCCTGCTTTGTTTGCTGGCAAATAAAGAAGATTTCTCTCTCATTCTGGTGTGTGCTGTTTGACTCCTGAAGTACCACAGATTCTGCTAACAATAGGGGTAATTCATGCATCCATTCCTGCAACACATCGAGCCGAGCATCCTGTCCACAACTGCAGCCAATCAAGGCCAAGGGCACCTGACAAGCTTCCCAAACGTACAAACATTCTATACATGTTGTTCCTGGAATTGTGGATTTTTCCCAAGTCCATTTAGTAGACAATTACATAAGTAATGTACTTATCTACTAAGAAGAAAAGCAGGAGCCCTGGCTGCTTCTCACCTGGAGGTGTAGCTCGGGCCTCGGGACGCTCTCGCCGCACAGGTTGAAGCAAAGAGCGGCAGAAAGCAATGCCCAGTCCTCGGTTCCCTCTTCCAGCACCGCAGCGTCCGGGCATAGGTCAGCCGCTAACAGCACCGCCAGGTGACCGGGCCCCGCACCATCCCGCCGCACCTGCACCCACTCTCCGTGAAAGAGGCCGAGGCTCAGCAGGCAACGCCGACTCACCCAAAGCGCCGCCGCCCGGTCCCAAGCCCGTCCTCCGCCCGCTTCCCGCAACCGCCCGTCCCGCAGCAGCGCCGCCGTGTCCACTACCGCTCCCCGCAACCGCACGGCCCGGGCCTGGCCCCGAGCGAAGCCCGACACCAACGGCCGGGGCCCGACAGCGGCGGCGGAGAACAAGCGGGATGAAACGCACCCCAGGTCGGTGACAGCCAGGCGGGTCCGCGGCCCCAACAGCCCCTGCAACGCCGGCCGAGTCTCCAGTAGCAGCAGCGGAGGCTCGTCCTCGGCCAACGGCACCAACTCCCCCCGTCGCGCCAGCACCGGCCCAGCCCGCAGCGCCGCCGCCAACCGCTCAGACACGGCGAACCGAAGGCCGCGTCGACCCCGGGCCCCCAGCAAAGCCCAACCCAGGGGCGGAGGACGGAACAGGGCGCCAAGTGAAACCCGCTGCCCGGACACCAACCCCCAGCGCCGCAAAAACAAGCGACTGACTCTCAGCTCAGTTCCCCGGGTCAAACCCTCTGAAGGAGGCCAGAGAACGGCGCCAACCAGCACCCGAGGCCCGCGGTGTCCCGGCGGCTGCAGCGCCACAACCAGGCCGCCCGGACCCGCTTCGTTCAGAGCCGCTGTCGCTATGTCGGGACCCGGCACCAGTAACGCCGTAAGCGGCGACATGTCGGCAGGAAAAGGCTCCAGGAGCACCAGCTCCGCCATGACAGTCAGTGAGTGAAGTGCAGCCTAGCAACAGGAATACACCTTCCGCCGGAAACGGAAACCAGACTGCTGACATCCGGCGGACAGTTGATCATCTAACCCCACAGCTGAAGAGTGACGTCAGAGTGACGTTCCCGACCCAAGAAAACTCTAAGAGCTCTCCAGCCCTACCATAGTATAAATAGTGGACACACAGCCCTGTTAAATCAGTTGATATTCAAGCTGGCAACAACTCAGGGTGGGAGGGATCAACTGTCCAAGGAGAACTACCGTTACAGGTAAGTAACTTTTATTTCTCCATGGACAGTGTGATCATCTAGCCACACAGCTGAAGACTCCCAAGCTAAGACTTGAAAACATCCTAACAGTTAAATACAGAAGTAAAATATAAAGTAGGAAACTGTTACCTGAGTTGGTGGAGGAGGTGAGTTGGTGCCTCTCAAGGATGAAGACAGAACCAATCTGCCAAACAGAGCATCAGCTGCCGATGCATCATCAATACAATAGTGCTTTGTAAAGGTATGCATGGTTGTCCAAGTTGCAGCTTGGCAAATCTCCACCGGAGAAGCACGCTGAAGGAGTGCTGAAAAAGTTGCCACAGCTCGTAATTGGTGTGCAGTGACATGAGGAACATCTGTCTGTAGCAGAATGAGATACAGTCAGTTATCCAGCGAGATAAAGTGGATTTCTTTACAGGTTTTGGTTGATGCACTGACTGGATTGAAAGAAAAAGCTACGAAGGACAATTCAAAAAATGTGTCCTCTGTAGATATATGGTAACAGCTCAAACACAGTCATGATCCGAATTGTGAGGAGGGGATGAAATGCTGGCAGTACTATGGTCTGATTGAAGTGGAAGGGCGACACAACCTTAGGTAAAAATTTTGGGTGTGTTCTTAACAAAACTTTATCATGTAGAACTTGTAAGTATGGAGAATAATGCACCAATGCTTGAATCTCTCCTATCCTCCTGGCAGAGGTTATGGCAATCAGAAATAAAGTCTTCCACGAGAGATATTTAAAATCAGCTGTCTGCAAAGGCTCAAATGGCGAACTCATGATTATGTAAAATAAGATTGAGATCCCATGCAGTTACTGGAGTCTTTATTGGAGGTCTAGAATGTAGTAAGCCCTTCATAAATCTCTTGGTGATGAATAAGAGTGGTCTCATCAACTGGATCATGTAAAACAGATAAAGCCACTAAATGGACCTTGACCAATGGAAATGATAAACCTGCATCGGAAAGATGCAATAAACAGTCCAAAATAGTAGAAATAGAACAACTATACGGATGGTGGAAATTCCTTGTGCACCATAGTTCAAAACGGTGCCATTTAGAAGCATATGAACTTCTGGTCGATTCTTTACATGCTGCCTGAAGGATTTGTAGGACTTGTGTCGAAAATAGTCTAGAATTGGTCACATATTTTTAATACGCCATGCTGTAAGTTTCAGGGAATGAAGGTTTGGGTGATGAAGTGTGCCCTTCTTCTGAGTAATTAGATCTGGCACTATGGGTAAAGTGATTGGTGCATCCTGTAACAGCGACAGAAGTATTGGAAACCAAAACTGCCTTGGCCAGTAAGGAGCAATCAGGATCATGCGAGCTGAGTCTGTGATCACTTTTTGCAACATCTTCGCTATGAGAGGAATGGGTCCCAATTGATGAGGAATGCATCGGACACTATCCTGTTGTGACTGGGCCACTTTGAGCAATATCTGTGGCATTTCCTGTTCAGAGGGGACACAAATAGATCTATTACAGGGTATCCCCACTTCTGGAATAGCTGTTGAGTAATTATGGTCTTCAAAGACCATTCGTGCGGCTTTAGCTTGCGGCTGAGTGAATCTGCTAGACAATTTAAATGTCCTGGAAGGTAAGTGGCTGTTATAGCTGATCCCATCTGTAGAACTAAATACCCGAGTTGGATTGCTTCCTGACATAAGGATCAGGATCCGATTCCCCCTTATTTGTTGACATAATACATTGCCACTTGATTGTCTGTCTGGATCTGAATATTTTGACTGAAGGATGTGAGCGTATGCTAGCACTGATAGACGGATCACTCTGAGTTCCAGAAGATTGATACTGCAGGTCTTCTCTTTCTGACAATGCGCACCCCAGCCCTTCTTGGAGGCATCTGTTGTCACTAGTATTGTTGTCTTTGGAGTCTGAAAAGGTGCTCCCTCTGTCAGGTGAGGTAGATGCATCCACCATGTTAATTGGAGTTTGATGTATTGTTGCAGAGTTATCTTGGTGGATAGCAGTTGGTAATATTGAGACCAATGATCTCTCAAAAACCACTGAAGGGGATGCATCCTTAACCGTGCTTGTGGTATAACATGGACAGTCGCAGCCATGTGACCCAACAATACTAAGAGAGTTCTGGCAGTGGTTATTTGAGTGTTTAACAAGTTCTGAACCAGTTGAATAAGAGTCTGTATTCTGGATGAAGGTAGGCATGCCAAGGCAATGGGTGTAATGAGACACGCTCCTATGAATTCCAAACTCTGTGTCGGTTGCAAAAGTTACTTTTTGTAATTTATTAGAAACCCGAGGGAAGTTAGGAGGATGATTGTCTTGTGCAATATCTGGAGAACGATCTGCTGAGTGGAGCCTACAATGAGCCAATCGTCCAGGTATGGAAAAATAATGCAACCCTGCTGACGAAGATAGGCTATGACCACAATTACACACTTGGTAAATACTCTGGGTGCTGATGTGAGGCCGAACTGGAGAACTCTGTATTGATAATGAATGCTTCGTAGTGTGAACCGAAGGTACCGACGTGAGCTTAGGTGTATGGGAATGTGGAGATATGCGTCTCTGAGGTCCAACAACGCTAACCAAGCTCCCTGCTGTAGAAATGGAAGGACGTTTGCGAGTACACACATGCGGAATCGTTCCTTTCTGATAAATTTGTTGAGGAGTCAGAGATCTAGGATGGCTCAAAATCCTCCTAGTTTCTTTGGTATTAGGAAATTCTTGGAATAAAATCCACTCACCATCTGCTCTTGTGGCACTAGCTCTATAAAGCTTGAGCCTGAAGCAATCTGTGTACTTCTGCTTGTAGGAGAAGAGCTTGTGAATTTGATGTTCCAGATTTCATCGGAGGATTGGATGGTAGATAAGAGAGAAAGCTTATTCGATACCCATTTTGTATCACTTGCAGCACCCATTAATCTGTTGTTACAGTTTTCCAGACTTTGCGGTAGAAGGTGTATAATTATACTACAGCAAGAGGCCCTCACTGGATGCCCACCGGAAGGGTGAAGGCCAGATTTTAGGACTCAGGCTGTAAAAATACCAGCTAGGTTTAAAAATCTATGACCGGCTGAGCAAGGACTTGCTTTTCCTGTAAGTTAATATGTGTCCCCGCTTGGGATCCATCCACTGGAATAGTGGTGGGTCAATTTACATACCTTAAACAGCCTAAACTGTTAAAAAGTACTGAAATGATTTAATATTTGAGAATCTGCAAAAAGCAGGTCTGAACAATGAGTCCTGATACAAAATTGGTACAATTTTTAAATCCAATATAGCACCTGTAATGAAAGATCAGATGAATAAAATGGAGCTTATTAGTTTTGGTATACAATGATACAGAGGTAATACAGAGTTCATGAGAAAGGTATGAGACGTATTGCAGCCGGAAGATGTGAAACTGTTATCTCAACGCTTCCCAAAACATGTTGATAATTAGCAGTAGCTGAGAACCAAAGGAGGTGGGTACATCAGATAGCAGATCGCATGGGAAAGTATGATCTCAGAAGTTGAGAAAGATTAGGAGCAAGGTTTCTCACCATTCACTTCTATGGAGAGGTTTGTGTATAAAAGAGGGGGGATTTTGGCTTAGTTTGAGAGTCTTTTTCTCCAAAGCTGTCAGACGGCGAAGCCTGTGCGGTTGAAACCAGAATCTGATGTCTGTATTTGTATCAACTTGAAGACTTGTGTTTGGGTAAGAAATAAAATGTATCTATCTATCTAAACCTATCTCTGTCTCTATTTTTATTGATTCTATTTTCTCCTTACCTAACATTTAGCCTAAGGTAGATCACATACAAGTGACACTCAGTTTTGGACAGAAAGCAGTAGTTATGGGAATTAGTTTTCAATCCCCATGGGATTGGGTGACAATGGAGGTCAGAGAAACTATACAGAACCTGATATATGAAATAGGTACTATTAGTCCCCCGTGTGATGGAGTCAGAAAGAGGTCTATAAGAAGAGGCAATTAAAAACAGTGGTGACCCCGAACGCTGCTCTTACTCGCTGTCCTTCATTTAAACGCAAGAGGGGATACTTAATTTTGTGCGTTCAAATGTTCTCTGTTTCTCTCTGTCACTTTATTTTCCTTCTCTCTTTTTTCTCTCATACTCACCTGCCTCTCCCTACCGCTACTTTCTGTCCTTCTGCCTCACACGGACATTGCCCATTAGAGGGGTATTGGGCACCTATGTTCTGTCCGTTTTCCCCCCCTACTTTAAATACTCTTCTATTCTTCTGTCTTTTTACTTTCTTCCCTGACTGTCTTACTGCCCTGCGCTGCACTAATGCAGTGGGGTTGAATATTTGTGTTCAAACCTTCGTTTCTGTCTTTCAATATTCTGTTCTGTTTTTTCTCACCCTCTTTTCTTTCTCCTATCCTGTTCATCTCTTTGATTTGCGTGATGTGCGCAAGAGTGTGCTTGTGGTGTGAATGATGCATACCAACGAATCCAGGCGACTGCGATTTGGGGTTTGCTGTAAGCTTATTTCAATGTTCAAAATCTTTGGATTGGTCTTTATGCTAGCAATTCTCGCTTAACAATCCTCAGAGATTGCGCATTTTCTGCTTCCAATCCCACCCTGTGTTCTGTCTTAATCCCTCCTTTTCAAATCCCTGTTCCCCTGTTCTTATCATGTATTCTGTTCTTTCTTCTTCTGTCGACCTTACTTTCCTCCAGAGGGGGCTCCCCAATCCCTTTTCCTGTTCTCCTTCATCCTAACTTCTTTTACCTACCTCTCCCTATTAGTCCTGCTCTTCTCTTTTCTGTACTGTTTCTTTGATGTTTCCGTATCGGGGGCATTTCCTATACTCTAGGAGAACAGCACGCTTTAAGATTGCTTTCCCTTAAAATCCTTCTGGTTTCTCTGTCCTTATAATCACTCTACTATTGCCTTCACTCTGTGTATCTTGTGCTGTAACAAGTTATCCACGAGATTCTTTTCACGTCTCGGGACTGTCCCTTTTACTATTCCTCCTCATTTTTTTTCCTATTGGAAACAGTAATTACGGTGTTCAGCTTTGTAGCTGATTGCCGTCGTCCAACTGCTGTTTTTCCCCTTTATCTCTCTAAGTATTCTTTCAGTCTTCTGAACTATGCTTTCTCTCTAACCACTCAGCCCACAGCCCCCCTCCTGTCCACACTTTCCTTGGCTCTTTCTCATAGTGCAGCATGAATAACTGCGTAGTATCTCTTATTCCGTCCTTTTTCCTTTTGCATCTTTGTGTGTGTCTTTGCACTCTGTCTGCTGGAAGACTTAGGTGATCTTGTTCATCAAAAACTGGGATTTGTCTTCTGTTGTTGGATAGTGCTACTGCGTACCTGTTTTTTGTCATGAGAAAATTTAGATGGAACATATTGTCTTTGTCTATGTTGCTTATTAAAGTAGGCAGACTTCTGAGATGAATAAGGTCTCCTTCCCTGAAAACATGATTTAGATTGATAATATGGAAGACGTTTATATACAGCCCTTGAGCTTTTTGAGTGATCATCTTCCAAAGTGTCCAGCGTCATGCACTCATCTTTGATTGAGGTAATCATCTCTTCCACCTTGGGACCAAACAGGCTATCTCCGACGCAAGGGAGGTATGCTACTTTTTCCTATAAAAATCATCAGCTAGAGCTGAAGAACGTAGCCAAGCCATGCGTCTAGTGGAGATGGCAATTGCTGAACCTTGCACTGCTGTCTCATAATTGTCAAATGCTGCACGAATCATACATTGGGAACAAAGTTCTAGGTCCTGCATTATACACGGCAGAGAAGCAAGAGAGGTTGGATCTGACATGTCTTGTAATTTAGCAACGTACTCCTTGATATGCTGTCTTCATTTGGATTCCAGGGCTCTGTTCTTTCCTGGTTCTCCTCCTACCTCTTGCTTCACACCTTTAGTGTACACTCTGGTGGATCCTCTTCCACTTCTATCCCTCTACCAATCGGTGTGCCTCAGGGTTCTGTTCTCGGTCATCTCCTGTTCTCCATCTACACTTCTTCCCTTGGCTCTCTGATATCACCCCATGGCTTTCAATACCATCTCTATGCTGATGACTCCCAAATCTACCTCTCTACCCCCGAAATCTCAACCAACATCCAGACCAATGTTTCAGCCTGTCTATCTGATATCGCTGCCTGGATGTCTCAACATCATCTGAACCTTAACATGGCCAAAACCGAACTTCTCATCTTTCCCGCAAAACCTACCTCTCCTCTCCCCCCTTTCTCTATTTCTGTAGATAGCACTATCATTCTCCCTGTCTCATCAGCTTGTAACCTTGGGGTCATCTTTGATTCCTCTCTCTCCTTCTCTGCTCACATTCAACAGATTGCAAAAACCTGTCGTTTATTTCTCTATAACATCAGCAAAATCCGTCCCTTCATCTCTGAGCACTCTACCAGAACCCTTATCCACACTCTTATCACCTCTCGTCTTGATTATTGTAACCTGCTTCTCACCGGCCTCCCTCTTAGCCATCTCTCTCCTCTTCAATCAGTCCAAAACTCTGCTGCATGACTCATTTTCTGTCAAAGTCGCTATACTCACATTAGCCCTCTCCTTAAGTCACTTCACTGGCTCCCTATCTGTTTCTGCCTTCAATTCAAACTTCTCTTATTGACCTATAAGTGCATTCACTCTGCTGCTCCCCAATACCTCTCCACTCTTGTCTCTCCCTACGCCCCCCCCCCCTTGGGTACTCCGTTCTGTAGATAAATCTCTCTTATCTGTCCCCTTCTCCTCTACTGCTAATTCCAGACTCTGTTCCTTTTATCTTGCTGCACCTCACGCCTGGAATAGACTACCCGAGCCAGTACGTTGTAATAACTGTATCCCGGTAGCAAACCTTCAGGGGGTGGTAGGTTCCCTTCAGCAGTCCCCAAACAAAGTCCTTCCAGACAACACAGCTTTTAGTTCCAAACAGTTTATTTTCCCTCCTCTACAAATCTCAGTTCAAGGGGGTTAAAGTCCCATTCAGTTTCCAAAACAAAGCAACAAGAAAAAACTTCCCTTTAAATCCAAGTTCTCCCCAGTTCAACAGCCTGGGTTTCAGTTTTAAAAGTCTTTCCACTTAGGTGGTTGCAGAATGGCAGTACACCGCCCACAACACAGCTAATTGACTCCTGTGACCACCCCACTGCCTTCAGTCCCTGCAACTCTGCCCCAAAGTACAATTACAGTCCATGTCAACCGGCTCCTCCAAACCTGGTGTGTTGGTCTCTCCAGACTTTGCTTCCTCCAAGCACTCCATTAACTCTGCTTCTCTGCTAGGCTGTGGGTTGGAGACCTCCTCCCCCTCCCCCTCACTTGTACTGATTTCTAACCCAAGGGAATTGAGCTTTGTCATCCCTGCTCCCCCTTCTGGCCCTCGTCTGCCATAGCAGCTGCTCTTCCAAGTCCTTTTCCTCCTCCCTTCCACGTGGGGCCATACCGGGTTTTGGGACCTACCCCCCCCCCCCCCCCCGATCCCTTCTCTCAGGGCCTTGTGGGGAATGTAGTCTGGCCCCATACCTCCTCCTGACCTGCTTAGACCCTCCAACCTCCTTACAACGTCTAGCCCCATCTTTGGACGTTTTCAAGTCCAAACTTAAAGCCCACCTCTTTACCACTGCTTTTGACTCCTAACCACTACTCACTTGCCCTGTCCTTTTATCCTCACCTCTTTATTCCCTTACCTTATTGTTCTGTCTGTTTACCTGTCTTATCTAGATTGTAAGCTCTTTGAGCAGGGACTGTCTTTTTTGTTTATGGTGTACAGCGCTGCGAATGCCTTGTAGCGCTATAGAAATTATAAGTAGTAGTAGTTAGCAATCTTGTCCATCACAGTGTATAAGTATTGAACATATTGGAAGGAATTAACTGCTATCCTAGCCTGCAGAATTGTATTCTGATAGGCTTTATTTCCCAGAAGATCCATACACTTTAAATTTTTATTTGATGGGTAAGACGTGCTCTCTTTCCCTGTCTTATGCTTTCTCATGGCTGATTTCACTACCACAGACTGATGTGGGAGTTGGTGGAGACCATGACCTAAAAGAGATTGGACTCTATATTTATTATCTGTCGATTTGTAGCTCGAACAGTAAATGGGTTAGACCAAATTTGCTTATGATGTTCTTGCAATACGTTGTCAATTGGGAGAACTGCTGTTTCCTTGTCATTAGAGAGATATTTTAAAACTGACCTCTTCTCCGGCTCTGCAGACGCCAAGTGAGAGGTATGTGGTAACTTAAGTGCCTTGGCCATTCTAATCAGGAATTGAGGATATGCACAAACCTCCTTTGTAGATTGCTTGCAGTGGTGTAGCCAAGGGTGGGCCTGTGCCCACCCACTTTGGGCTCAGGCCCACCCAGTAGCAGTACATCTATGATGTGGTTGGCAGGGATTGCCAAGCCCCACTAGCTGAAAACTCCCAACAACTGTCCCTCCTAGCGACTGATACATATTTCTCGCACCAGCCCCACCGCCTTCCCTCCGATGTATTCCCACCTATGCGGAAACAGGAAGTTGCTTCAGTGGGAAGGCTGTGGGGGCCAACATGAGCAGTGTGTATTAATTGCTTCTCGCTGCTGGTGAAAATCTGCTATTTAAAAGGTATGCGGGAGAGGAGGATGTTTGAGAGACCAAATGGCATGCAGGCGAGAGGAGAGACCAAATCACCTGTGGGACTGGGTGGGGTTTTTCTGCCCACCCATCTTGGGCCCAGGCCCATCCAAAATTGGGTGTCTGGCTACGCCCCTGATTCCTTGTGAGGAAGATCAGCATGTAAATCTGTAAAGCAAGACCTTTTCCCCATGGAACTAGGTGAGTCAGGA
Organism: Microcaecilia unicolor; assembly: GCF_901765095.1. Classification (NCBI taxonomy): domain Eukaryota; kingdom Metazoa; phylum Chordata; class Amphibia; order Gymnophiona; family Siphonopidae; genus Microcaecilia; species Microcaecilia unicolor. The sequence goes on from NC_044033.1 coordinate 855,573, forward strand.
GAAGAGGCTCTGGAGTATGATCTAGCATCTTGTCTGGATTGTGATTCCACTAGTGGAGAAGTGGAAAGTGAGATTGACCACTTTCTCTTTCTAGATGAAGGAGTGGTGCAATGGGATCTGAGAGAAGTCTGCTGATTAGTAGAGGATTGTCCCTCATTAAGAGACATTGAAGTAACTAGTGCAGCTGACATGCTGTTTCAAGAACTGAGACATTAATTGGAAACAAAATCTGAATTCTGAGCTGAAACTGAAGGCACAGGAACTGTTTGAAGAAAGTAGAGCTAGTATTCAAAGGTGCTGCAGTAACCAAAGTTGAGCGTCTCGATCTTGAGTAACTGCTACGAGAAGTTCGGCATCCACGGCATTGAGTACTCTTATGATGACTCTTATGCCATCTCTTATTATGTGAAACAGATGCACTGCTTCTAGAGACTGAAGAACAGTGACTTTTCTTCTTCGAGAAGCAGAGGAAGCCGACGGTATCAAGCTGTTACTCAGCTGATGCCGGCTTGGTGTTGAGAGATTACTTTGAGTCGACATCGCTGACTCTAACTGACGAAGTGGAGCAGTGATGGAATCAGCTGACAGTGCTTGTCTTTCTTGCCGATTACTCTGCTGTGTCCCTGCAGTACTATTGGAGCTCACAGAAGCATCCAATTTTGACTGTCGGGAATACCCCCCCCCCCCCCCCGGGCATAGCAGGGTGGAATACAGAATCTGCCGGGACATCAGAGAGAGAAACAGCTGATATCTGTACCGGCTTGATTATGTACTTAGTTTTTGTCTTCTTTTTTTGTCGAAGCAGAAATGTCAGAGGCAGAGGTAGACCATGAGAGATCCTTTAATTTTAATAGCCGAATCTGCAAAGATTTGTCAGACATCTTTTGACAGTCAGCACAATCTGCCAGTGCATGCTGCTGTCCAAGACAGCGGAGACATTGATTGTGCAGGTCTGTGACTGACATCTTTTTCAAACAAAAATAAGTTTTTAAAATCCAGTTTCTGTGACATCTGTTCAAAATAATGAGAATAAGAATACTGACTAAAGAAAACAAATAAAGTTATGACTAGAACCTAAGAAGCGCAGTGGGTTGTAACTATACCGCGGACAAAATAAAACTGATTTGATAGGGGGGCGTGTACACTATTTATACTATGGTACGGGAGGGAATACTTGCACATGTGCAGAGAGCTCTTAAGAGTTTTCTGTGCTATTGGAAGCCCGGGTGGGTAACGTCACCCTGACGTCACTTCAACTGTGTGGCTAGATCATCACACTGTCCACGGAGAAATATAAAAGTTGCCCACCTGTAACGGTGTCAGCTAAACGCGCTGTGATTGGCTGAGAGAGACCTGGAGGAAGGGCATAATTGAAACGGACATCCAAATAGTTTTTTTACATAAGTACATAAGTAATGCCATACTGGGAAAAGACCAAAGGTCCATTGAGCCCAGCATCCTGTCCTCGACAGCGGTCAATCCAGGTCAAGGGCACCTGGCAAGCTACCCAAACAATTTGGTTGGCTTGATTTGAACGTCCCCACACATCCTGATTCTCTCCAGCGGTGGTCATTTCGGGGTGCCTCCAGATTTAACAGTCCAAGCACCACGACCACCTGTGGCAGGCTCCGAGGCATCTGATCAGCAGAGACAGAGAACAACAGTTTGGAAAGGCTGCCTGTGGCACTGAGGACACCCATCACAAAAAAATCTGGAGGGAAAATATCCAAGTGCTCGTCAGGGACGTCCTTTTTTTGTTTTGAGTGAAGGATGTCCATGTTAGGCACTTTAGAAGGATGTCCTTGACGAGCACTTGGGGATCTTTCTTTTTTTTTTTCTTCCGATTCCCTCACAGCAGTCCCGAGAGGTGCAGACCTCCCGTTAGGTTTCCCACAGTGAGGGGATCGGAAAACGGTAGTGCATCTCATTGTAATACGATTTAGACACATTATAATATTAATTTGCTCATCTGCATTCCATTTTCGTTAGCTGCTACCGTGACAGGAAAATGGCTCAGAGAACCCTTTTGTGCATGTCACGGTTTACTACTTGCTCGTTAAACTGTCTAGAACCAGTTTAAAACCCATGTTGCTGGCTCAACTTTAGTGCATCTGGCCCTGACTGGGTTAAAAAATGGTTACATGGGAGGAGGCAGAGGGTAGTGGTATGTGGAGGTTGCTCCAAGGAAAGGGATGTTATCAGTGGTGTACTGCAGGGATCGGTCCTAGGGCCAGCTCTTTTAAACATTTTTGTGAGTGGTATTGTGGAAGAGCTATCTGGTAAGGTTTGTCTTTCTGTGGATGATACCAAACTCTGTAATAGGGTGGACACACCGGAGGAAGTGGATGGCATGAAGAAAGATCTAGCAAAGCTTTAAGAATGATACAAAAATTAGTAACTAAGATGTAATGCTAAGAAATGCAGGGTCATGCACTTGGGTTACAAGAATCCAAGGGCACAATACAATATAGGGGATGAAGTGCTCCTGTGCACAAAAGCAGAATGGAACTTGTGAGTGATTGTGTCTGATTACCAGCGGCGTAGGAAGGGGGGGGGGCGGTCCGCCCTGGTTGTACGCCGCTGGGGGGGGTGTCGGCTCCGCTGGTTCCCTGCTCCCCTGCCCCGAACAGGTTACTTCCTGAGCCGGGGCAGAGAGAGCAGGGAACCAGCGGAGCCGACACAGCACCCAGCGACATGCACTCGAGGCGGTTCGGCCCTCCCGCCCGTCCCTTGCCGCTTTCCCATGTAAGTACGCGCTCCGGGGGGGAGGGTGTGCTCCGGAGGGGGGAGGGTGTGCTCCAGAGGGGGGAGGGTGCGCCGTGCTGCACCCGGGGAGGGGGTGCACAGCGGCGACCTGCCCCGGGTGTCATCTGCCCTCGCTACGGCACTGCTGATTACCATAAGGTGGCCAAGCAGATAGAAAAGGCGACAGTCAAAGCCAGAAGGATGCTCGGGTGCATAAGGAGAGGGATGACCAGCAGAAGAAAAAAGGTGATAATGCTCTTGTATAAGTCTCTGGTGAGGCTCCACTTAGAGTACTGCGTGCCATTCTGGAGACCACACCTACAGAAAGATATAAAAAGGGTGGAGTCGGTCCAGAGAGTGGCTACCAAATTGGTAAGTTGTCTCGGTCATAAAACATATAGTGACAAGCTCATAAACCTCAACATGTATACGCTGGAAGAGAGGTGGGAGAGAGGAGATATGAATGATAGAGACATTTAAACACCTTAGTGGCATTAATGTACAGGAGGTGAGTCTTTCTCAAATGAAGGAACACTCTGGAATGAGAGGGTATAGAATGAAGTTAAGATGAAATAGGCTTAGGAAGAATCTAAAAAAATACTCTTTCATGGAAAGGGTGGTGGATGCGTGGAATGGCCTCACGGTGGAAGTCGGGGAGACGAGGTCTGTGTCAGAACTTAAGGAAGCATGGGACAGGCACCTGGGATCCTTTAAGAAAAGGAGTTAGTGGTTACCGTGGAAGGGCCGACTGGATGGGCCATTTTGCCCTTATCTGCTGTCAGGTTTCTCTGAGTTTAATTTTATTTCCACTCTTTTGATCAGGCTTCCCAAGGCAGATTACAACAGTTAAGATGAACCCATCAGGAAACAGGATATCCTCACTGAAAGTTGGCCATCTGTATTGCATAACACAGTGTAGAAAAATGAGCACAAAATACAGAGTTTGTAAGTGCTGTTTTTTTATCCTCACCTCTGTATTCCCTTACCCTTAATTGTTCTGTTTACCTGTCTTATCTAGATTGTAAGCTCTTTGAGCAGGGACTGTCTTTTGTGTATGGTGTACAGTGCTGCGTATGCCTTGTGGCGCTATAGAAATAAGTAGTAGTAGATATGGGAAGTTTTCAAACAAATGAAATGATTTGAAATAAAAACTTGTCTCATCCAACTGGAACAGCTTTTGACACATGGACCAGGCATAGCCTAGGGGACTAGGTAGTCCCTCCCTCCCTCCCTCCCTTTGGGTGATCCAATGACTTCGCCTACTGACTTCAACCCATGTAATGGGTTAGATAGACTCGTACCATCTCCTGTGCTCAATCTAACCTCCTTGGGGAAAACGCGATCCTCCGCAGCGCGCACGTTTTTGAGCGAGACCTAAACGGTGCATCGCGTGCGCGCACTTCACAGCGAACGAATCTGTCCGTGAGCGCGTACGCTTCAAATGGAGGCAAGAAGAACCTACGTAGCCGGGCGCAGACTCCCCGAAAGCGTAGATGGCGTTCAGGGGACGCGCACGCAAGGAGTACGCGCTCGGGAGCAGCCGGGCCAAATAGAGGGAGAGAGACTGGGGAAGAGCGGAGGGGGCGGGTGGGAGGCGGACGGCCGGCCGGGAAGATGCCGAATAAAAGCAAGAAAGACAAGGTACGTGGGAGACAGGCGAGAAGCCTCACCGGGACCGCTGACCCCGGCCTGGTCCCCACCCCCATTAACTGACCCTACCCATCTCTTATCCTCCAGGCCTTCCACCTCCCCCACCATAATTCACACCCTAACCCCCCCTCCCTCATTAACTGACCCCTACCCATCTCTTATCCTCCAGGCCTTCCACCTCCCCCACCATAATTCACACCCTAACCCCCCCTCCCTCATTAACTGACCCCTACCCATCTCTTATCCTCCAGGCCTTCCACCTCCCCCACCATAATTCACACCCAAACCCCCCACCACCTCTCATTAACTGACCCCTACCCATCTCTTATCCTCCAGGCCTTCCACCTCCCCCACCATAATTCACACCCTAACCCCCCCTCCCTCATTAACTGACCCTACCCATCTCTTATCCTCCAGGCCTTCCACCTCCCCCACCATAATTCACACCCTAACCCCCCCTCCCTCATTAACTGACCCCTACCCATCTCTTATCCTCCAGGCCTTCCACCTCCCCCACCATAATTCACACCCTAACCCCCCCTCCCTCATTAACTGACCCCCTACCCATCTCTTATCCTCCAGGCCTTCCACCTCCCCCACCATAATTCACACCCTAACCCCCCCTCCCTCATTAACTGACCCCTACCCATCTCTTATCCTCCAGGCCTTCCACCTCCCCCACCATAATTCACACCCTACCCCCCCCTCCCTCATTAACTGACCCCTACCCATCTCTTATCCTCCAGGCCTTCCACCTCCCCCACCATAATTCACACCCTAACCCCCCCCTCCCTCATTAACTGACCCCTACCCATCTCTTATCCTCCAGGCCTTCCACCTCCCCCACCATAATTCACACCCTAACCCCCCCTCCCTCATTAACTGACCCCTACCCATCTCTTATCCTCCAGGCCTTCCACCTCCCCCACCATAATTCACACCCTAACCCCCCCTCCCTCATTAACTGACCCCTACCCATCTCTTATCCTCCAGGCCTTCCACCTCCCCCACCATAATTCACCCCCTACCCCCCCCTCCCTCATTAACTGACCCCTACCCATCTCTTATCCTCCAGGCCTTCCACCTCCCCCACCATAATTCACACCCTAACCCCCCCTCCCTCATTAACTGACCCCTACCCATCTCTTATCCTCCAGGCCTTCCACCTCCCCCACCATAATTCACACCCTAACCCCCCCTCCCTCATTAACTGACCCCTACCCATCTCTTATCCTCCAGAACCCCCACCACTACCATAATTCACACCCTAACCCCTACCCATCTCTTATCCTCCAGGCCTTCCACCTCCCCCACCATAATTCACACCCAAACCCCCCACCTCTTATTAACTGACCCCTACCCATCTCTTATCCTCCAGAACCCCCCCACTCCTACCATAATTCACACCCAGCCTCCACCCTCCCCTCATTACCTGTCACAAATCCTCCCGATCCCCACCTCTACCATAATTCAAACCCTAACCACCTTAATACCAGACCCGACCTGTCTCTTATTCTCCACCCCCTGTCCCCCCATAATTCACACTCCAACTCCACCCTCTCCTCATTATGTCACTAAGCCTCCAGATCCCTACCTCTACCATAATTCACACCCAAACCCCCCACCACCTCTTATTAACTGACCCTATCCAATATCTTATCCAGACCCCCCCCCACTCCTACCATAATTCACACCCTAACCACCCCACCACCCTCATTACCTGACCCCTACCCATCTCTTATCCTCCAGAACCCCACCCCTACCATAATTCACACCATTCCCCCTCACCCTGTCTCTTATTCTCCTTGAACTCCCACCTTCATGACCTGAACCCTATCCCTCTGTTATTCCTCCAATTCTTATAATTCATGCCCTGACCCCCCACTAGTCTTTTATCTTCCAGCCTCCCACCACCATTCAACTCATAATTCAGAATCTGACCCCCCCCCCCCCATCCTCATTACATGAACCCTACCCATCTCTTATCCTCCAGTCCCCCCACCCCTTCCATCATTCTCATTCTCACGCTGGCCTCCACCCTCATTGGCTGCCCCCCCCCTACCGGTCTCTTATTCTCCAGGCCCCCCCCCACCCCTTCCATCCTCCAATTCTCATAATTCACACACTGACCTCCACCCTCATTACCTGGCACTACCACCCTCCAATTGTCATAATTCAAACCCTGAACCCCCATCACCTTACCTGTCTGTTATCGTCCAGTCCCCCCCCCCCCCGCCTTACTGTCCTCCAATTCTTCACTCTCTAGCCCCTCTGTGGGCAAGTCACTTAACCCTCCATTGCCCCAGGTACAAAATAAGTACCTGAGTATATGTAAACCGCTTTGAATGTAGTTGCAAAATACCTCAGAAAGGTGGTATATCAAGTCCCATTTCCCTTTCCCTCTAAAACAGGTTAATCTTGCATCTTCTCATCAGAAAAAAATCCTGGTTCAATTATGCAAAGTTGAGCAGTTTTGGAAAAAAATGTAAAACTGAGTCTGACTTAAAAGGCCTTTAAACTCACTCTTAGAAACTACAAATCATCTCCGAGATGCAAATGCCCATTACTTTTCTGCGCGTCTTAAGACTGCTCTTAATCCATCTAAAGAACTCTACTCCTCCTTTCATTCATTAACATCTCCTGATCCTAATTCTAGTAATGGTTTAATCCTTCAGGCGGAAATAATGTCCCAGTGTTTTTGCAGCAAAAAGTTTGAATCTCTTGAACTCTTTACCATCTCCTACCTGTAGTAGACTGTCTGCATCTGTTGATCTTAGGTCCTCTGGCTCACCAGCATTACCCCCTGTCCCTCACAATAACCTCCCTCAACTTGTTGGCTCGTCCTCTTTTGGACCACAAATTCTGGTCTCACTTTCCAAAACCATCTCTAGTATGAAAAGCACTTACTGCTGACTTCTGGGCCCTTTTACTAAAAGGGTTGGTGCACAGCAAAAGACTTGCCACTTGGTAATCTGGAACTATTGCGGGGCTATCGCAGGAGCTCTGCAGTACTTCCCACCCCCAGTGCATGCCATTTCAGATGCTTAGCCGGTGGTAATTGGGCAGCACTGCACTCTGCCTGGTTACTGCGGGGTTAGCGTGGTAGTCCTTGCCGCTACCTCTCAGTAGGCGGTGGTAAGTGCTCCCCTTGAAATGGCTGCACGGCAAGTGGTTAACTTACCACATGTCCATTTATTTTCCAGCAAATAACACAGCTTTTTACCCACTGTGGTAAACGAGGACCTCAGCATACACTGACGCTAATGCAGGCCCCCTTTTACCGCAGTCTGGTAAATGGACCCCTTGATCCTTTTCCCTCCACATGGCTCAAAACCCCTGAGCTCAATTTATTACCTATAATAATCCTCCTTATCAATAATACTCTTTCATCTGATCGAGTCTCTCTCATGTAAATGTGTTTCTTCTGTCCTTAAGAAACCGTCTTTGGATCCTCAGGTTCTGGCTCACTTCCATCCTATTTCTAATTTATGCTTTATTTCTAAAATACTTGAGAAGACAGTTTACCAACAAGCCTCCTCTTTCTTTTGTGAAATCTCTCGTCTTCAGTTCTGAAACAATAATTACAACTCTGCTTAGTGAAATTCACTCTCACCTGGATAGACATAATATTGTGCTCACTGTTTCTCTTGACCTGTCTGCTGCATTTCACCTTGTTAATCACTCCCTTCTTTTAGCTCACCTTACCTCTTTGGGTTTGACAGGATCTATCTTTTCCTGGTTTTCCTCTTCTTAACTGATTGCTTATTTAGGGTCACCACTCTATCCTCAACATCTCAACCCCATTATTTAGATTGTGAGGTTCCCCGGGGTTCCATTTTATCCCCTCGTCGTCTTTCTTAGCCCGTTGGCCACTGTTATCTAGTACACTGGTATTTTTTTTTAATTTTTTTTATTTTTTGTTACATTTGTACCCTGCACTTTCCCACTCATGGCAGGCTCAATGCGGCGGGCAATGGAGAGTTAAGTGACTTGCCCATAGTCACAAGGAGCTGCCTGTGCCGGGAATCAAACTCAGTTCCTTAGTTCCCCAGGACCAAAGTCCACCACCCTAACCACTAGGCCACTCCTCCACTCCTTTCTTTGCATTTTTATGCTGATGACATACTTCTGATTTACCTCACAAATCCTTAGTCCCTATCTATTGCACCCCTTAAGAATTGTCTGTCTCTAATATCACAATAGCTGCTTGATCATAGACTGATCATTAATAAAGACAAAACTATAGCTGGTTCACTGGCAGTCTTCCCACCCCTAAGATCCCCCTCATTCTTTTTGGTACCACTATTCAAGCCTTGGGCTCTTTAGTTATTTGGGAATCATTCTTGATTCCTAGCTCTCCTTTGTCCCAAAGATCTCCCACCTACGTAAAACTGGCTTCTATAACCTACGCCAAGTCCGTGCAGCTAGACGGTATTTTGACCATAGTTCCTTTCACTTTTTCATTCTTTTTAGGATTGACTACTAAAATCTATCATACTTAGGTTGTCCTCAGTCTCAACTCAAATTACAATCCCTCCAAAACAGAATTTATCAGACTTCCCACTTTCTTATACCTGATCTTATCCCATTCCTTCTTCACTTCCTGACATTACTTATCCCCCACTTTCTCATAGTCTGATCCTATCCCATTCCCTCCTCACACTGCTTATTCCCCCATGATGACCAGATCTCTCTTACTGCTTCAGTGCAGGACCTTGAGCATCTACATGATCAAGACCCTGCAGTGGCTTAGTGCCATAGCTGTGAGAAGAGGTAAGAGAGATCTGGTCATTGTGGGAAGGGAGGTGAGCAATGCCAGTTACTGTGAATGATGGGGTGGAATCTAAATGTGGCTTTAAGATGAAATTTACAAGGTTTTTTGGTGCTGATGTGTATGTGTGTTGGGCATTATTACAGGTGGGCTGTTATCCTATATAATAAAACGCACCTCCAACATTCTGAAGCCGAGAAAGTGAAGCCTTGAAGCATTCCTGCAACGTTCTGGAACTACGTGTCGTCAGTTGAGGAGATGGAGCCTTACAGAGCGCACGAATGCTTCACGGCTTGAAGGCTTCATTTTTTCTCTCTCTCTCTCTCTCACACACACACAGTCTCTCACATACACTCTCTCTCACACACAGACTCTCTCACACACACTCTCTCTCTCTGACACACACACACTTTGTCTGTCTGTCTCTCACTCATTCTCTCTCACATACACACTCCATCTCTCACCCACACACTCTCTCTCTCAAACATACACACTCCGAGGAATGGGGGGCATGGAACACTCTGGGGAGGAGAGGGAGGGGGGCATGGAACTCGGAGGGAAGGGGGGGCCAAGAACTCGGAGGGAGGGAGGGGGCCTGGAACTCGGAGGAGAGGGAGGGAGGGGGGGGGTCATGGAACTCGGAGGAGAGGGAGGGAGGGGGGGTCATGGAACTCGGAGCCCCACACACACACACACACACTCACTCACGCTCACATATACTCTCTCTCACACACACACTCTCTCACACACACACACATACACTGTGTCTCTCACACCCTCTCTCTCTCTCTGACACAAACACACACACACTCTCTCTCTCTCTCTGACACACACACACACACTTTGTCTGTCTGTCTCTCACTCATTCTCTCTCACATACACACTCCATCTCTCACCCACACACTCTCTCTCTCAAACATACACACTCCGAGGAAAGGGGGGCATGGAACACTCTGGGGAGGAGGAGGGGAGAAGAGAGGGAGGGAGGGGGGCCTGCACCTCAGATGGAAGGGGGGCCTGGAACTCGGAGGAGAGAGAGGGAGGGAAGGAGGGGGTCATGGAACTCGGAACCTCCCCCCCACACACAAACACTCACTCACTCTCTGTCTCTCACATACACTCTGACACAAACACACACACTCTGTCTCTCACTCACACACACACACACACTCTCTCTCTCAAACATACACACTCCGAGGAAAACCTTGCTAGCGCCCGTTTCATTTGTGTCAGAAACGGGCCTGTTTTACTAGTTAGAAATAATACAGGCAACTAAATGTTAAGTTTGTTCCTTAGAAAGTGTTTTGGTATATACAGAAGTAAGGCTTATGAAGAGCAGAGACTTATGTAATCTCTCTTGGCAGGAACCCCCCAAATGTGCTAAAAGCAGCACCAAGAACGGTGTCAGTGGGAAGGATGGTGGTACAGAGAGCTCTGAAGAGGTAAGGAGGCCAATATGTGGAGGACCGGGGATGGTGGTGCAGCCATGCAATTACTGAGTGATTTTCAAGAAAGGGCGAAATACTGGGTTTGCCTCAGGGGGTGCTCACCAGTTGGTGTGCTTTTGTATTAGAAGTACAGGCTGCAAAGCTTTATTCAAAGGTCAGACAAATGCAACTTCCTCAAGAAGTCAGTAATTGGATAGGAAAAACTAAAAGTAAATATTGTGAGGGCAACAAACCCTCTTGTTTGGAAATTAAATCTAAAATTTAGAGAAATGGAGACCACTATGATTTGGAAACGGTTGGACATCCATGTGGAGGCATCATGAATAATATCCTGTGCTCCTAACTTTGGGGAACCCATGACACTCCCTCCTGGATGTGGTGGAGGCTCTGGAGGAATATGGTCTGGTCTCAGGGTTTAAAATCAATGTAGTTAAATCTTAAATTCTGAATGTTTCTCTGCGGCCTATGGATGTCTTGTGGATACAGTCTAATTAGCTTTTCCACTGGGCTTCCAAGACCCTTAAGTATTTGGGGATTCACCTTGTCAAAACCCGGAGGGCTCTCTATGCGGCTAATTATCCATCTCTATTGCGATCCCTCTGGGCTGGGCTGGAGAAATGGGAACATGAGCATATTTTCTGGTTGGGTAGAGTCCACTTTATTAAGATGATGGTACTACCCAAATTGCTTTGTTTGTAGCTCTTCAGATTGCCTTGCCAGCTAAATGCTTTTTTGACTTTCCATTGACGATTGTTCCAATATATGTGGAAGTGTAAACCCCCATGAGTGGGGAGATCGACTCTTTTTCATCTTAAAGGACAGGGAAGGATGGTATTTCCCAGTTTTCAACAATATTACATAGCAGTCCGTTTAAAATATCTTGTGGCGTGGCAGCAGGACACAAGGAAGAGCTGGGTGGGTATGGAACAATGTGCAGTAGGGGATATGCCATTATTGTACATTCCTTGGCTCCCCTTGCCAGATATTCGATGGGGAGGGTGAATCCATACATGGCCTTTACTATGGGAACCTGGGTGCGAAATAGGAAGTGTTTTTTTTTTCTATTTTTCTTTGGGAGGGTATACTTTTGGGTTACCCCTATAGAAGTAGCCGAGGGGTTTGTGCTGGGTTGCAGTGACCCTAGGAACCAGGGCTGGGCGGCTCGGGGGTTGTCACAGTTGGGCCACTGAATGGAAGAGGTGGCACTTCTTCCATTTGCAGAGTTGGAAGAAGAATTTGTCCTGACCCAGAGAGATCAGTTTAATTTTCACCAAATCTCAGATTTTATATGCAAGGAAGCTCTTCCAGAACTCCGAGAGGCTGAGATGCTATTGGCGTGTGCTTTGAATGGAAATGGTGGCAGAGGATGTGTCTCCCGGTTTGACAGAGCTCTCATTCAACAGAAGACACCCCCTATTAAATCTGTTCATCTCTGGGAGACTGCTTTGTGGGGAGGCTATACTTCAGGGGAATGGGAGAAAATCTTTAAAAGGTTGTTAAAAGTGTCTGTGGCTAGTAACGTGATGGGTATAAAATGCTGTACCTGTGGTATTGTACCCCAGACTCCTTTCCTACCATTTACCTTTCTTCCTCTGATTTATGTTGGTGTGAGGAACGGGGTACTTTTCTTCATATTTGGTGGTCCTGCTCAGTGGCACAGAATTACTGGACAATAGTGTTTGATTTGATCACAGAGATTCTCGGCCTCTCCTTGCCAGTCTCGATGGGGTGTAGATTGCTGAACATTAAACCTTCAGGGTTGCCTGGCAAGTTCTTCAAATTGGCTTTCACAATCCTTATGGTGGGCTGAATATAGCCTTGACGGCAGCCTGGAAGCAAACTACCCATGTGCCAACAACTTCTGTTAATATGTCTTCCGTACGTCTAAATTTACTACCTTGCGACACACAACCAAGTAAAACATTTCTTCAAACTTTGGGAGCCGTTTACCATCTGGGGATGAGTAACTTTGATTATTCCTTTGATGATTTTTGATCTCAGCCAGTTAAACCTACCTAGAGCTCCTAATTCGTGGGGTGAAGGGCTGGGGTTTGATCATACTTTGTAGTGCCTGGGTTACCTGTTGTATTGTACCAAAGAGTGATGGTATGACTTTTGTTTCGAATGGCATGTTTTTTTATTTTATTTATTATAGCATTTATATCCCACATTTTCCCACCCATGGGCAGGCTCAATGTGGCTTACATCAGTCTGAAAGACATACATGGGAGGAGTGGCCTAGTGAGGAGGGTAGTTAGTGGGGTCCCGCAGGGGTCTGTGCTGGGTCCGTTGCTTTTTAATGTATTTATAAATGACCTAGAGATGGGAATAACTAGTGAGGTAATTAAATTCGCCGATGACACAAAATTATTCAGGGTCGTCAAGTCGCAGGAGGAATGTGAACGATTACAGGAGGACCTTGCGAGACTGGGAGAATGGGCGTGCAAGTGGCAGATGAAGTTCAATGTTGACAAGTGCAAAGTGATGCATGTGGGTAAGAGGAACCCGAATTATAGCTACGTCTTGCAAGGTTCCGCGTTAGGAGTTACGGATCAAGAAAGGGATCTGGGTGTCGTCGTCGATGATACGCTGAAACCTTCTGCTCAGTGTGCTGCTGCGGCTAGGAAAGCGAATAGAATGTTGGGTGTTATTAGGAAGGGTATGGAGTCCAGGTGTGCGGATGTTATAATGCCGTTGTATCGCTCCATGGTGCGACCGCACCTGGAGTATTGTGTTCAGTACTGGTCTCCGTATCTCAAAAAAGATATAGTAGAATTGGAAAAGGTACAGCGAAGGGCGACGAAAATGATAGTGGGGATGGGACGACTTTCCTATGAAGAGAGGCTGAGAAGGCTAGGGCTTTTCAGCTTGGAGAAGAGACGGCTGAAGGGAGATATGATAGAAGTGTATAAAATAATGAGTGGAATGGATCGGGTGGATGTGAAGCGACTGTTCACGCTATCCAAAAATACTAGGACTAGAGGGCATGAGTTGAAGCTACAGTGTGGTAAATTTAAAACGAATCGGAGAAAATTTTTCTTCACCCAACGTGTAATTAGACTCTGGAATTCGTTGCCGGAGAACGTGGTACGGGCGGTTAGCTTGACGGAGTTTAAAAAGGGGTTAGATAGATTCCTAAAGGACAAGTCCATAGACCGCTATTAAATGGACTTGGAAAAATTCCGCATTTTTAGGTATAACTTGTCTGGAATGTTTTTACGTTTGGGGAGCGTGCCAGGTGCCCTTGACCTGGATTGGCCACTGTCGGTGACAGGATGCTGGGCTAGATGGACCTTTGGTCTTTCCCAGTATGGCACTACTTATGTACTTATAAGGTGGTGGACTTTGGTCCTGGGGAACTGAGTTGGATTCCCACTTCAGGCACAGGCAGCTCCTTGTGACTCTGGGCAAGTCACTTAACCCTCCATTGCCCCATGTAAGCCGCATTGAGCCTGCCATGAGTGGGAAAGCGCAGGGTACAAATGTAACAAAAATAAAATAGATACTATTGGAGATTCTACATGGAATGTTGCTACTATTGGAGATTCTACATGGAATGTTGGAGATTCTACATGGAATGTTGCTATTCCACTAGCAACATTCCATGTAGAAGGCTGCGCAGGCTTCTGTTTCTGTGAGTCTGACGTCCTGCACGTACGTGCAGGACGTCAGACTCACAGAAGCAGAAGTCAGCGCGGCCACATTGGTGATCTGCAAGGGCCGACTTCTACATGGAATGTTGCTAGTGGAATAGCAACATTCCATGTAGAATCTCAAATAGTAGCAACAGTGGAGGAGTGGCCTAGTGGTTAGGGTGGTGGACTTTGGTCCTGAGGAACTGAGTTCAATTCCCACTTCAGGCACAGGCAGCTCCTTGTGACTCTGGGCAAGTCACTTAACCCTCCATTGCCCCATGTAAGCCGCATTGAGCCTGCCATGAGTGGGAAAGCGCAGGGTACAAATGTAACAAAAAAAAAATATATATCAAACAGGCAATAAACAATGACGTACATTGAAGTTGAAGAGGTTAGAGAGTAATTACAGAGGAGAAGGAGAAGGGCAATAGGATTCAATAAGTCGTTATGATAGCTACAGTTCAGGAGTTATGGATACAAGGAGGGACTTTGGCATAAGCTTTTCCAAATAAATTTGTCTTGAGAGATTTTCTGAAAGTCGGATGATCATGAGTAGTTTTTACAGATTTAGGTAATCCATTCCACAAATGTGCGTTAATATAGGGAAAGGTGGATGCATGAGTGGTCTTATATTTGAGGCCACAGTATGCTGGGTAATGGAGATTTAAGTACGAACCGAAGCAAAGACCATACAATGAGGGCAGAAAAAAAGTAGTTTTTTTCCCCAACTTTTTATTAATTGTAACAAAATACAGCTTTGGGAAATGTGCATCGCTGATATCTTGCATTTCAGTTTCTATTTTCATGACTGTGACAGTTTTTTTATATATAGGTCTGGAAAGTGTTTGCTTTTTGCAAGATTTGTTTACTGGAGCTCTTAAGGCTTTCTCTTTTAGTTGTTGCAACTTGAGTTTTGATGCAAGAACTTGACAGTCACTTTTCTTCCACAAACTGGGGAATGAGAAAATAAATGGTACCTTCCATCCTGCTACCTACAGCTCATCCTCCTAGAAACAGAGGGCATCTGAACCATTAGAAGTCACTGTATTAAGCAGTGTAACACAGGAGGAGAAAGTAACCTCCCAGCTTGAAGAACCTGCAGCTGCTTCCCCCGAGAAGATTTGCTAACTGCTCACAAACTAAGGGCCTCCTTTATCAAGCCGCTCTAGCGGTTCCTGTGTGGCAATGCCGACAAAGCCTATTCAAAGTGAATGGGCTTTGTTGGCATTACTGTACCAGGGACTTAGCTGGTGGTTGGGAGGCGGGGCTGGTGGTTTGGAGGCGGGGATAGTGCTGGGCAGACTTATACGGTCTGTGCCAGAGCCGGTGGTGGGAGGCGGGGATAGTACTGGGCAGACTTATACGGTCTGTGCCAGAACCGGTGGTGGGAGGCGGGGCTGGTGGTTGGGAGGCGGGGATAGTGCTGGGCAGACTTATACGGTCTGTGCCCTGAAAAAGACAGGTACAAATCAAGGTAAGGTATACACAAAAAATGGCACATGTGAGTTTATCTTGTTGGGCAGACTGGGTGGACCGTGCAGGTCTTTTTCTGCCATCATCTACTATGTTACTATGTTAGGGACCTTTTTTTTTTTTTTTGTTACATTTGTACCCCGCACTTTCCCACTCATGGCAGGCTCAGTGCGGCTTACATGTTGTATAAAGGTACTTATTTGTACCTGGGGCAATGGAGGGTTAAGTGACTTGCCCAGAGGCACAAGGAGCTGCCTGTGCCTGAAGTGGATTTTGATAGTACACGAGGCACTCTTAGTTGTACAAAGTGAGAAAGTGATGAGTGTAATGGAAGGTATGAAAACTAAGTTTCTTTTGATTGACAACCAAGATATCGCATTGAAGCCTTCTCTTTTTTTTTGTCATTCAATGGTTCAACCTATAAATTGGAAAAATCTTTAAAAATGTTAGCAGTATTGTTAGGAGAAAAAATATCCGCCAGAAGGTGGAGAACTCTAGACGCCCCACGGACAACAACAAGAAATGAAATAAAAGTGGGAGGGCGACCAAGTCTTTATACCTCAATAAACATCTTTATTATTATATATCCTTTCAGTCTTTGGAATCCTTGGTCGCCCTCCCACTTTTATTTCATTTCTAGCAGTATTGTTAGGGAAATCTGCGATCATGCGGAGAACTTGAACGCCCCACGGGAAAACACTAATATAGGTAAAAGTGGGATGTTTTGACCACGGAAATATAAATCCCAGAGACAAATATCTTAAGAAACTTATTTATTGATGAAGAGACTCGACACAACTGTTGTGTTTCGGCCTACCGGCCTGCATCAGGAGTCTGCCCTAATGGCGTGACGTATATGAATCTTAAATGCCAAAAGCGCAATTTGGTCTGTGTCCCAAACCAAGCAAACTTTGGCTCTATCAGAAATGGTCTTGAAAAAGACCTTTCGTGGTGAACTTGCTCATAGCGGGTCGCTAGAAGCGTAGCATAAAAACGTAAAAAAAGGTTCGGGACACGGACCAAATTGCGCTTTTGGCATTTAAGATTCATATATGTCACGCCATTGGGGCAGACTCCTGATGCAGGCCGGTAGGCTGAAACACAACAGTTGTGTCGAGTCTCTTCATCAATAAAGAAGTTTCTTAAGTTATTTGTCTCCGGGATTTGTATTTCCGTAGTCAAAACATCCCACTTTTACCTATATTAGCAGTATTGTTAGAACATAACATGTCTTGGGATTCTCAGATTAGTTGTCTTGTAAAAAAAATGTTTCTGGATGATGAGTAATCTGTCTCGTCTGTGGCCGTGACCACCCTCAGACTTACCTTATTTCTGGGGGTCAGCTTCTAAGCTGGCTTCTGCCTATCCTTTCTGGAGTAGTTTTCCTTCTGTGTGCTGGCTGCTTCCAGCATGGCTCTAATTACTCCACTCTACTGCACCTGGGGGTGCTGCCTGAGTTAGCTCTACCTCTGTCTCCAGCCTGACTCTGTTTGCTCCTCTGTGCTGCACCTAGGTATGCTAAGTTTCTCTATGTTCTGTGTGCACTCTGCCTGCTCCTTGGTTTGTGCTCCTCTCACCTGCTGGTGGCCAGAGCCAGTGGTTGCCATAGTTTGTCTTGCTGTTCCTACCCGTTCCAGACTTTAGCTGAGTCCGGTTCTTTCAGGCTGCTGGACTTGTCTCTCTTGTTTGTGCCTGGACAGCCTCCCTAGGTTCCTACTGATGGCTGCAGCTGCTCCTCAGGTGTTGAAGGGCTTTATTAATCACTGCAGCCTTTGCATGTCTAAGGTCCCTGGTATGTTAGAGTGCTGTGTGCACTGCTACCTTGTCCAGTTCAGTGTGAGTTTCTAGCTTGTTACTAGTAGCTTGGGCATAGCTTTTCTTGTTGGCTTGTGTACAGCATTACTAGTTCTCCTGTGTTTCGCTTAGTGTGAGTTTTGTAGCTTGTGACTAGTTAGCTTGGGCATAGCTTTGCTTGTTAGCTTGTGTACAGCTTTACTATTTTTTTGTGTTTAGCTTTCTGGTTTTTCCGTGTGTGCTTCTGGAGCTTCAGCCCTAGTCCTGTCCGTTGCCAGTACTCCTTGCTACTGGAGCTCCAGCCATAGTCTTGCTACTTGACCTGACCATTGCCTGAATCTGACTACTCTCTGCCTGCTGCCTGACCCGACTACTGCCTAAACCTGGATATTCTCTGCCTGTGGCCAGACCTGACTATTGCCGGAACCCGGACATTCCCTGCCTGTCTGCCTTGCTTTCGCCTAGGTGCCTGGGGGCACTTCTGTATCCTGATTCCTGTTGTTCCTGCTTGCTAGTTCCAGTTCCGGTTTTCCTGTAAGCCCTGCCGGCTGCCCGAACCTGAGGGCTCAACCCTCAGGGAACGGTAGCTAAGCGTAGGTGAAGCCTAGGTCCAGTGTGTTCCGGTCCCGTGTGTTCCAGTCCAGTGGGCTCCACTCCATTGTGTACCAGTCCAGTGGGTTCCAGTCCAGTGCGCACCCGTCCGGTGCATTCCAGTCCTGTGTATTCCAGTGCAGAACTCCAGTCCGGGGTTCCAGTCCAGCCTTGCCTCGTCTTTGCTTTGAAGGTGACCTTGCCTGCCACTCCACGGTAATGGTCCAAGGGCTCACAAACCCAGTGCTTCCAGGGAAGAAGCCTGACATAATCTAAGACCTATTCTGAAATACTTTTCTCTGGAATCTTTCCAATTGTTAGTACAAGCGTTGATTCTTTCAAAACTGATAATTGTAATATTATATACCTTGGTTGTTCAAAATATATGCTGAGAAAACGTAGAATAATCCAGAATGCTGTAATCCATTTTATCTGTGGCTTAGGCAGATTTGATAGTTTCCCCATGCTATGAGAACTCCACTGGTTACCAATGGAGGCTAGGGTCCTTTTTAAGCTCTACTGTCTTGTCTATAAGATACTGCAGAGAGTGGTTCCTTGTTTTATGTATTCTATGTTAAATGTTTTGTTTTCTAAGTATGATACCCGTAATGATCTAAATTAATCTGTCCCCTCTTATAGGGGTCAATGTTCAAAGAAATATTTTACGGCTTTTATTTTTTTATCAAGCTTCTCAAATTTTGAATTCCCTCTCAATCACGTTATTTACCTTTTCACAAATTTGTAAAGACAAATTTATTCAGAAAATATGTGCTTTCTAATTACTGATGTTATGTTTTTATTTTGTTTATTCATTGGTAATATTGTGAGCTCCCAGTTCTATCTTGAATTGTAATCCACTCCAAACCTATTTGAAGGTGTTGAGGGGCATATAACATTAATATATTGTTTTTGAAAGACAAAAGCCTCAGATCAGCAGTATAGCTGTTTAAATACTTGATCCAATACTATCGTTGGCTAAAAGCTGGCCTCATAGTAATCAGTCCCCCCCCCCCCCCCCCCCCCCCCCCAAAAAAAAAAAAATTAATACATATGCAAAAACTCAATCCAGGATCCAGTTCTGTTTGAACATTTTCATAAGTGATGTTGAAGAAGGTTTAGGACTGGGGTCTCCAAACTTTTCACAAAAAGGCCATGTTGGTACTGAAGTAATTGAAATCTTGTTGTTCACTTCTGAGGTGTCAGTTGTTTTTAAAATTTTTGTTTACAGCCTATCAAAATCTTTGCGCCTTTTTCTCCTCTATGTAAAGGCTTCTCATCACACACCACTATCAATTTATATAGATATGACATAGCTTAGATGACAGAGTTTTTTTTTTTGCCAGAAATTATATTGACCTGACAATAATTTGTTCTTTAATTTGGAGATCAGCTGAGAAGCCATGTTAGACTGAGGGATTATGTTGAAGATCTTAACTTTATGTTGAAATTAATAATGTTTTAAATAGTTCTGGAGGTTAAGTCTTGGGAGTAATTCTAAATTTTGCATCATCTGCTCCAATTTCATCAGTAGTCTGTTCATCCTTTGTGCAGATACGTATTGTTGGATGGATGAATGATTTAATTATAGTAATTCATGTTTTGATTTAATTGAGGCTGGATTACTATAATTTTCTGATGTGGGACTTCCTAGGAGACAGCTGCAAAGATTACAGCTAATTTCAAAATATGGCAACACGCCTTCTTTTGGGTCTGGGTTCCAGGGATAATGTGACATCTGCTTGAGAGAGCCTCTGTTGGCTCCCCTTAAAGCTCCATTGTGATTTCAAGTTAATGTGTTAGATCTTATTTCAAGTTTTAAATATTTATCATTTTTAATTGAAAACATTTTTATTAAATATTTTTGGAAAATACAACTCTGAATTACAACATTTGTTCATTCTCCCCGCCCGCCTCCTTTACAAACACCCACATTCCATTACAGAGAGGAATACATCGCATTACATCTACCATCCAAATCTAGGCTAACCCTCTTGTCGTGATAATGGTTAGCAACCGCTTAAGTGTAATATTCCAGACCCTTCCTTTAAACATATCCTATAATGCGCAGAGTCGCAATTGTCTTCCATATCAAATACAATTGTTATTGGCAATTACATTTTTTCTCCCTTCTCCTAATACCCCCCACTCCCCTTTCCCCTCTTATCTCCCGCTTCCCCCCCTCCCCTCTTCCCCTCAAGGCCAGGTGTTCATATGCTGAGAGTGACTGTTACTTGCTTATTGCTGATGGCATTCTGTTTCCCTTCATAAACCTCCTAATTGATTGAGAACAGTGCTGCGTGCCTTTGGGGCCAAAACTTGTATGTAAGCTTTCCATATTAGATAGAACTTTTTTTGTTTCTTAAAGTTCCATTGAACTTCTCGCAGCTCCATTAATAACAACGCATGTAGTCTGTTACGCCATTGCCAATATGAAGGCGCCTCTTGACAGACCCAATTTGTTAAAATGCATTTTTTCCCTATTAAAAACGCTCTATACAGTAAAAGATCATGATGGGCATCACTAGTACCTTCTACTGTCTCCTTTCCTAGTAACACATTTTCTGGGCTCATTGTGATAGGTCGGTGCAATATTTGTGTCATAAACCTATATATCCCCACCCAGAATTGTTGTATATTGGGGCAGTCCCACATGGCGTGAAAGTATGTGCATTGTGGTCCTCCACACTTACCACATTGTGGGGAGTCTATTCCTCCGATATGATACAGTCTATATGTGGAGGTATAAGCCCGGAACAATACTCTGCCTTGGCACTCTCTTAACTCTGCATTATTTATTCTCTGCGGGATATGCCTCATACTACTCAGAACTCTTTGTGCAGTCTTCTGTCCACTTCTCCTGTAAGTGTGTTTGCATTCTATGTGATGTACTATGCATAAGTCGTCTCTGTATTAAGGAAATGGTTATAGGTTCCTCTGAGGGTACTTCAAACAATTTTTCTATCATGGTAAGTACATCAATAGCGAGAGGTTGGCGTGGTAGACTTTCAATATAGTGTGATATCTGCCGATATGCAAATTTGTCTATCCACTGAAGCTCCCCCAAACCTAACGATTCCAATTTTTTGACACAACCATCTGACTCCACAATGTCCTGGAGGAGGATAAGCCCTTTTTGCTGCCATCGTCTAAATCTTGGACCGTCTATGCCCGGTAAAAATTCACCATTCCCTATTATAGGTAATAGTCTACTATGATGTTCATTGAACTTCCAAATCCTGCCCAAATCTTAACACCCCAAATCCTCCTTGACTCCATGGGTCCAATAGGTTTTGCCATTTGATCTGTGGGTGTCTCTTATTCCAAAAGAATTTGGAAAGGAGGCCCATCAGTTTTTTCCAATCTCTTTTAGTTAGATAAAGTGGTAAGGTCTGAAAACAATACAACCACCTTGGAAACAGGATCATATTATACAACGAGATCCTCCCTGATAATGACAATGGTAAATTTGTCCACCTCTCCAACATCTGTTTCGTATGTTCTAAC
The DNA here is from genome assembly GCF_901765095.1 of Microcaecilia unicolor. Lineage (NCBI taxonomy): Eukaryota > Metazoa > Chordata > Amphibia > Gymnophiona > Siphonopidae > Microcaecilia > Microcaecilia unicolor. The sequence goes on from NC_044033.1 coordinate 877,184, forward strand.
AATTGAGCTATGTTTAGTGAATATAATTTGGCCGGATCTCCCGGCAGCTGTATGCCAAGGTATTTAAACGAACAATTCGTTCTCTTAAAGGGGCAATTTAAGTTCACCCATTCCTCCTCAGACATCCATAATGCCTGGGCCTCAGATTTATCTAAGTTTAAGCAAAATCTTGAGTAATCCCCATATTCCCTAAAGATTTCCAAAAGTGCTGCCAATGAGTCTTTTGGGGTCCGAAGAATGACTAAAAGATCGTCCGCAAATGCTGAAATTTTAAATTGTTCGGTCCCTATATTTACTCCTTGTATCTCCTCTAAATTCATAATATCCCGAATTAAAGGGTCTAACGCCAGTACAAACAGGAGTGGCGAAAGAGGGCATCCTTGTCTAGTGCCTCTGCAAATTGGAAATTGACAAGAGGTCACTCCATTTACGGATATCTCTGCCATTGGGTTCTTGTATAAAGTCTGTATGGCTTCCCTAAAAAATCCTCCAATACCATACTCCTCTAAGACCCCAAACAGAAAGTCCCATCTCACTCTGTCAAATGCTTTATGTGCATCAAAGCTAATAAGGAGTGAAGAGGTTTTCATGTATTTGACCTGTTCCAACGCCAGTAGTATTTTTCTTAGATTTTTTACCACTGATCTTTCCCTGACAAATCCCACCTGTGGGTCTAATATCAAGTGTGGAAGGAATCTGGCCAGTCTGTTGGCCAGTATCTTGGCCAACAGCTTAGCTTCAAACGATATCAGGGAAATGGGCCTGTAAGATTCTGCCCTGCTGGGGTCTTTCCCGGGTTTCAATAGCACAATTATTTGTGCCAGTCTCAGTGAGGTCGGCAACTCTCCTCTAAGGACATGCGAGTTAAGCACCCTAGTCACACAGGGAGTAATATCTTCCACCAAAATGTTATACCACTCTGCTGTGAACCCATCTACTCCTGGCGATTTATACAGGGCGCTAGCTCTTATATTCCAACTAACTTCATCTTCCGTGATTTCCTCCTCCAGGACTTCTTGCTGACTCCTCGTAAGCTTTGGCAGTTTTTGTCCCTCTAAGTATGTCTTTGCCTCTAGCCCCTCCTCTGTAGGTGGTGCGTACAATTGAGCATAAAAGGTTTCAAATACTTTTCCAATCTCAGTATTCTTATGATGACTCACTCCCTGTGTATCCTGTATATGTGATATCCATCGTCTGCCTCCCACTTGATGTGCCAGTCTCGCCAATAACTTCCCCTGCTTGTTGGCGTGTTTGTACAACTGGTATTTGTAATATATCTGAGATTGCTGTGTGCGGGTGTGCACTAGATGATTTAATTCAATTTGTGCCATCAGATATGCTTTTTTATGAACAGTGGAATGAGTTTGCCCATAAATTTGCCTCAGCTTGCGTACCCTTGTTTCCAGCCTAAGCATTTCAGCCTCCCTTGCTTTCTTTCTATGGGCAGAGTATGAGATGATATGACCCCTCAATACTGCCTTGGCCGCTTCCCAAAAAAGTATGGGGTCTGATTGAAAGCTGTCCCTATTTAGCTCTATATAATCTTTCCATTTATCCTTCATAAAGGAATGGAATTGTACATCATAGTAGAGCTTTCTCAGGAATCTCCACCTAAACGGTTTCTTTGGTGTGTCCCCCCACTCTATTGTAACCCAAATCAAAGCATGATCTGACACTTGTGTGGGACCTATCACTGCCTCTACCAGGTATGTAGCACTATTCTGTGATGTAAGTATGTAATCGATACGGGACTGCGTCCCATGGGCCCTGGAGAGATGCGTAAAGTCTCGTTCTCCTGGATGTAGCAATCTCCAGGAGTCTACCAAGTCCAGGCTCGAGCAGATCCATGGCACTCCTTTACTATAATTCACTGGTCTTACCCGTGTGGGGCCCGTGCTATCCATCAATGGGTCAAACACCATGTTAAAATCCCCCCCCCCCTATGATTATTGGGAGTTGACCAAAACTTTGCACTTGCCTAACAAGGTTCTGGTAAAATGCTTTGTCATATTGATTTGGTGCATATACATTAACCAACAAAAGAGGTTTACCTTGTAATGTGATATGTTGAATTATATATCGCCCTTGTAGGTCTACAATTTTACGGTTTAATACATATTGTAATCCTTTGCGGATCAGTATGGCTACTCCTGCTTTTTTATTTAGGGCTGGATTATCTATCACTTCGTTGACCCACCATTTACACAACTTATTATGTTCCAATGAGTTTAGATATGTTTCCTGCAAAAAGGCTATTTGCGCTTTATATCTATTCAATGTTTGCAGAATCTTAGATCGTTTAAGTGGGGAGTGTATCCCCCCCACATTCCATGAAATTACCTTTACCATTACGTTTCCTTTAGCCTCTCAGCTAATGATACGTCATGTTGATTATACTTTCCTGCAGAAGAGAGGTATCCCAGCTTACCCCTCCTCCCATTATTCTCTTGTAACAAACTGTTCCCTCTTTTTATCCATAAAATCCTCCTCTTCCTAGCCTTGTAAAATCCCCGTCTCCCCCCCCTCCCTCCCTTGCCCCCCATATTCCATTCCCTCCTCTGCCCCTTTGAGTTCAAATTGAACTCCTCACGTGTAGGCACCCTTCCTCCTTCATTTAAATTACTTTCTGTCTGTTTAACTGGAAACATGTTCCTAATCCAACACAACTACACAGTGCACAACCAGCAAACAAAATAAAACAGTCAGCAGAGAACTGTATCGCTAGGCGCAGCTCTGCAGCCTTACTCAGTAGTGTTTATCCGTTTTACCCTTTGAATGAAGATTGTTCATGTTGCGAAATCTCTCTGCCACTCAGGATAGTTGTTTATATCTTGGTTGCATTAGGTTCAAACCACAACGCTTAATGGCTCTTGTCTTGGTCAATAAGTCTCTGTAACTAGTTCCAAGCTCTCTACTGCAAATCGTCGTTTTGATTCTGCCTCCCAATGTTAGGCTGCTCGATATTCTTGCCTTGCTTCAGCTCCCACCAATTCCATGCCACTCTCAGCCTTCAATCTTCTCACTCCTTTGTCCTTGGCAATAAGCTGTTGATAAATTCTTGCGCCTTTGCTAGTTCTTCAAATGCTTTCTCAGATCCCTCATGGGTCACCCGTAATTTGGCGGGGTACACCAGTGCAAATCTGATCTTTCGGGCATGCAGTTCAGCACATATAGGCGCATAAGCCCTCCTTGCCGCCGCCACCCTTGCCGAATAATCTTGAAAGCAAAGCACATTTTTCCCCTCATATTGAAGTTTTTGGCCCGATCGCATAGTTTTCAATATCGCTTGTTTATGTCCATAGTTTAAGATCTTTAAGATCACCGCTCTTGGTCTGCCATTTGTATTTCTTTTCGGCCCTACTCTGTGGGCCCTCTCTACTCTTAAAGGCCCCAGCGCAACGTTTAGCTGTAAGGCCTTCGGGAGCCACCGCTCCAGTAACTCCACCAGATCAGAATCTCTCAGGTGCTCCGGTAAGCCGATTAGGCGTAAGTTATTACGTCTGGACCAATTTTCCAAATCGTCCAGCTTTTGTTCAAGTTCGGCCATTTTTCTCTCCATCTCCTCCGTAGGCCCCGCCATTTCTGTTACTTTGTCCTCCACATCGCTAAGTCTCTGCTGCAGGTGATCTAGATCTAAGTGAAAGCCGTCCAGCCATTCATGGGCTTCTTCCGCTCTATCATATAGAGCTTGCAGCTTTTTATCTAGCGCAGCTTCTACTGCAGCGGTTACCTCCGCTGTTATCTCCGCCGTCCATGCCGAGCACACCGAGGAGCAAGGTTCGTCCGCCATCTTGTTCTCCACGCTCTTGTGCTTGTCTTTGTCTTTCCTTAGTATTCTGGAGGCCATTATGGCAATTTTTGCCCAATAAGTGCTGGATGTCTCTTCTGTATCTTTTCTCACTGTTCCAGTTGTTTCCTCGGGTCGGATCAAGCCCCTATTGTTCGATTAGTGAGTTAGATTCTCTGGAGGATTGGGAGCTTCGCTTTTTAGCGACTGCTGTCTCCCATGGCACCACGTGATCTCCCCATATTTATCATTTTTAATTGACTGAGCGTTTGTGCCCTTATGTGTCAGATGGGAGGGCATATATGTATGTCTACAGTCATGTTTTGAAAGAATATCAAGTTAGATGAGAACTCATTTACTGCTGGAAAAAGTTTTCCTAAACCTCTAAAAGGCCCAGTTTTAAATGAAAATGAACTCCCTTTGCAATCTACAATTTGTAGTCTTCAACAAAAAAAGGAGAAAACCAAATGGTCCCATAAATGTCAAAGTGAAAAGAAAAGGGTGTAAATGACCAAAGCAATGAGTCCTGTTAATAGGGTAAATCCTTCATACATATATATATACCAGCATTTGCCTGATGACAGCACGCTTCACTTCGAATGAACTCAACACGGTCCGTGTTTTGGCATATGTCTTCATCAGGACTTGGGGGGGGGGGGGTTAGGGGTTTTCTCCTTCCTAGCCACCTTGGGTCTGTCTGCAGGGAGGGAGTCAGTTGGGGCCCATGGGGCTTTTTGGCTACAGAGCTTAACCCAAATGGTTAAGCTGGCTTCGTAGGCAGACATAGGGTTCCCACTTGGTGGTGGGGCCCAAGAGGGATGGCAGGGGTCTTTTTTTGGGGGGCTCATACATTGCAGAGAAGATCTGGCAGTTCTAGAGGGACAGGTCTCCTCGGACCTGGTGGGAGAGCACTTGGAGGTCCCATTGGACTCCCAGACCCCTATGGATTCCAATTTTGAAGAGCCGCCGACTCAGGTGGAGGAGGAAGAGTGGTCCCATATGATTTGGCTCTTTTGCCAAGAGAAGTTTTATCGTCTCATTGACAAAGTTGTGGAGGCCTGGCAATGTTCAAGCCTCTTGCTCTATAGCCAAAAAGCCCCATGGGCTCCCTCCCTGCAGACAGACCCAAGGTGGATCCTTTTCTGTTTCCCAGGGGTCAGTGTCTGTTCCAGCAGCGGTTGTTAGAGATGGAAGACCTGGATCCCTTCTGGCTTGAAGTCCAGAGAAAGGCAGCAAAAATGTTATGGGGCTTGTGCCAAAAGACATATGAGAAAAGCCTGGAAGAACTGAATATGTATAGAGGAGAGGAGGGACGGAGGAGATATAATGCAGACATTTAAAAACTTGAAAGGTAATAATATAGAAACAAATATTTCCCAGAGAAAGGAAAATGGTAAAACTAGAGGACATGAATTGAGGTTGCGGGGTGGTAGACTTAGGAGTAATGTCAGGAAATTCTTTTTCATGGAGAGGATGTTTGATACCAGGAATGCTCTCCTGAAGGAGGTGGTGGAAAAAAAAAAACTATGGCGGAATTCAACAAGACATGGGGTGAACACAGAGGATCTCTAATTAGAAAATGAATGGTATAAAAAATAAAACTTAAATGGTTTCATGTGTGTTTGCTTGTCAAGTGGTGCTTCAGATGGGGACTCTGACTGTGAAGAAGTAATGCTGGTGCTGGACAAGCTTGTAAGGTCTGTGGCAATCCGTTTTAAGATGGGCTGGAGAGGGCTTCATTGGAAAGTCCAGTAATTTTTTACATGAGAGTACCGGGCAGATTTTTACAGTCTGTGTCCCGCAAATGACAAGATGGATTTGAATAGGCTGGAGTGGGCTTCAATGGTAACTCCAGTAGTTGGAATCTGAGGACAGGGCTGGGCAGACTTCTACAGTCCTATGTCCCAGAAATGCCAAAGAGACAATGATCAAGTAAGTACCTAATGCAAGATTAGACTACCATAGTGTGGATGTGGTTTGTTTACAAGAAACAAGACTTGCAGAACTGAACACCAAAAGCTGAAGAGAGAATGAGTGGGAGATGTATTTTACGCCTCTTCTTCAGGGGGCAGACACAGTAGGGTTGCCATCTTACTTTTATATTATTATTCTACTACTACTACTAATCATTACGATAGTGTTACTAGACATATGCAGTTCTGTACACAGGGGGCTCACAATCTATTTTTTTTTTTTGTACCTGGGGCAGTGGAGGGTTAAATGAGTTGCCCAAGGTCACAAGGAACTGCAGTGAGAATTGAACACAGGTTTCCAGGATCAAAGCCCGCTACAACTAACCATTAGGCTACTCCTCCACTCCAAGATCTGGATGGTCGTTATGTACTCCTAAAACTTTGGTTATAGGGTCAGGAATTGGTCCTGCTGGGGGTTTATGGTCCAACTCATAGAGATCCATCATCTTCCGTCTATAGCCTCTGCTACCATTGGCCATGAGGAGGTGTCTGACCATGCTATAGTTTGGGTCAAGTACAATTACAATGTATTGTTATGCTGCTAAAACCACCAGGTTCTTAGCGGTTTACAATAAGTAAAAAAAAACAAAAACCAAGGCAATATCTTGGGAAGAGTAATACAAACCCAAATAACTGACATTGAACTAATTCTAAACAAATCTCTTGGAAAGGTGGGTTTTCACATTTTTTAAAAAATTGACAGTAAGATGACTGTACAGTAAAACAAATATAAAAATTGCTCCAAAGCCTAAATGCTTGAACCGCTAAAAGTATATCAAATATTGTAAATGTCTTTACACAAAAAGTAAATTATGCCATGTTCTTCTGTCTCTAGTTTTAGATATAAAATCTATGTGATCTATCAAATAGCTTGGACATTCACCATTCAGAATCTACTATAATAAAACTCACCCTCAACGTTCTGAAGTCACTCAGTCACTCCCTGAAGGGTTCATGGATTCATGGTGGTGAAGCCACAATACTGACCATGTCTCTCTGCCCCGCCCTCGCATGACGGACCAATCAGAAAAAACACCCTCAACATTCTGAAACACAAAGGTCCATCACAACACCGTTCCCAGGCAACACTAGGCAACGTAAGACGGACCAATCAGAGGAAAGTACGTGACAATAAGGGAGGAGCATTCCCCAGCAGAATGGCTCATTATCTGTGCAGCACGGAGAGCACAGAACCACCGCTGGAACGAGAGAAGAATATTCCTGCTGTGGGTATGTGCAAAAATAGACCGGGGGGGAATTTTTAAATGCCTAATGCCAGTACTGAAGAGTGCCAGAGGGCCTATAGCACAGACTATATTTGGGATCGCTTAACATGGAGTCAGAGGAGCCGGAAAACAACGTGCCCGTCACCATCTGGGACGTGGGCGAACAGGACAAGCTGCGGCCCAGCTGGAAGGATTACCCGCGACCCAGCCAGCAGCAAACAGCGACCAAGGACAGCACAGCACATCCCCCAGCCCCCAAGCAAAAAACAAAACAAAAAAAGACACACATCAACAACCTGCACACACACCGCACCCTCACACACACACACACACACACACACACACACACACACACACACACACACACACACAAAGCCACATGCTAGCGTCCGTTTCATTGGTTTCGGAAACGGGCCTTTTTTACTAGTTTTGTATAAAAAGCAGAAGAATTTGAACCTAATCCTCGCCTCAACAGGCAACCAATGCAATTCAGTGAGATATAAAGAGATTTTCTCCTGCTTCTGTAAATGTTCTGAATTGTGTGCATACACCGGATAACTTGTTTAGGTATGCCCAAGTAGATAAGGTTGCGTAATCCAATTTAGACAAAAGGAGTACCTGCACAACTAATCTAAACTCTTCAAATTCAAAGAACCTTCTTTCGCGTCTTAAATTTCACATAAGGAAGAAAGCACTCTTTGTCAGAGCATTAATCTGAGAATCAAGAGATAAACATTGGTCGACATAAACCCCTAGTATCTTTATTACAGGGGATAGAGTATACTTAGTTGACCTACTAGTATATGATCCACTTGAAGGTCAGGATTATTGTCAAGAAGTAAAAATATGGTCGTAACAGTATTTAACTTCAGATGATATTGTAATATCCAAGAACTGATTAATGTTAAAGATCTATTAACAGCTGATGAAATCAAAGCTATAGTTGAATATATTGGAATCAATGGAAACAAGAAAGAAAGGGAGGTCCACTCCTTCCACAAAAGCGCAAGCAAAACAATCTGTCACAACTGTCAGGAATGGTGAGCCCTTGGACCAAAGCTGGAGCTTTGGCAGACAAATCACCTGGGCTGGCACAGGCAGGAATTAGAACAGACTGGACTAGGATAAACTAACAGACTCAACAAGGCAGGATAGAGGTAACTAAACACAATGGACAACACAAGAACCGGATCCAGACGAGGCAAGGAAAAGAAGGCAAAGGGCCAGAACTGGAACCCAGACAGGACAAGGCAAGACTAAGAACTGGATTAAAACTGGGACTGGGACCCAGAAATGCAAGAAAAGGCAACACACGGAAGTAGATTAAAACTGGGTCCAGAAAAGGGCAAGACAAGGACTGGATCCGGACAGGACTAGACTGAAAGAGACAAGACAAAGCATACCTAGACAGGCAAGACAGGGTAGGAACTAGGCAACAAGAATAACAGAAGCAAGACAATAAGGCAGGAACAGGATTCTTGAACAGGCTTGGCTGGAACAGGATTCAGGATTCTCAAACGGGCTTGGCTGGGACAGGATTCAGGATTCTCGAACGGGCTTGGCTGGGACAGGATTCTGAAACAGACTTGGCTGGGACAGGATTCAGGAGGATTCTGAAACGGACTTGGCTGGGACAGGATTCAGGAGGATTCTGAAACTGGCTTGGTTGGAACAGGGGTCTGAAAGGGACTTGGCTTGGCTGGAATGGGGGTCTGAAAGGGACCTGGCTCAGACAGAGAGCAGGGACAGAAAGTGGCTCAGACAGAGAGCAGGGACAGAAAGTGGCTCAGACAGAGAGCAGGGGCAAACCCTGGCTCAGGCAGAGAGCAGGGGCAAACCCTGGCTCAGGCAGAGAGCAGGGGCAAACCCTGGCTCAAACACACAACAGGAACAGAACTTAGCAGAAACAGAGCTCAAGAGCCAGGAAGCAAACATAGCAGGCAAAGGATTAAGCAGACTATGGGAAGACAAAGAAGCAAAGTGCTTACCAGCATCCACAGCTGGAAGGGAAAGGCCAGGCAGACTGAGAAGCAGCAGACCCAGCTGCATAGCAGTGAGGTAATTAGGGACAATGCTGGCTTCTACAGACTCTCAGAAATAACAGACAAGAACTACACACACAGGAAACAGAACAGGGGAAACAGGAACAGAGCTTAACTATAGCAAGAGTCAAAAGCAGGGCTAGGCTAAAAGCAGGAGCCAAGGGTGTAGAGTTAAACAGATGCAGACACTAAGGGCAGGGTGTGGTTCTAGATCCAGGCTTTCAGGATCAAGGTACAAAAGCAAACACACAGAAACAATGCAAAGCATTGAAACACTAGGCCCCCTCCCTGCCCATCTTCAAATCCTTGCTCAAAGCCCACCTCTTCAATGTCGCTTTTGGCACCTAACCACTTTACCTCTATTCAAGAATTGTAGACTGCCCCAACTTGACATTTCGTCCTTTAGATTGTAAGCTCCTTTGAGCAAGGACTGTCCTTTTTATTTAAACTGTACAGCGCTGCGTAACCCTAGTAGTGCTCTAGAAACGTTTAGTAGTAGTAGTAGTAGTTAAGACTGAGGAACACAGAACAGATCTTCAGGAGCAAACCTCTCAGGAACCAAGCCAAGCAGGGAAATGCTCTAAACAGGTAACACAAGATTAAGAGGCCTCTTGCAAAGGCCACATAGGAAAGCTCCCTGGGGCCTTATAAAGGAGTAGGCTGATGATGTCACAAGTAGGAAATGAAGCAGAAGCAGGGAGACCAAAGCGAAGCTTGGCTTACAGGAAGAACAACAATAGGAAATGAAGCAGACTGGAGAGGTCACAGAGCTAGATAAGGAGAAACAGTAGGTCTGAACATAAGGGCACAGCCACAACTGTGATACAAACCAAGCGTGGAAGAAGACCAAGTCCAAATGACCAGCCCAAACAAGGAAGTAAGAGCTTCAGACAAAGTTTATTAGGACCCTACACGGTCTGTGTTTCGGCAACAAGCCTTCCTCAAGGGTTGGTAAACAGGAGTCCTCTGCTCAGCGCCAAAAAAACGTGAAAGTGCTACCAAAGCACAGGCGAGAGAATGCTGAATCCACAAGTCGTACAATCGCGAGGAAACAGCCAACAAAACAGTGATATCCACATAGCTATATGTAGTATAACCCAGAGAGTGTAGAAAAATATTAAATAATGTAAGCGATAGTGGGGATCCTTGTGAGATTCCTCAAGGATTTGTCCAGCTACTCAGTAGCTACCCTTTTTGTTTCACTCTATAAGACCTGGACACCAGAAAACCTCTAAGCCATTTCTGAACATTACCATCAATACCTATTCGATTAAGTTCAGAAAGCATAACATCATAGTCCACCAAATCAAAAGCTGATGAAAGATCAAATTGTAAAGTCAGACCCTTACCATTATCAGACAGAATTTGCCAAGTGATATCATAGATGGACACAATAACAGTTTCCATACCGATTTTGATGTGCCAGAGTATTAACGTACTGTGGGAGGCTGGCGCTTTCCTTCTTATTTGTTTCAAAATTCTGCCTTACAAATATATTTGCATGACAAATGGGAGAGCTATGAGGTCCAATTGGAGCAGCTCTCCCTCTTTTGTCCTGCTGCCAAAGTAGTTCTTTGGGGAGATATAATTGTATATGTAAGTGCTCGTAATAAGTGCATAGCGACATGATTTTTACATTTGGAATCCCAGTTAAGGAAAGTGAAGCAAGCATACATCCACACTCTCTGTCAGACTGCGCGAGATAGGTTGTATGCCACCCAGACCTCACTGAACTCATCCATGAGCGGACATCTAGAGCTTTATTTATTTATTTGCAGCATTTGTATCCCCCTTTTTCCCACCTATTTGCAGGCTCAATGTGGCTTACATTATGCGTAATGGCGATCGCCATTCTGGAATGAAAAATACAGAGTATTATTGCATTTAAGTACAGAAAATATAGGATAAGTTATAAGAAGTAGATATACAGTTCACTGTATTCACTTTATTGTTTAGGAAAGTGGTGTTTAGGAAACACCAATTTCCATTACTTTACTTCCAGGACGAGTGGGTAGTCATGTCCATCGACCAGCAGGTGAAAATAGAATACTGAACTGAGCACCGCTACCTAGCCACGTGCTAGCAGCCCAGTTTCTCAATATCTTTTGTCTCCAGCAGGTGGATGGACAGACTTCCTCTGTCTCTGGACCCGAGACCTTGGCTCCTGGCCCAGTTGGTCAACTGGCTCCCAGTTGTGACGATTTGTGTGTTACAGACATACCTGGTGGTGCTGGTTCCCTGTTTTGTCTCCAGTCTATTTTCTTTTTGTGCTTTCTGCGCCTCCCCTGACTCTCCTGTGGTGGTGCCTGTTCAGCAACCTAAAACACACACAAACAAACACACACACAAACACACACATAAACACAAACAAAAACACACACATAAACAAACACACACACATAAACAATCACAAACAAAAGGTAGGAGAGCGTACAGAGGTGCTCTCTGCCATGCTGTGTTGGCAGTAAGGGGAGAGAGGGTCCAGACCGGTGGGGTTGGTCATGGCCGGGGGGTGGCTGTGGCCCCCAGCGCAAGATCCAGGCGGTGAGTCTCCCGGTCCTCTTTCGCATCATGGGTGTCGCTTCCTTTTCCTTTGGATGGTGCTTTGCAAAAACAAACAAGAAGAAAAACGAGCTTTTCTTTAGCGGTTCCGGTGGGCTTTTCATTGGGAGCGGCACTGCCGGTTCTTACAGTGTGCGTCAACATGGCGGCCCTCGCAGAAGGGGTGAAACGCTGCTCCTCTTGTGGAGGGTGGTGCTTCTCGGGCTGCTCACAGTGTGCAGGCTGGTTACCCTGAGTGAAGTTGGGGATTCCAGTAGCGTGTCTGGAGAGGATTTTAGTTCCCGACAGGCAGCCTCCTGCTCCGGCTCCCCGGTTAGTGTGCTTGGCGCCTTGGCTCAGTGGGAGGCTGGAGTATCAGCCATTTTGCCTTCAGCAGACAGTGAGGCTTCCCTGCTGGTTGCAGTGGAGGTGGGGATCCCCTCGGGGAAGGGGGTTGCCAGGTCAGGGAGTTAATTTTTCTCTTGTTTGTGTTGTTACTCCACCAAGCCTATTTGTTGATGCAGGGGGTCTCTCCTCACCCGGCCCCAGTGACCCCGTGGAGTGGGATGGTGGAAATGGCCAGCAGGCAGCCTTATGAGGGGTCTCCGGGGCCCATCCTGGGTGTTCCCTATGCACCCAGGTATACAGGATCAAATTTCCGCAGAATGGAACACTCCTGACTCGAGCCTTAGGGTAGAGAGAGCCATGGCCCATCTCTACCCTTTGGTGCTGGAAGAAGTTGGGTCTTTCCTAAGGTTGATTCGTTGGTGACGGTGGTTACCAAGAAGACCACTTTGCTGGTTGAAGGTGGGGTGGTGGAAGGACCTTCAGGACAGGAAGTTGGAGCAAGCCTTGAAACAGGCCTTCAAGGTGGCCGCCTTGGATCTTCAGGCGGCTATTTGCAGTTCCTTTGTTGCCTATGCTTGTTTGCAGTGGCATCAAAGATTGAGGGCCTGGAGTGGTTCTAGGGTGGCCAGGATGGAGGCAGGTCTATCTTATCTGGCGGATGTGGTGTATGACATGCTGCGAGCTTCGGCCAAAGGCTTGTCGTTAGCAGTCACTGTGAGGCACCAGTTGTGGCTACAGACTTGGCAGATTCCTCCTCTAAGGCCCGGCTTGTCAAGTTGCCCTCTCAGGGGAGATTTCTGTTTGGTAAGGACCTTAACAATCTGGTTAAGGACCTATGGGAGGTTAGACCTCAGAGGCTGCTGGAAGACAGACCTCAGGTGTCTGGTCATCAGTCGGGTCCCACTCATGCTCATTTTCATGACAGCAAGAAGTCTAGGCCGTGTCGCCTGACCTTTGGCCAGCAACCTCAGTTCCAGTCCCGCCAGTCTTCCTTTCGTGAGGACAGGAAGAGCTCAGGGAAGTCAGGGCAGACGGTCACTGCTTCCCTTCAGTCACAATGATGGCACGCTGGCCCATGTTTTCGAGCCATGCCTTCAGGCGTTCCAGGATGTGTAGGCCACCATCACCATGGACAAGTGAGTGTTGGACATTCTGCGCGAGGGATACAGGTTGGAATTCTCCCACCTGGTCACTCCTCTCTTTTTACAGTCTCCATGTCGAGGGGCAGTCCGCGAGGCACAGATTAGGTCTATGGTAGAGTCTTTGCTGACCCTTTGGGCCATTGTGCCCGTCCCTGTTGCCAAGTGGGGCCTGGGATGGTACTCCATCTATTTTGTGGTTCTCAAGAAGGAGGGCACTGTACGTCCCATCCTAGACCTCAGAAGCATCAACAAATGCCTGCAGGTGGTTCATTTTCGTACGAGCCTCCGTGTGGGAGGGGGAGTTTCTCATCACTCTCGATCTCAAGGAGGCATACCTCCATATCCCTATTTGGGGCCCCCATCAGCAAATCCTTTGCTGTGTTGGGCCAATCTTTTCCAGTTTTGATCCCTCCCCTTCAGCCTGGCCGCAGCTCTGAGGACATTTTCCAAGGTCATGGTTGTGGTGGTGGCTTTTCTGAGGAAGCAGGGAATCTGGGTTCACCTTTACCTGGATTACTGGCTGATTCGGGTGCCATCTTATCAGGACAGTTTGGAGTCGACTTCCACTGTAGTCCACCTTCTGTAGTCATTGGGATGGGTGATCAATTTCAACAAAAGCTGCCTGACCTCGTCGCAACACCTGGAGTACTTGGGCGTCCTCTTCGAAATCCAGCTCGCTCGAGTCTTTCTTCCAGAGAGGCGGCGTGTGAAGTTGGCACACCAGGTGTGGTTACTTCTCTTGGTTTCCTGGCCGCCGGCCTGGGATTATGAGCAAGTCCTAGGTTCCATGACAGCAGCCCTGGAGGTGGTCTCGGGCAAGGGTGCACATGCGTCTGCTACAGTGGTCTCTGCTCAGCCGATGGTCTCCGGTACCGGAGGCCTACAATGTCTGCCTTGCTTGGACATTGGCTGCCAGATGGAGCATGCAGTGGTGGCTCTGCCCTTTGTCATTGAGTCGGGGCATGCCCTTTCCGAATCTGCATTGGGAGGTAGTGACCACAGATGCCAGCCTGTCGGGCTGGAGAGCCCATTACAGGAGTCACCTGGCTCAAGGTCTTCAAGGGAGGCTTGCTGGCCTATTAATCGGCTGGAGCTCCGAGCGAGTCGAAAGTCTCAGCAGTCCTTTTCCTCGCTGTTGTACAGGGCACTGGGTCGGGTCTTCTCGGACAATGTGACAGCAGTGGCCTATATCAACAAACAAGGGGGGACCCACAGCAGTCAGCTGGCCCTGGAGTCCAGCCTTTAGATGGCCTGGGCAGAGCGGCATCTGCCTTGCCTCTTGGCCGCGCACATTGCAAGGGCTCTGTCAACATAGAGGCTGATTTTCTCAGTTTCCACGCGCAGGACTCCAGCGAGTGGGAGCTGTCGGCAGGGGCGTTTCAGCTTGTGGTGAATTGTTGGGGTCTCCCATGCCTGAACCTCATGGCCACAAAGGCCAATGCCAAGGTTCCCTAGTTCTTCAGCTATCGCAGGGAACAGGACTCCTTGGGTCTGGATGCCCTGCTGTACCCGTGGCCGGAGGGGGGCTTGCTGTATGCCTTTCCGCCGTGGCCAGTGTTGGGCCGTCTGCTGAGAAGGGTGGTGGCCCATTGGGCAGGGTGATCTTGATGGTCTCGAACTGGCTAAGGCGCCCGTGGTATGTGGCTCTTGTCAGGCTCCTGGTTGTACAGCTGCTGCATCTTCCTCAGGAGAGAGGTCTTCTCTGTCAGGGCCCGGTGGCCATGGAGGATCACTCTTCCTTTGGTCTTACAGCCTGTCCTTGAGAGGGCTCGGTTGATGAAGAAAGGCTATTTGGATTCCGTCATTGCGATCTTGCTTCAAGCCAGGAAGCACCATTGGCCTATCTATGCCTTGGTCTGGCGTGTTTTTGAGGGCTGGTGCGAGGGGAGGGGTTTAGATTCCTTTGTCTCTTCGGTTGGACACATTCCGGCCTTCCTGCAGCAGGGAGTGCAGAAGGGGTTGACTCTGGGTTCCTTGAATGTCCAGGTGGCGGCTTTGGCTTGCTTCCGAGGGCATTTACAGAACTCCTCTTTGGCGGCACATCCTGATGTGGTGTGTTTTCTGAAGGGAGTGGGTCGCCTTCGGCCGCTCTTCCGTTTTTTTATTTTTTTTTTGGTGGGGGGGGGGGAGGTTATTGTTTAAAATTGCTCTTGGAAAATGTGTGTTGTATCTTTTGAATGTCTATTAAAATGATTTGCTTCATAAAGGCTAACCTTTTTCTTTACTTTTTTCAGCTGATACTTTTGAGAAGCAAAGTGGCCTCCTTTTCCCCTTTTATTTACTTTCCTTACAAAAAGGTTTGTTGCCCTTAAAATAGCTCCTTTCTGTTTAGCCCACTGCTTTTGAAGTCTAGAACCTTCACTTTTGAATGAATTCTCTCCACATCTATCTTGACATTAGACCACACCATCCGGTGATCAACTACTATAACATCAGACACACTCTCCCCATTAGTAAGCACCAAGTCCAGTATGGTCCCATCCTGTGTGTGTTCCTTTACCAACTTTTGAATCTCCCAGCTTCTAAGAATCCCTGCAATAGGGATACTCCAATCAACATTTGGCATGTTAAAATCCCCTATTAGTAATACTTTTCCTTTCACAGCTATATTTTGAATGTCTTCAATTAAATCTCTGTCCATGTCTTCTGTCTGTGAAGGAGGTCTGTATATCACACTAATGTAAATACATTTGCCATTCTCTCTTTCCAGATTAACAGTGCCTTGGTCCTGCAATTGTGTGGTTTTAATATTATCTTTAACATATAATGCCACCCTCTCCCTTTCTTCACACCCTGTCTTTCCTGAACTATATCCCAGTTTGTAAACCATGCCACTAAATCCAATTCAGCCTCTTCCATCACAGCCTCAAGATCTGAAACCTTATTTCCCATATTTCAGGCATTAGTATATAATGCTTTCCAGACATTGCCCCCGTTCCCATTTGTGTAGAGGTATTTAATGCTCAGCAGTCCTTGGATCTTAGATGCAATGGTTTGTAAATAGGTAGGAAAACTAAACAAGCAAATAGCAAAACACTATAAAAGAACATAAAATCAAATAGTGAGCGTGAAGTTGGAAATTGGTCATAACCAAGTTATTAGAATAAACCATCCAGCCAGTTGTCCATTTAGGGATAAATATGCAGTTCTGTTCCAGAGCTAGGAGAGGGAGGGAAATCTTAGAAGCTGGAAATTCCAGTGTTTTCTGCCACTGGACACTCTCGAAGGTCTGTTCGGTATGTGAATCTGAAGAAGGGCTGGCAATAACATAGCATGGAAGGTTTGCCGTCTACATGGCTTCTCCTTTACCTCGTATAATTCTGACCACTGTCTCTGCATTCAGCCAAGAAGTCTTGGAAGATCAAAATGAGCCCTAACATGTTAGTTTTTATTATCTGGGCTTCAAGTAATGTAGCCTTACAAGGATAGCTCTGGGCCTCTTTAACTTGTTCAAGTAACTATTAACATGGAAAGATTTTTTGAAACATTGATGGGGAGATTTACCCCATGTTAGATAAGTGGCCAAACATGTGGCTGTAAGAAGAGTTTGTTTTTGGGACCACAAATTCCAGTGTTTTAATAAATGATAAACGCTTGGTTGCAGAATAAGTAAACATGGGTTTGTAGGGTCTTTATTTGCTTTGTTGGGAGCAGTGCAAACAGGGAAGTTGCCCTGGGCCTTGGCGCCACAGGGGGCCCCAACCAAGCCTGGCTGAAACTGAAGAAGGCACAGCCTGGCAGTGAACTTCTCCCCCCCCCCCCCCCCCCCCCCCCCCCCCCAACAAGTTTTGCTCCTGGCCTCAGCCTAACACCGGCCCTGGTTGGGAGAATGTGCCTTAATTACTTGGCAAATGTACTGTGGTGTGTTAGTTCATTGTTGGACTGGTGCTGTCTTTCTGTGGAGACTGCGGCTACCAAAAAACTGACTGTAGCCTTTAGGGATGTACTTGAAATTCATGTCCCACATGCCATTTTCATTTGTTTTGTTTGGTTATGAGATCTCATTTGGAGAGACACATGACTTACAAAAGTTTAGTTTCTGCAGGTTTGAGTCCATGGAAAAATATTATTGAATAAGGTCCTTAATATCCCATAATGGAAGTGGAAATAATTTAACCAGATCATGAACCTACTGAAATGTTGCTTTAAATGCCTCTTGATCTGATTGTGTGTGTTCTGTCCTCTCTGCCTCTGTAGGTGCAGCAGCAAAGCACAAACAAGCGTCCCAGTAACAGCGTCCCACCACCAACTCAACTCAATAAAATTAAGTATTCTGGAGGTCCGCAGATCGTGAAGAAAGAGCGCCGGCAGAGTTCATCACGTTTCAATCTGAGCAGAAACAGAGAGCTGCAGAAACTTCCAGCACTCAAAGGTGAGAAGCAGTTTGACGCTTGCACACAGCTTCCAAATCTTGCAAGGCCATTTTAGGGATCCTGTCGCTGATCTCGCATCTAGACACGTTACCTGCATTCAAGAACTTCTGAATCAATTTCTTATCTATTCATTCTGTACCTTGGGGCCCACTCTTAACCAAGTTGGCCTCCTGCTGCTTAGTTCCTTATCTCGGCCAGCCCTGTCCACCCAGTCATGGGTGCTTCATCTTTCACAGAATATACGTTTTTTTCTGTCTGCTTGCCTTTTTGTTTTGTTGTTCTTTTAACTTGGCCTGGAAGTTTGTTTTTTTGCTGTGTTGTTTGGAACTGTTAGCGTTTTGTCTGTTTTCTTTCCCTCAGATTCTCCTGCTCATGAGCGAGAGGACCTCTTCGTCCAGAAGCTGCGGCAGTGTTGTGTTCTTTTTGACTTCGTGTCGGACCCGCTCAGTGATTTGAAGTTTAAGGAAGTGAAGCGTGCAGGTCTGAATGAGATGGTGGAATATATTACGCACAATCGCGATGTTGTTACAGAATCCATCTACCCAGAGGCTGTCCTCATGGTAAGAGTGAGGAAGCCATGGACATTGTTCATGCTGTCTCAGCAACTTAGAAATGTATTTGAAAGGCAGAACCACAGAGACCACACCCCCCAGTCCTAGCAGAGCATCAGAATGTAGTCTATTCAAAGTGCTTGTGCATGGCAGTCTTTTGCTGCACTGGTTCCTGCCTGTGGGTAGCGTGTTCTGCTTCTTTTGACCTTGCAATAAAGGTATTTCTTTATGGACTGTCCACTGCTGCTTTGTTTGGCGTGTGGGTGTGGTCTTTGTGATAAGCTACTTAAGCTGGACTGACGTGTGTATGTGTTTGCAGGGAAAGTTCACACTGCCGCTGCCTGTGCTGTCCCTGTTCTGTGACGGGGGGCATTCTACACATGTGCTGTCTGTGTGCTGCAGTGTATATTTGTGTGTAGGTGTCTTGTACTGCTGCGGCCTGTATTGTACCTTGTGTGTGCGGGAAGCTTGCGCTGCTGCTGCCGCATGCTCGACCTGCTTGTGAAAGAGAATAAAATGAGTGGTGCATGATCAAAGTGTATGGGTGTTGTCTCTTTGGGTTCAGGGACCCTCTGTGTGTAGTGATGCTCTTGAAATGGTGTAGATATAATAGCAACACCCATGGACATTAGAGAAGCTTCTCGCTCTGTGTATAATACACCAATGTGTAGAGAATATTGAAAGTGAATTCCCAGCGTACTGGCTGACTAGATGTAAATACAGATGATGTAGAAATAAGATAGTGAGAATACACACACAGTTCTCAAACTGAATTTGGGGTTAGTTGCATTGTCACCACCTCCTCCCTTGCTGTTCAGGTTTTCCCAAATAACGTTGCTGTATTCAGTAATATTAGAACAGCAAGAACACAGTTTTAAAGCTTAAAACATGTTAAAACACTTTCAGAACGTGGATGTATATTTAAGACCAAAGAGATATATTTTTGAGCCTATTAATTTATATTCTATGCTATACAAATGTAAAACTAGAAATTTGTTACTGAAGATATAAATTGTAGAACAACATAGTAACATAGTAAGTGACGGCAGATAAATATCTCAATGGTCCATCCAGTTTGCCCAATAGTCAAATCAACAATGAACATGATATTATATACTTGATTTTGGTATTTCTTTGCTGTTTCTGGGACATAGACTGTAGAAGTCCGCCCGGCTCTTTTCTTATGTTCCAGCCTATTCAAATCTCTCAAGTCATTTGCGGGACAGACCATAAAAGTCTGCCTGGCACTGTCCTCACGTCAAAGGTCTCTCCAGCCCATCCTAAACCGGATTGTTATATGCAGGACTCAGACTGTACAAGCCAGCCTAGCACCGCCCTTAGTTTTTACAGCCAGAGTTTCCATCTAAGCACCACTTGACATGCAAACACATATGCAACCCTTTAAGTTTTGATCCTCTGTATTCATCCCACGCCTTTTTGAATTCCACCACTGCTTTTTTTTTCTTTCTCTACCCACCTCCCTTGGGAGGTCATTCCAGACATCAACTACCCTCTCTGTGAAAAAGAATTTTCTGACATTACTCCTAAGTCTACCACCCCGCAACCTCAATTAATGGCCTCTAGTTTTACCATTTTCCCTTCTCTGGAAAATGTTTGTTTCTACATTAATACCTTTTGAGTATTTAAACATCTGTATCATATCTCCCCTGTCCCTCCTCTCCTCTAGGGTAATACATATTCAGATCTTCCATTGTCTTCTCATATGTCTTTTGACCCAAGCCCCATATCATTTTTGTTGCCTTCCTCTGGATCGCTTAAAGCCTTCTTACATCTTTACCAAGATATGGCCTCCAAAACTGAACACAATACTAGTGGGTCCTCATCAATGACTTGTACAGGGGCATCAACATCTCCTTCTGCTGGTTACGCCTTTCTCTATACAGCCTAGCATCCTGGCTACGGCCACCACCTTGTCACACTATTTCGTTGCCCTCAGATCCACAATCCCTCTCCCTGTCTGTGCATGTCAGCCTTTTACCTCCTAGCACATACGGCTCCCTTGGATTTCTGCTTCCTTAGTACATCATTCTGCACTTCTTTGCATTGAATTTTAATTGCCAAACGTTAGACCATTCTAACTTTTGCAGATCCTTTATCATATTTTTCACTCCCTCCGGGTGTCCACTCTGTTACAAATTTTGGTGGTATCTGCCAAAAGGCAAACCTTAAATTACCAGCAATGTCGCTCACAAATATATTGAACAGAATCAGCTCCAGCACTGATCCTTGAGGCACTCCAGTATTCACGTTTCCTTCCTCCAGTTGAATTCCATTAACCACCACCCTCTGGCGTCTCTGTCAACCAGCTCCTAATACAGTTCACCACTTTGGGCCCTAACTTCAGCCTGTCAAATTTATTCAAGAGCCTCCTGTGAGGAACCATGTCAAAGGTTTTGCTGAAATCTAAGTAGATTACATCTAGCGCACATCCTCGATCCAGTTCTCTGGTCACCCAGTCATGGCACGATTTACTTTTGGTAAAACCATGTTGTCTCAGATCTTGGAACCTAGTCCAGGAAATTCACTATCCTTTCCTTCAGCATTGCTTCCATTACTTTTCCAATAACTGCTGTTACCACATCCTCCGGCAAAGAGTTCCAGAGCTTAACTGTTCGTTGAATGAAAAAAATATTTCCTCGTATTTGTTTTAAAGTATTTCCATGTAACTTCCTCAAGTATCACCATGTCTTTATACTTTTGAAACAAGTAAAAAATCGATTTACTTCTACTCGGTCTACACTACTCAGGATTTTGTAGACCTCAGTCATATCTTCCCTCATCCATCTGTTTTCCAAGCTGAAGAGCCCTAGCCTTTCCTCATATGAGAGAAGTTCCATCCCCTTTATCATTTTGGTCGCTCTTCTTTGAACATTTTCGAATTCCGCTATATCTTTTTTGAGATGGTGACCAGAACTGAACGCAATACTCAAGGTGCGGTTGTACCATGTTGTGAAACAAAGGCATTATAGTATTTTCGGTCGTATTCACCATCCCATTCCTAATAATTCCTACCATCCTGTTTGCTTTTTTGTCCACCGCTGCCACACACTGAGCAGAGGATTTCAGCCTATTATCTACAATGATACCTAGATTTTTTTTCTTCAGTTCTGACCCCTAAGGTGTACCCCAGCGTCAGGTAACTATGAATCGGATTATTCTTTCCAATGTTCATCACCTTGCGTTTGTCCACATTAAATTTAATCTGCAATTTGGGTGCCCAGTCTTCTAATTTCCTAAGGTCTTCCTGAAATGTTTCATAGTCCGCACGTGTTTTAACAACCTTGAATAGTTTTGTATCATCTGTAAATTTGATCACCTTACTAGTCGTTCCGATTTCCATATCATTTATAAATATGTTAAATAGCACTGGTCCCAATACTGGTCCCTGCAGCACTCCATTGATCACCCTCCTCCATTGAGAGAAATTACCATTTAACAATACCCTCTGTTTTCTGTCTAATAATTTTGGATCCATGACTCTAATTTTCTCAGGAGTCTCTCATGAGGAAATTTATCAAAAGCTTTCTGAAACTCTAGTTATACTACATCAGGAGGCTTACCTTTATCCTCATGTTTATTCACGCCTTCAAAGAAATGAAGCAAATTGGTGAGGCATGTACTATAATTTTATTCTTTATAATAGTTTCCACTATTTTGTCCTGCACAGATATGGGGCTTACCGGTCTATAATTTCTAGGAACACCCCTAGGACCCTTTTTAAAAATCGGCATTTCATTGGCCACCCTCCAGTCTTCAGGTACTACGGACGATTTTAACAACAGGTTACATATTACTAACAACAGATCAGCAGTTTCATTCTTGAGTTCTTTAAGTACCCTTGGATGTATGCCATCCTGTCCAGGTGATTTACTACTCTTTAATTGTCAGTTTGGCTCAGTATATCTTCCAGGTTCACCGATATTTCTTTTAGTTCCTCCACATCATCATCATCCTTGAAAACCATTTCCGGTACAGGCATGAAAACTGCGTCTTTATAGACATTGCACAGCTTTACAGGTCTGGTATTTTACAGTTTCCATCCAGCACCAACTGTAATATTAAACTTCTCTTTTTGAGTGTGTGACCCCTGAGGCAGACGGGTGGTTCCCGTCGAAACATGGCCCCGTGTCGGGTCTGATGTATGAGTGGTGCCTAATAAAGTTTTGTATGTTACCCACCTGGTTGCAAGTATCTCCTTGGGCCACCTATACTAATTCCTAAACCTGGCATAGATCCAACAAAAGTAAGTAACTACAGACCCATTTCTTTACTTAACATTGATTATAAAATTCTTACTAAATTACTGGCATTACAGCTAAACAAAAGCTTGGAATCTTAATAGCAGACAATCAAGTAGGTTTTATGCAAGGAAGATTTATTGATGATAATGTAAGACACTTTTATGATTTAAATCATATAACCAGAAACCAAAAATCTCCTATGGTTGCCCTCTCACTTGATACAGAATGGTCATATCTTTTTGAAACTATAGATTGGTTTAACATGGGTTCTGAGTTTAAACAATGGATTAAAATGCTTTACTACCAACCTACATCCAGAATTTTAATTAATAATACTTTGACAGATCCAATTTACCTTAGTGGTGGTACTAGACAAGGATGTCCCTTACCCCCATTATTATTTAACTTAGCGTTTGAACCCCTTATAGCGATTTGTGAAAATTCCAACATTAAAGGTATTAAATCCAATTCATTGGAAACAAAGTTAGCAGCATATGCAGACGACTTGATTCTTTTTCTATCTGAACAAATCACTGTGTAGCAGAATTAATCAATATGGTAGACTCTTTTTCCAAATATTCTGGATATAAGATAAATTGGGACAAATCTGAAGTAATGCCCCTAAATGAGATTACCACTCTTACTGATATAGGCATGGCAAATTTTCATTGGTGTCCCTTACAGCTAAAATATTTAGGAGTATGGTTAAACAAAGACCCCATACAAACTATTAGACATAAGACATAAGCATCACCACACTGGGACAGACGAAAGGTCCATCTAGCCCAGCACCCTGTCTCCGACAGTGGCCAATCCAGGTCACAATCACCCGACAAGATCCACGGAGCAAAGCATTTTGTACTGCTTGTCCCAGGAATAGTGGATTTTTCCTTACGTCCATTTAATAACATTCTATGGCCTTTTCCTTCAGGAAGCTGTCCACATGCATCACTTCGCACTTGCTCACATTGAACGTCATCTGCCATTTAGACACCCAGTCTCCTAGTCTCGCAATATCTTGCTATTGTTATTGAAGTTAACACAACTAAAATCACTAGTTTAATTCAAGAGGCAATGCAGAAATGGTCTCCACTACATCTTTCATGGTGGGACAGACTGGACACCATAAAGATGATGCTTACTCCTCAAATTAACTACATATTGATGATGTTACCTGGGTTATGTTCAAAGTCATCT
The DNA here is from genome assembly GCF_901765095.1 of Microcaecilia unicolor. NCBI lineage: Eukaryota > Metazoa > Chordata > Amphibia > Gymnophiona > Siphonopidae > Microcaecilia > Microcaecilia unicolor. The sequence continues at coordinate 900,626 of NC_044033.1, forward strand.
ATAAAAGCATTGAGTTTAAATTAACAATTCTATGGAACAGTAGATCCCCAAGAATCTCTTTGAAAACTCTGAAAACCTCCAGAATGGTGGTGTAGGTTTCCCAGATTTTACAATTGCATCATTAGCTAAATTTGGTGTGTATTGGTAATTCTCCTACAGATCATCAGGATAGGCTCTCCACCTAAGTGGATGAATACAAAATCCCATGGAGTAAAGATACAGATAAAAAAAAGTGGGACGTGGACCAATGACTCCAGGACGCTGAGAGTGTAATGGTATATAAAGGAGCAAACTTTATTGTAGACTCGACACAGTACTGTGTTTCGGCCACAGGCCTGCCTCAGGAGTCTTGAGTGATGCGAAAAAATGTTTCCAATAAAGCTTGGTCTTGTCAAAGACCTTCGTGATATTCAAACTAAAGTATAGCGGAGCGAATCTGCTTGTACCTTCAGACTCCTGAGGCAGGCCTGTGGCTGAAACACAGTACTGTGTCGAGTCTACAATAAAGTTTGCTCCTTTTATATACCATCATTCTCAGCGTCCTGGAGTCATTGGTCCACTTCCCTCCTACAGATAATGACATCCCTCTACGGCAACTTGTTGAAAGGGATTTAATCTCACCAGTACATGCCTCTTTGCTTATTACAATGTCTTTATCACATCATTTATTCAATAGTAAATTAATCAAGGATACAAATTTTGCTGTTTTGCAAATTAATAAAGCTATGAAAAAGTATTTATTATTCTCCAAGTATATGTACAATGAATTGCTTATGGGAGTACAGTACCACAGCTACACATAGGTGTTCTCTGTGTCTGAGTCTCTAATGTTTTAGTTTAGGGTCTTCGCCCTCACTCCAAATTACCAGCTAAAGCCAATTTGCAGATATAAAAGACTCAAGGCTACTTATGAGAGAGCAATAGGATTATTTGCCAATTCAGATACAATTGATTGGTTTCTCATGAGAGAGCAGCCCTGCTTGCACAAAGGTACTGGCTGTGACTTTCTCTCCATTGAAGTAGGAAGTACACTCATTTTTATATGTCCATTCAGGATACAGATAATATGACAGTAATGACACCTTATTGGATCTATGCTAATGTCATAGTTAACACTGATTGGCTATGGTAATGAGTTGGTTAGTATTTACTGGAAACGCTAATAATAGACTAGCTCTTCCTGGAAGACTAAGTCATCTTCCTGAGGAGTTATCTTGTTCTGTTTTTCACTAAAACATCTGTGACCACCATGTTGTTAAACGATGCTACTCTGTTTTTCCACTTACACCCGTTCCTCATTCTGCTGCATGAGAATGTCACAACAGATCATGAGTTCTGCAGTCACACTGAAGTTCAGGTTAGAGTCATGGGCCTGTAAGGTTTTCTCTCATTTTAGATCCTGAACCAAAGTCAGGCCTTGAATCAAAGCTCTTAGCTATGATGATAATCTACAACTTCTTCATTATTCAGTCCAGGAGTTGTTAACCAAGCTCTGCATTATAGTTATACAGGGGTGGAGTAGCCCCTACATGAATATAGTCTGGTTCTTACCGGAAAGGAGGTCAAGCACATTTTGCCCATTTCATATATTGGTTCCTCAATAGGATCTCAGTTTGTTTTTTTGATACATTGATAGCTTCATGCCTTTGGGGCTTGTGTTTTTAGAGCAACCTTGGCTTCCTCTCATCCAAGGTAGTTACTTAGATACTCCCCACTTAATGGGACAGGAGGAAGAGCAAGAAGAAATTTATACTTACCTGAATCCTACTAAATAGCCACATCATAGGATTTGTGCAGCTTCACTTTTTGCTCTTTGAGATTCTGAGTAGAGGCTGGAGAGGGAAAGGGTGTTTTCTCACTGTGTTCAGTATCCCTAGGGCTTATTCAGTTCAACATGTTCTGAAGGATATTCTTAGAGTTGTTTCATTGCTTTGATTTATGTATGCTGGAAAGTTCCTGTGCTGCATCTTTTAAACAACTCAAGATTTCACAAGAAAATGTGTACACTGTCGCTATTTGCTGACAGGGTGGCATAAACCCATGCATATTGAGTAGTGTAGCATGATTCAAGGAAAGGAAATTAGCAGGTAAAAACAAATTTCTTCTTTTATTATGTTCCTGTTGTGTTATTTGGTTACTTTTTCTGTAAACTACTTTCACTCAAAGTTTGTCCAAGGAAAACACTTTCTAACATGATGTAGCGTAACATGAAGGCCTCTCTGTGATAGACCTGTGTGTGTATATGAGTGAGGGGAGCTTGCACTGCTTCTGTCCATGTGGTACCTGTCTTATGGTGTTACAATGGGTACAGATTAAAAAAAAGCTTCTCTTGCTTTACCTGTTCTCTGTTTGGGGCAAGTGGTTTTGTGCTGAATATATGTTATGAGCTTCAGGGTCTGATTATCCAATATCTGTCCAGTTTTCAGTGAATTTATTCAGGACACTACCACCATCTTCTAATCCCACGGGAGCAGAATTTGACCCAGAGGAAGATGAGCCAACTTTGGAGGCTGCATGGCCACACCTCCAGGTAACAATAGTTGTTCACTCTAGGAAAACTGTGGAAGAGTAAGTTACAAAATGAGGTAGCAATAGATAAAGAAATGTGCATGACAATCTCTATCAGGCTTGATTGGTAACCATTTTGGTGTCCTCTGCAATTTATTTAGTTATTATTAATTTATTTGGATTTATTTACCGCCTTTTTGAAGGAATTCACTCAAGGCGGTGGACAGTAAGAATAGTTCAAACATGAGCAATAATAGGCAATTACAGCAAAAAAAAAAAAATATATATATTGTGAAGTCCTCCCTTCAGCTCACAGGTCAAGGAATGGTTTCTGGCAGTCCCGGGCTCGCCTCCAGATCAGGTTAAGCATCACCGTTCTCACTTCCAGATCCAGTTAAACACCACACTGTAATCCAACTTGGTTTTAAAGCAAAATACTCGAAAAGAAAAAAAAAAAAACCTCCAACTCCCTCGGTTACCAGCTCCACCTGAGCAAGGTGCTGGCCTGCTAAGTTCAATTGTAAGGAAAGAAAAAAAAAAAAACTACTCAGTTCATCACTTCAGCTCAGCACAGTTCCACCAGTTAGCTGAAGTGCAATCCACAGCCCTCCAGAAAAAGGAAAAAATATAGGCCAAAGCATTCAGTTCACTTATTTCATCAAACACTAATGCAAAAGTTCAAAGTAAAGTCTCTGTCTTTCACCAAAACACTGTAATGGTCCTGCACACTGCAGGACTAGCAGAGCACCACCCTCTTCACAGTATTAACCTCTGTGACCACCCACACTCTGCCATCCAGTGCTAAAAAGGTTACCTTTTAGGTGTTTGCCTCCCAGTCCATATGTGCTAGATCCTCTGAGCAGGGCCGTTCAGCAGGGAACGCTCTCCCTTCCTCTATACAGTCCATGGTCTCTGCTCCCTCATTCCACTCTCCACCACTGCTCACCGTTCTCAGGGACTCAAGCTCCCCTCCCCCCTTGCAGCTGGGAGGTATCTTGTACTGATTTCATACCCAAGGGAATTGTGCTTCATCTTTCAGTGGCCCCCTGCTGGTGACTGACTTCAGTGGCATCCCTTTTCCCGAGCTGCATCCCTTCCAGTTATTCTCTGGAATCCCTACTCTTTAAGCCTCCTGGAGAACTCTGGGTAAGGTAGTTCAGGACCTGCCTGCCCTTGGCTGGAACCACTGTGCTTAGCCCTATCACAATATACACACACACATATTTGTTTTTTTTTTTTTGAGGAATTCAAGGATTTTTGTAACCAAACTTTTATGGGATGAATGGTGATAAGCACACAGACACTATGAACAACCTGTACATTTGCTTATCTGGAATAGTCTGTAAACAATATTACATGTAGGAGGAAGTGACGTCAGCGCTTGTGGATGGACGCCTGACGAGAGGGCTCCGCTCCTGACTGAATTAAAATAAGAAAAAAAACCCTCCAAATCGAGCGCAGTACCCGCAGCTTCATTTTGGAAGGATAGCTAAACTTATGGCAGCCCGAAAGAGCCTTGCTAAGTTCAAGTTTACGAGCGAAAAAGGCGAGGGAAGCAAGATCACGGGTTCGCGATCGGGCACACGAGGCGGCAAGATGGCGACCGGAGATTCCGAAACGGACCCGGACCCTGAGGAACTAGCAGTGAGTGGCACGGACCTGGATAGAAATGAAGTGTCGCGCTGGTTTAAAGAATTAAAAGCAGAAATGATAGCCACCCGGAAGGGAATACAGTCCTCTGTGGCAGAGCTCCGTGAGGAGCTGAAAGAAATTGGACTACGAGTAGCTGAGACTGAGGAGCGAGTAGACGCGCTGGGGGAAGAAGTGCAGACACTACAGACAGCCCTGAAGAAAGAGCAACAGCTTAGATCAGATCTGGATCAAACAGTAGAAGATTTGGAAAATCGTTCGCGGAGATGCAATCTCAGATTTAAGGGAATCCCCGAAGAAGAGCAATTTAGAGACGCCATGAAAGTGGTGCAGGAGATTAGTGCACACATACTTAAAGAGCGGCCTGGAGGAGGAGACCAACTGGAGAGAGAACCACCAGTCCTGTACAGAGCACATCGGAGCCTGGGGCCCCAGAGGGGGGGACAACCCCGAGACATTATTGCTTGTTACCATGAATTTGGCGTGAAAGAGGCAGTGTGGAAAGCAGCCCGCGTAATGGGAGACTTTAGTTGGAAAAACTGTAAACCAAAAATTTATCAAGACTTGGCCCGAAACACTCTTCAGAAACGGAAGGAGTTTAAAGAGGTGACTCAATACTTGCAGCGGATGGGTCTAAGATACCGATGGCTGTACCCATTTGGGCTCCAGGTCACAGTCGGAACCACACACAGAAGGTTGCAATCACCGAAAGGGGCCTGGAAGACCTTGAGAGAAATGGGGTGTGAGGACTTGCCAAATGGGGAGAACTTAACACCGCACCGTAAGCAGACACCTGTGAAAGACCGGAGTTCCGGAGGGAACCAGACCAGAGGAGAAAAGGACCTTAACATCACGAAGGAGAGGCGGAGAGAATCCGGAGATGAAGGAGTGGACTGAGTAATTCCAGATAAGCTATTCATGGGGACTTAAGTGTTCGTACACAGTGAATTAAGCTATAGACTATAAAGTAATATGAAGGACTATTGAGGCTGCGGGATTGAAGGGGAGGTTTGATTGGGGAGGAGGGGGGGGGAAATAAGGAGGAGTCTAATGTCGGGGGACATTCTAAGCGGGGACTCACTTCCTTTGGGAGGAACTGGTGAGATGGGAGGATAGCCAGGGGAAGGGAAGGGATGGGGGAGGGGGGGGGCCAGAGGGCAAGGGGGGGGGGGGAAGGGGGGATTTTAAGGGTAGGATCGTGGAATGTGAATGGTCTCAACAGTCCCGGGAAGAGAAGTATTATTTTTCGAGAACTACGCAGGCTGGAGTGGGATATAGCAATGTTACAAGAGACACATATACAAAAGAAGGATGAAAAGCTGTTAAGGAACCGGGTACTGGGCGAGGGGTACCCATGTGCGAATCCCAAAGGGGGGAAATCTGGGGGGTTGGTTATATATGTAAAAGACAACCTGCAATTCACCAAGGAACAAGAATTTAGGGGAGGGACGGTAGATGCCTGGCAATTAAAGGATCGATTAAGGGTCACCCAATTACACTCATTAATATTTATGCACCAAATGGGGAATTTTTTGATAAATTACGAGCAAGTCTAGTACCTTTTGTCAAGGGTCAAATAATATTGGGGGGTGATTTTAACTTCCCCGTAGCGGGGCTCGATCACTCGAAAGGAAAAGAACAAGGGGCGAAATACACAAGAGGGAAACTTAACTAATGCGGGAATTAGACTTATTGGACTTCTGGAGGCTGTAACACCCAGGGCAAAGAACCTACACGCATTACTCACACGCACAAAAGACATATGGCAGGATAGACGCGATTTGGGGTAGTCGTTCATTATGGGGAGCTCTCAAAGGGTCTGAAATTGATACTATACATGCTTCTGACCATGCCCCAGTGTGGGTCATGGTGGGTGGGATGGGCAAGGAGAGAGGGGGAAGGATATGGAGACTTAATGAGTCCTTGATAGACTCTGAGGAAAACTGTAAGGAAATAAGGATATAATCGAGGAATATCTGAAATTCAATGACAATACAGAAGTAGCAGATGGGACCATTATGGGACGCCCTCAAAGCAGTGGTGCGGGGGCACTTGATTAAAAAAGGGGCACACCGAAAGAGGGAACAAGGGATTCGGGAGATGTTGATTCGCCAAAGGTTGGCTGAGTGTGAGGCGCTCCACCACGCAGAGGGGAATCCCCAAGTGTTCAGAGAATTAATGGCTTGTAGAGCAGAGCTGCAAAAATTACAAATTGGGAAGATGGAATTCCAACGGAAATTATTACAACAAAAATTCTTTGAGTATAGCAATAAAGCAGGTAATATGCTAGCTAGGAAATTACGATGCAGGCAGGTACAAAATACGATAACTAAACTAAAAAGGGGGGGAGGAAGCATGGTACATCAGGATGGGGATATCAGGGCCGAGTTTGTGAAATATTATATGAAACTATACTCGAAAGAAGAGGGGGCAACACTGGAGGAGAAGCGGAATTACATAAGGGACTTGGGTCTGAATAGAATAACAGAGGCTCAAAGGGTGAACTTAGAAGCCCCAATAACACTGGAGGAAGGAGTCATCAAGGGATTAAAAGGAGGGAAGGCGCCGGGGATGGATGGATACACGGGGAAATATTACAAAGTGTTTAGACAAGAATTGGCTCCCCTGTTGGTAAGAGTGGGTAATGCCTGCTTTATGGGGGAAGAGATGCCTATAAGCATGCATGCGGCGGGAATTACAGTGCTCCTCAAGCCAGGGAGAGACCCAACTTTGTGCGGCTCCTACAGGCCGATCTCCTTGTTAAACATAGATGTTAAGATTTTGGCCAAAGTGATGGCGGAGCGCTTGGGCAAGCTTTTACCATTTTTGATTCATGAGGACCAAGCGGGATTCGTTCCCCATAGGCAAGTAGCGGATAACATTCGTAGAACTTTGAATATCAAGTGGGGAGCCCAGAGGAGAGGGGACTCCCTTACACTTTTAGCGATCGATGCAGAGAAAGCATTCGATAGTGGATTGGGAGTTCGTATGGGAGAGTATGGCACAAATGGGGATGGGGAAAAGTCTTATAGGCTGGCTGAAGAAACTGTATGCTCACCCGGTGGCAAAAATTAAAATAAATGGGGGATACTCTGAGCACTTTGATATTCAGCAGGGAACCAGACAGGGGTGCCCGCTCTCCCCACTATTATTCGCGGTAGCTATAGAGCCATTTGCCCAGAGAATCCGCTTGCTCCAAGAGATACGGGGAGTTCGGATGGGGGGCAAGGAGCACAAGATCGCACTATTTGCAGACGATATTTTATTTTATATCTTATCCCCTATGATGACAATGCCTGCCTTGATTCAAGAGTTGAAGGATTATGGCTGGGTATCGGGATTTAAGGTGAACTATGATAAGTCCGAGGTGATGGGGGTCACTATACCAGAAGTGGAGGAAGAAAGAATAAAAGAAGAGTTTAAATTTAAAGTAGCTAAAGGCAGCTTCAGGTACCTAGGGATACAGATCCCGCGGAATCTTAATAAGTTATATCAATTAAATTATATACCTTTATTAAAAGAAGTGCGAGGGGATATGACCAAATGGCAAAAGGGGTGGCTTTCATGGTGGGGTCGCATTGCATCAGTAAAGATGAATATTCTCCCCCGGCTCCTATTCTTGTTTCAGACATTACCAATTCCAGTACCCAAGAGGGAGCTCATGAAGCTGCAAGCGGATATAGGAACATATATCTGGGAGGGAGCCCCGGCAAGGTTGGCACGGAAAATAATGTGGGGCACACCTGACCAAGGGGGGAGGGGGATACCAAACATTCTCTGGTACTATTGGGCATCACAGCTAAAACAAATAGCGGTCTGGGGAAAAGTGGACTTATCACCTATAACAAAATTAGAGCAGATCTTTGTCCAAGAAGGGGTATTGGAGGGATTGTTATGGGCCCCGATTCCGGATAATACATATAAGGGATTCACCCTAAACCCCTTTGTATCGCATCTCTTAGCTTTATGGGGTACTTTAAAATATAGGCTTAGGGGATCTAGGACCAAATCTACTTTTGCTTGGATCACACAAGACCCGGGCTTCCCAGCCGGGATTCAGGGTGGAGTGTTTAAAACATGGTTCCATAAAGGGCTGATCAGATTTCGAGACTTGCTGACAGAAGAGGGAATTAAACCTTTTGCAGAATTGCAGGAGGCCTATGAACTACCATTAGCTGATATTTATGCGTATATGCAGGTAAAACACTATATAACATCCACAAGGTGGGTTAAAGATAAATTAGTAGAAAAGGAAAAATTGGAAGATATATGGGGGAAGATTGATTTATGGGGAAAGGGAATCTCTAGGCTATACGATCATATAAGGGGGTCACAATTCGTAAAACACCAATACATGCAGGCCTGGGAGAGGGATTTGAAACAAGAACTGACTGACTCTGAATGGGGAAGAGTATGTGGAGAGGTCAAAAAGGCCTCTGTCTGTGTACTATTGAAAGAGAATGCATATAAAGTAATGAGTAGGTGGTACTATACGCCGGAGAGAGTAAAAGCAATGTTCCCCGACGCCTCGGATATATGTTGGCAGTGCAAGGGGGAAAAAGGCACTTTTTACCATGTATGGTGGGAGTGTGTGTTAATACAGAAATTTTGGGAAGGAGTTACGGGGCTATTGACAGAGGCTCTGGACACTCTATTCCCATGTGATCCAAAATGGTGTTTATTGGGGTGGGGGAACCAGAGAGGAGGGAAATGGAGACAAAGGATTAAAAGGATAGGCCTCGCGGCTGCAAAATCCATAGTAGCAGCGTTCTGGAAACAAGATAAGGGACCTACAGTGCACAACTGGATTGGGAAAGTCAGGGGACTAATAGTGATGGAGGAGCTGACGGATAAAAGGCGGGGGAGTTTTAACTCAAAGGCTGAAGAGTGGAAACACTTTGATCGAATATTGGGGAAAGAATTGTAAGGGTGGGGGGATATGGGGAGGGGAAGCTGGGAATGAAAGGGACCAAGGAAGTGGAAGTGGGGGGAAGGGAGGATTAAAATAGGGGGGGGGGGGGGGAAAATGGAGGAGACATAGGAGGGGACATTCTCTATTGTATATATGTTTGTATTCTGAGGTTCAGATGAGGGAATGATGGTTGTTACCAGAATTTAGGATGAGACATTGTAATGTAACTCTTATAAGGTTTGTTCAATAAACTTTACAAAATTAAAAAAAAAACAATATTACATGTAGTTTAATTTCTAAATTATTCCAGTGGTCTTTCAACAATGTCTGCTGTCTTATGATACGTTACAATGCCTCCATATATACTCACTTTCAATAGTCACTATCAAAAGTTTTGCTCTTGTTTGCAAAGTTTTACAACTTGTAATTGATGATGACAGGATCTCTTACAATATTTTGCTCTCCACCCTGTGAGGCATCTCCATACCCTTGCTGAGATGAATGACTGAACTAAAGAGGTGCAAAAAGATTCCTTTGTTGGTATCATTAACTCATTTTGCTTCATTATTCAGCACTTCTGAATTTGTGCATCATAAGAGTCCTTATTAAGATATTTATCTTGCTAAGTTGGGGTGTTTAGCCAGGCAAATTGTAATTTTTTGAATTTCCTAGTCTGGCAAATAGATAATTTTTCTGAACAAAAACTCAATATCTGTCCACAACCTATCCTATTAAAAGGAAGAGAAGTCAGAAGTATGCTGAGTGTGGGTTAAAGTTAACCACTTACATCTGATAGAAACACACTGGCGTTTAGTTAAGTTTTCAACCTTTGATTTTCATTCATCCAACTTAACCAGTTAAATTCTTTGAATATCTTATTAAAGATGAGCAGATATTCTGCAGCTCATTAACTGACCTTTTAGTTTCTGTGCTGAAGTAATTCTGTGTGTACAGTGTAACAAATTGTGTATTTGTAGGAAAGATTTTGCAAAAGGGTATTATTTTTGCTATGAGAAGGTGGAATAGTGTGAGTGAGGGCAAAATGGCGAGGAGCTTTCAGAACCCCAGCCAGTCCACAGTGTAAAAGTGAACCAAAACTCTGTGTGATTCAAAAGGAATAATGTACAGAAACCCGTTTCTCTTGTGAAGGTATGATACTCCCCTTCTTAGAAATGTATGGTAGACATGTACTTGTACTAAACTTGGGGGAAATGCACCTAAATGCAGATCCCCAAATCCCTCTTATCTCCTGATAAGCAACGTGGACCTCTGGGAGCAAATAGAGAAATATTCAAAAAGATAAAATGCAAATATAAAATGTAATTCTGTTTTAGCACTGCCAAGCTAGATGCAAGTCTTGCTCTAGGTTGCCATTATTCCTCTGTGAGCTCCTTTTCTAAGTCTGATATAATGATTACAACATCACATCCATTCTGCCATTTCAATTTATTTAACTGAGCTGCCAAATTAATACCATTTAATCTTGAGTGCCTTAATCAAGGGTGAATAGCACAACATTTTCCCCCATTCCCATTTAAACAGGAGACTTTTCTGCCTTTACTCAAATTGCAGAGGTAATGTGAGGCTCATTGAATCTGTTTTATCCAGATTCACCTTAAACTTTGCTATCTACAAAGAATTTGTGAACGTCAACAGTACTAGCATGGTCAAAGTTAACATGTCATCTTCAAATAGCATTATTTTATGCTCTAAATGACCTACTTCATTTCCACTTCTGCCATTATGTCATCTGGTCCTTTCAGCCAAAGGTTCCACCACTAAGTCAAACAGCAAAGGTGACCGGGCACGTGGAGCTCCCTTACCCAACGACAGAAATTCCAGGTAGCTACCATGGACATCTACACTTGCTTCCAATCCGGTACACAATTTTTTTATCCATCTTCCTAAGAACCTGCAGCATTTATCCTCAATGTATTCTGTAATGTTTTCTCTGAAGACAAGCAGAATAACTAGTCCCCACAGATGGGTAACATCATCCAATGGAGCCTCATGGCGAAGCTCCCCCAGCTCTGATTTATCTGGAAATTTTTAAAATGTTCCTGCAGATGTGTACATGAATTCCAGTTTTTCTTAGCCATTTTCCTTCTGTAGAGCTGTGAAGGCACATAACCCACTCAAGGCCAAAAACAGCTTGAAATGGAAAGAACCCTAGCACAGATGGAATGTCCGTTTAATTTAGGCTCAACAGTTAATCATTCAACCAAGACCTGGTAGCGGGGATGGGACGACTTCCCTATGAAGAAAGGCTAAGGAGGCTAGGGCTTTTCAGCTTGGAGAAGAGATGGCTGAGGGGAGACATGATAGAGGTATATAAAATAATGAGTGGAGTGGAACAGGTGGATGTGAAGCTTCTGTTCACGCTTTCCAAAAATACTAGGACTAGGGGGCATGCGATTAAACTACAGTGTAGTAAATCGGAGAAAATCTTTCTTCACCCAATGCATAATTAAACTCTGGAATTCGTTGCCGGAGAACGTGGTGAAGGCGGTTATCTTGGCAGAGTTTAAAAAGGGGTTAGACGGTTTCCTAAAGGACAAGTCCATAAACCACTACTAAATGGACTTGGGAAAAATCCACAATTCCAGGAATAACATGTATAGAATGTTTGTACGTTTGGGAAGCTTGCCAGGTGCCCTTGGCCTGGATTGGCCGCTGTCGTGGACAGGATGCTGGGCTCGATGGACCCTTGGTCTTTCCCAGTGTGGCATTACTTATGTACTTATGGTGACTGCAAAAATCAATTGGTCAGGCAGCCAAACTTAACCCCAAAACGAGAACACTTATTCCAAAGGGAGATCCAAGTAGCTAGGAAAAGGATTTAGGTATCATCGTTGATGATACATTGAAACCCTCTGCTCAGTGTGCAGTGGCGGCTAAGAAATCAAATAGAATTTTAGGAATTATTAGGAAAGGAATGGAAAACAAAAATGAGAATGTTATAATGCATTTGTGTGCTGTGACCACACCTCGAATACTGTGTGCAGTTCTGGTCAACGCATCTCAAAAAAGATATAGTTCAGTTAGAAAAGGTACAGAGGAGGACAACGAAAATGATAAAGGGGATGGGATGACTTCCCTATGATGAAAGGCTGAAACGGCTAGGGCTGTTAAGCTTGGAGAAGGGACAGCTGAAGGGAGATAAGATAAAGGCTTATAAAATACTGAGTGGAGTGGAACAGTAGACCTGAATCACTTGTTTGCTCTTTCGAAAAATACTAGGACTAGGGGGGACGCAATGAAGCTACAAAGTAGTAAATTTAAAACAAATCAGAGAAAATATTTCTTCACGCAACGTGTAATTAAACTCTGGGATTTGTTGCCAGACAATGTAGTAAAAACAGCTTAGCAGGGTTTAAAAAAGGTTTGGCTAGTTCCCTAAAAGAAAAGTTCGTAAGAGATCTTGGGTGTGGCCAAGATGGTGTTTTGCCAGAGGAGTGCACAATGAAACTCAACGCCTTGCTCGGAGTGCACCTGGCGCTAGCAATCTCTTACCTCAGGTTGCGATGGGAAAGAGAAGGAGCAAAGCCACCAATCTTGTTTTCTCCAGCATGTATTCACCCACTGCAGGATAGGAACACAAATATAACTACTGAGAATAATCCCCAATATATACCTGAAGCCTAAATATAGACCCTTTTGTCATTCACAAATGTCCCTATCTTGAAGTACATACAAAACACTGTTCTTAGTACTATATTTATCTCGTAGATTGAAGCGTGCAGTTCAGCAGTCAGTTTAAATTATGTTCCAATGACGATCCAAATCGTCCTCCAATTCACAGTTCAGTCTCATATATCCATGAATACTGGAAAGGAAACATAGACTTAAGTAATTGCTTATAGTGAATATCTTTAACAGAGGGAGACTTCAGTAATAATTGATCCTGTAAACTAAGAGAATGACAGCAAAGAGACAGAGAGAACAGATTAACAACAGGTTCAGGGGCTGCCCCCTGTAACACGAGAAACATAATGCAAGCAATTTTTAAAACAACACGACCCTTCAAAGGAGTTGATATAGTACTTGAATTATTGAAAGCTCTACTAAAACTCAATGCAAATTTGCAAAATTAATCTTACAAATTTTTATTTAGAGCTTATATTGCATCCAGTAGGACAGTCAAGATGCACATTATCAGTGATAGTTACTGCTTGAAATGTGGAACAGAACAGGCTACAATGGGCCAACTTTTCTGGCGTTGTCGAGATATGTTTTTTTTTTTTTTTTTGGGGGTAAAACATTTTCTTGATATATCCAACAATTATTGAGCTTCGTTTCTATTTGTAGATACTGCATTGGTAACTCCACACCCCTTGAAGGGCGTATGTCAACTATTGTATTATATGCTCATTTTGGCAATTAAGAATATATTGATTTACTGATGAAAATCACATTAGAAAATTTTGCTTTAGGCCGCAATATTAGAAAGATGCAGAGTGGATAAAAGGGATCGTCGAAAATGGAAGGGCATTGATCGGACAGACCCAGGAGCCCCTCATCTAGGAAAGAGGGGTATCACCCAGAAGGGTTCAAGGATCCTTCAAACTGAAAAGAAAGGGTATCCCTGAAACCAACCCTGAGAATGAAATACTGAGAAAACAACAGAAAAATTCCCTGCTGTGAGATGGAAGTAACCAAAGTGTAAGCTGAGATATTTGGCTAAATTATTCAGTTAAATAAACCACTGTCAAAATTTATATAATGCTATATTGGCTTTGTACAAGCAGGAGGAAAGAAAAGGGAGAGATCAAAAGGTATTGAAGGGACCACAGTGAAAATCCAGCCATACGCAGCACCATATTAAGAAATTTTCTTACCTGGCACCAAGCGGTAACCAGTATCCCAAAACAAGTCCAATTCAAAGTCTCCAGATTCCTGTCCACTAACACTGGTAGGGAATAAAATAACCAGTTCCCATAGCATTATAAGAAAGGGTTCATTGTATCAGCGCTGAGAGACAGGGATTCAGCAATCAGATTCTCTGTCTGAATTACAAAGCATTTTGCTTCACCTTATTTAACGTTACAATATTGTGGTTTCCATAAGTACAACCCAGGATAATGCATATACGTAATACCTGCTAATCTTGTTAACCGTCCCTCACTAATGAGTGATGCCCTTTAGAACTACATATTTTGGCAGAAGGTGCATAAAATGATACAGGCCAGACATTACATTACATTGCATATTACATTACGTATCGACTTATATTTCACAGTCACCTGTCCAGTTCTATGTGGATTACAAAATTTTATCAGATTCATGACCAGTTCTAGAATAAACAAATATTAAAAATATCAGCAAATATAAATCATTAAAAAATCAACCTACTTTGAACATAAAAGTCCTTTTACAGAATGAAACTGTTGGAATAAAAATGTCTTCAAAACCTTCCTAAATATAAGATAATTCAACTCAAAATGCAAAGAAATTGGTAATACATTCCAGATTGCAGAAGCTTGATACAAAACTGATAACATCAGAAAACCATAATATTTAACTGCTTTTAGAGTCATAAGAACATAAGAATAGCCATACTGGGTCAGACCAATGGTCCATCTAGCCCAGTATCCTGTTTTCCAAACAGTGGCCAAGCCTGGTCACAAGTACCTGGCAGAAACCCAAATAGTGGCAACATTCCATGCCACAAACTGAGTATCATTGGTTTGCGTGGCACATAAAATTGACCACTTGCAGCCAACTCTATCAGGGGTATAAGGTATGATGGAGCTTGTCTATATAAGTTTTTAAATATAATTATACAGAGGTCACGTGACGCCATGATCAGGAGCGGTTGGTGAAAAACTCCGGTTCTGCTAGCTTACCTGCCAGCCCCTCGAAATCGGCAAATTTCACCTTGAAATGAGCTTCTTTAAAGCAGTTCCAGAATAATTGTAGGGCGCGGCACATCACACTGCTAAATAAAATCGCTATGGCGGCGAAAGGCGTCCGGAAAGAGAGGGAGAAGACGCGAGCTGGAGAAGACAAAATGGTGGCTCCAGTGAGCCTGGCCGCGACCTCTCTTAGCTTGGCGGAGGTGGCGGCAGAGGTGACGAGTGCGATGGAGCCCCTGTTAGATCGGAGGCTGAGTCCCATCGACAGCAAGCTAGCCCAGGTTCAGAAGCATCTGGAACAGCTCAATAAAGATGTGACAGACTTCCAGCAGCATCATGGAGCTCTGGAAGACAAAAGTGCTGCAGATGGAGGGAGAAAATGCAAAACTAAGAAACATAGTGGAAGGCTATGAGGAAAAATTGGAAGATCTTGAAAACAGCGAAGGACTGACTTGCGATTCGTGGGGCTACCAGAGGCGTTGGAGGGAAGCAGTCTGCGGGCGTTCTTGGAAGGGTGGCTTCAGGAACAGATACAGATCCCAGCGGACTTGGGGAAACTCCAAGTGGAAAGAGCGCACTAGGTGGGCCCCAGACACCCAGAGAACGCCTGCCCGCGAGCGGTGATCTGTCGTGTGTTAAACTTTGCACACAAGGAAGCTATATTACAAGCCCTACGCAGAGATAAGGAGTTGCGCTACGACAATAAAAAAAAATTTGTGCTTCCAGGATTATTCAGCAGCTGTGGCGGCGCAGAGAAGAAAATTTTCACCTATATGTACCAGACTATTTGCCATGAAAATCCGATTCGCTCTACAATATCCGGCTAAACTAAGAGTAACGTACCAAGCGGAAACGAAGATCTACTCGTCAGTGGAGCAGGCACAAGCCTTTCTGAACTCGCTAGAGCCCCCATGAGCGTGAGCTTGGGAAGGATGCTCTGGATTGTTCCAGGAGGAAAGGAGAGGTTAAGTACTGTTACTAGATGCTGTAACCAGGTACCTCTCTTGTGCAGCCAAGGATAGAACAATCTCCTCCAGCCACAGGCTCCTGGTACAATGAAGAAATAGATGTCCACCAGTAACTTCAATCTTAAGGACTTTTATTCCATGCAGGTTTCTAGTACACAGTTCCAACAGCAGCATAGCACATACCAGGATTCAATACAGGCTTACAGGTTCCAATCTGGGCTCTTTATCCAATGCACAATAAACAGTAATTCAAATCACAAGACAAACAGTTCTTTCAGTTCATCATCACAGTTCAGTCCCCAAGCAGCATTTTCTACCTTCTATCCTCTTTACCTTCAGGAGAGTTCAATATTTTAGGGACTCCTTCTACCCAAGGGTTTTCCCCTGCATCAGCTTCACAGTGAATTCAATACTTTTGGGACTTCCTCTCACCCAAGGAATCTCAGCCTGCTTCAGTACTTTAGGGACCTCCCTGCCCAAGGATTTTCAGCCTGCAAATACTTCTGCTTCTCTCTCCTGAACTGAACTCCACTTCTGGGACTCCTTCCCACCTGCCTAATCAATCCCTGGCTTCCGCTACCACCACCAATTTATTTTTGTTATATTTGTACCCCGCGCTTTCCCACACATGGCAGGCTCAATGCGGCTTACATGGGGCAATGGAGGATTAAGTGACTTGCCCAGAGTCACAAGGAGCTGCCTGTGCCTGAAGTGGGAATTGAACTCAGTTCCCCAGGACCAAAGTCCACCACCCTAACCACTAGGCCACTCCTCCACTCCTTCCATTAGCTTCCTCACACCCAAACCAGCTGAGAAGCATTAGACTAATGAGACCAATGATGAGCTCCTGCACACAAGGTTTCATAACTCTCTCTCCGCCTAGTGGCAGCCACTCTACACCACCGGCTAACTTACACCCATGTCTTCCCTGATTGCAGCTAGGAGTCCAGTCCGGGTTCTTCATCTCCCCCTCTGGCTCCTTGCCTGCAATGCCTTCTGGGACTTGTATTTCAGACTGAAACTGCCTTAACCCAACTATTATGGATGTGACTATCACAATGCATAGCGGAATATATAAATTTGAGGACATAGTTCATTTGATTATATGAGAAGAACAGCTGGCTTTGCGGGGAGGAGTTCCCGGCCTTGTAGAGGTAACTCCTGAGACGGGCACAGAATCACTGAAAGACTGACCCAGTTGAGTGGGGATTTTGCCAGGAGTGCAATATGTAGAGCGCACAGGCTCCTGTCCGTTGGCTGCCCGTTAGGGCTCCAGCAGTCTAAGGGGGAAGCTGCCTGGGCAGACTCTACTTAACTATCTTCTTATTATCAGCCGAGGATTTGGAACTGATACTGAGGCTTTGATGAGTATGTGGGCAATTGTGGATGTGAAATGTTGTTGCGTTACTTTGCAAGAAGGGTTGTGGGTGAGTGGTGTTGTAAGTGATGGTCTCATGTAGGGACGGGGAGAATAGACGGGGGAGTTTGGGTGGGTAGGATGTGGGGGGGAGGGAGGGTTTGGGGTAGGGGGGGAAGGGAACCTGGGGAGCCAGATTAGATGGGCTTAGGTGGGAGTATTGGAAGTTCATTTGTAAGCCTGGAGGGGCGTTTATAGCTGCCAAGCACTACCGCACATATATGCGAGATTCTGAAGGTGGTTACATGGAATGTGGGAGGCATTATGTCTCCGATTAAGCGAACTAAGATTCTACAACATCTGCAAAGACAAGGTAGATATTGCCATACTCCAGGAAACCCACCTATCGGAGTCTGAACATGCTAAACTTCGAACTTGGTGGGTGGGGGAGTGTGTATCTGCAGCAGCTCGGGGGAAAAAAAGGGGAGGTTGCCATTTTGATTAGGAAAGGTGTGGTAGACAAGGTAGCGCTACGCTTTGCTGACCCGGGAGGGAGGTTTCTGCTCTGTGAAGCTACTATTAAGCGCCAAAAGATTTTGTTGGGGAATGTATACGCACCCAATCAATATGACCGGAAATTTTATAAGTTGATCATGTCGAAACTACTGGCGGGTGTCCCTTTGCCCATGATAGTAGGGGGAGACTTCAATATGGTTATGGACCCAATGATGGACAGCTCAGGGTCTGGACAGCTAAATTTTAGACGGGAGGAAAGGGGGCTGCCCAATCTCTGCCAACAGGTGGGTCTGGTGGACATTTGGAGGATATTACACCCTCAAGAGCAGGACTACACACACCTCTCCCGAGCACATGGCACACAGGCCTGCATTGATTACTTGTTGATTTCAGACCAGTTGTTTGGTTCAGTTACACAATCGGCCCTGGGGTCCTACGTGATATCTGATCGTGCCTGGGTGGAGATGAGCTGGTTACAGAGGGATGCGAGGGGAACACGTAGACGCTGGACTTTTCCATTAGAGCTGTATTAGGATCCAATATTTAAGGCCTCAATTCAGAAAAGCTGGCAGGATTATAAATTACATAATGACAGACATGTGGCAGACCGGGTATTATATTGGGAAGCGGCTAAGGCAGTACTAAGGGGCGAGATAATCAGCTATTTGTCCCATAAACGTAAAGCGAGAGACCGGGAAGTCCTAAGGTTGAGTAAACTCTTAAGTGCGGCTAGAAGACGACATGGGCAGATATCAACTATGGCAAATAGGCAGCATATATTAACTTTATAAACGGGCAATAAATGAACTCCTTCACCAGAAGGCCCTGAAATCGCAGGAGTACTATAGATACCAACTTTATAAACACGGAAATAAAGGGGGTAGGCTGATGGCGCGCCTCATAGCTGCCAAACAGAGCAAAGCGAGGATTTTAGCCATGAAGAAAAAGCAGGGAACTCGAGTGCACACAGACCAAGAAATTGGTGAGGTATTTTATAGCTTTTATAAGCGGCTGTATGAGGCCCTGCAAGACGAGGGTCTCCCCATGAGCTTTATCTAAATCCTATTAGACTGCCGAAAGTTGCGCTGAGGGATGAACAGCGGCTTAATAGCCCCATAACAGCAGAGGAAGTGTCACTGACTATTAAACAAAGTACACTCACCAAGGCACCGGGGGTGGACAGGTATAGGGCTGAATTTTATAAAATTATGGGGGAGGAGATAGCAGAACCTTTGGCGCACATGTTTACCTCACCCATTTCTATTCTTCTATCACCTTCTCCCACTACTCCAACCAGAGTTACACCTAATCACACTGACCACCCTTCAACATCTTCTGTCCTTCTGTGACTGTTCTCTTGTGCTTGACTGCTTAAATATTTTAAATTTAAATGCTTTACTTTTTGTCTATTAGATTGTAAGCTCTTTGAGCAGGGACTGTCTTTCTTCTGTGTTTGTACAGCGCTGCGTACACTTTGTAGCGCTCTAGAAATGTTAAATAGTAGTAAATAGTAGTAGTAGTATAGAACAAGAATACCTGCCCTCTGATCTGAACACCGCCTGTATCATTATGATCCCAAAGAAGGAGAGAGACCCAGAACGGGCTGACTCTTATAGGCCGATCCTGTTACTAAACTATGAGGTGAAGTTGATGGCCAAGATCATGGCAAATAGATTAGCCAGAATTTTGCCAAAATTAATTCGGGACTCTCAAGTAGGTTTCATGAGAGAACGGACAATTGTAAAGAACGTTAGGTGGGTTTTGGCCTCCCTAGAAGCCAGGCGCCGGGGGAATATTAACTCACTTCTGGTCAGCTTCGATGCCGAGAAGGCATTTGACCTTGTGCATTGGAATGTTTTGGAGGCGGTGCTGAAGAAATACGGATTCTCGGGGAGCTTTGTCAGGGATAAAAGCCTTATATTCAATCCCTAAGGCGAAAATATCGGTTAATGAGATAGAAACCGCAGAATTTGAGATAAGACGGGGGACCAGACAGGGATGCCCATTGTCACCTCTCCTGGTACTATTTCCTAGGTGGCTTTATGTATTACAGACAATTCCTCTCTGGCTGTGCTGTAAAGATTTGAAGTGTTTTTATAGCTTAGTGTCCAAATTCTGCTGGAGGAATAAGAACCTTAGAATTCGATTTTCACATTTGATCGGGGGTTGGAACCAGGGAGGAATAGGTATGCCGGACTTAGTGGTATACAACCAAGCGTGTCAGATGAGACACCTAGGAGATTGGTGTTTAGACACTCAGATATACACCCCAACGGCCTTGGAGGCTGGATATTATGAACCTTACCAGTTATTTTCATTATTACATCATAAGAACCGACAGCTTCCTGAGACCTTTAGAACATGTGTGTTGTTGAAGCTAATCCGGGAGGTGTGGGGAGTGCTCATCCGGCATCTAGGGGGAGACCTGGCGGTGACAGACCAACTTACTATAAGAGGTAACACTGAGTTTCCACCAGGCATGTCCAGTCCAACATTTGTTGCGTGGGCTCAGCAGGGGTTCACATGTTTGGCAGACTTAGTTGGGGAAGATGGGCAGCCCCTCTCAGATGAGGATTTGGGGGGTCGGGTTGGAGAGTCCTGGGGTAATAGATTTGCTATACGACAGGTGAGGCATTATGTCGCCTCACTGATTAGGGATCCTTTGAGGAATCCAATGGGGAGTAAAATCCAAGAGCTTTTCCAGTCTATGCGAGAAGGAAAGCTTACAATCTCATTATTATATAAGGAATTAATCAAGTGGCAACCCCCCAAGGACCATGAGTTCTTGCGGAGATCCTGGGAGAGAGAGCTGGGTTCATCACTGAGACTCTGGGATATATCCAAATCAGTAGCGAGAATCCCTTTGCTGGTGTCAGACGCCAGACTGAGGGAATATGCATATAGATGCATCTACAGAGGGTACGTGGCCCCTTCTCAATTAGCGCATATGGGAGGTAATCAGGGTTTGGAATGCCTCAACTACTACTACTACTACTTAACATTTCTAGAGCGCTACTAGGGTTACGCAGCGCTGTACAATTTAACAAAGAGAGACAGTCCCTGCTCAAAGAGCTTACAATCTAATAGACAAGTGAACGGTCGGTCCGATAGGGGCAGTCAATTTGGGGCAGTCTGGATTCACTTAAGTGTGGGAGGAGCCCGGGTACTTTATTACATATGTTCTGGAGAGGTCCAGTTCTAGAGAGGTTTTGGGGTAAAGTCCGAAGGTTCTGGGAATTGCAATTGAGAATCCCGGTGTTGGGGACAATAGAGCAACTTCTGTTGGATGTACCAGGGGCCTTTAGAGGTCGGAATCGCTTTGAGACACTAATGCTCCGAAAGATGTGCCTAGTAGCAAGAAAATGTATTTTGCAATATTGGACTGTCAAAGAGCCCCCGGCTTACTGGCACTGGAGGAATCAACTCTTATCAGTTGGTATCCTGGGAGGCGAGAGACACTAGACTCTCCCAGAGGCGGCAAATTACTTTTCTGGCAATTTGGGGTCCATATTTGCAAATCCTAAATCCCAGAGGTCGCAGTTTACTTCTTAATGAAGGTTGAACTTTCCAATATGATAGAGAGTGGCTCCCGCAGGTTCCTGGAAGGGGAGGGGGGGAACGCTAGCATTTCATGGTTGTGTGGCCTGGGATAGATAGTAGGTTTGGGTTTGACCCGCTCCTCTAAATGATATGGCAAAATCATACAAGAAGTTTATAATTCAGAAGTCGATCAGCAAGGTGTGGAATCCTACTCTAGGAGACACTGGTGATGTCTGTTAAGTGGAAACGAGAGTTATGGTTTACCACGCTACATTATCAACCGAATTGCTTAAATAAAATCCTGGGGAGAGGGGGGTGGCACCAAGTTTGATAAATATGTTTGTTCTTTTATTTGCACCTAGTTGATATTGTTTGAGTAGCTTACACTGTAAGTATTAACTATTAGTTTGAGCATCGCTAAGAAAATTGTTGAAATATAAAGGTCTACTTGGGCAATAGGATACAGTGGAGTGGGGGGGGGGGGGATTAAAAGTTAAAAACATTGATGACGATGTGTTTCGGAATGTAAGTGTGAAGGTAGTTGAGTTTGTTGAGGATTAATGCATTTATAATGTGCATGTACATTCTTTATGTTGTCAGTAATAAAAATTTGAACCCTAAATATAATTATACATACTTTAAATTTAACCCTTGGTAACTAATAAAGTTTCAGTAGCAAACAGGGAGGCCCTATCATAAACAACGAGCACCAAATGTAAGTTGGGCTACAATGTTGTGAATAATCTGTAAGCCATAAAAAAGAGTTTTTGTACAACCTAAATATATCACATTACTGTAGTCAACATATCCAAGTATAAGGGTCTGAACAATTAACTGAAAAATAGATTGCTCAAAGTATTTCCTCATAAGTCTCAACTTCCTAAGCTTATTGAATGAGTTTCTCACCACTTAGTCAACTCACTATGAAATTCCAAGTAAACAATCAATTAAAACTCTCAATACCCTGGAAACTGTTTCAAACTTAAACTCTTTCCCAAAAGAAAGAAACAAGTCATTTCTTACTTTTGCTAATGGACCAAACCATAAAAAGTTGTTTTCCCTTATTCAGTTTAAGTTTGAAAGAACAAACCCATGCGGAGTTGGCAGAAGTCGGTCAAGAGGTAGCTTGAAGAGGTCAGTGTCTTCTCATATTCTTATGCACTTTTGAGGAAAACAAATTCTACACAAAACCAGGTTGTACCTGTATGATGGTGCTATACTATGCGCCAGGTATTTTACATAATATCCACAATATCTACATGGGTAATGGAAAAACACCCACTCTTTCTTTCAAAATAACTTTAAAATACATTGTAAACAAAGGCAGGAGTGTGTAAGAGTATTGTCATTTCAATACAGACCCAAAATAGATTATGGGCCTCTTATGGGACATCCCATTTCAAGCTCTTCAACCTAAGGTCACAGTTTCCTGAGTCATTTACTCTCCATAATCTTCAAACATCTGTATATATAAAGCTCAAATTTATTTATTTATTTTCCTTCGTCAATACACATCTAATCAGGTAACAAAAACCATACTGAACATAGGTACCAGAATAAACTGTAAGTGTGCTCTGCAACCCATCAATACAAACACGTATCTCCGCCTTGACTTTTTCTGCTTTTTTAGTAATCCATGCATCCCCCAGAACATTAACTCGCTTCCGCTTATCCTTATAACTCAACATCCACCCTCTAACATCCTCCTCATAACCACGCATTCATGCAGCGCCTCCCCACCCCTCCCTCCCGCCCTCTCATTTATCCAGCATATCCAAACAACGTGTCCACAACAGAGCGTATGATCTATTATCCAATTTAATGGATTTAGAATATAGCTGACTTTTCATGTCTACCTTATCTCATGTCTACCTTATATTGAGTTTCGCAGTCCACCCGTCCTGTGGCACTGGTTCTGAAGATATCCAGAACTGCAATTTCCATATCATCAAGCTGATCAATCCATAGACTGGTGGGTTGTGTCCATCTACCAGCAGGTGGAGATAGAGAGCAAAGTTTTGCCTCCCTATACGTGGTCATGTGCTGCCGGAAACTCCTCAGTATGTTCTCTATCTCAGCAGGTGGTGGTCACACACAGCAGCAGCTCTGGCTAGGCCTCCAAGCCTAATTCTTAGGTTTTGTTGAGTGCCTGGGGTTGAGGGCTCTTTTGAGCAAGTGCAAACCTGGTGGCGCCAGGTCCCTCCTTTTCTCCCCCCTCCCGCTGGCTCCGTTAAAAAAAAAAAAAAAATTTTGAACGTCCTTAAAGGCGTTTATTTCGACGTTTATTTAAACGTTTATTGCAGCTACTCACTGGGACACCAGGTCGTTACAGCTCGGAGCGGAAAGCAGGTAATTTTTACCTTTTTATAGCGGGCAGGGGGTTCCCCGATTCTTCTCCTCGTGGCATATGGCGTCGGAGGGCGAGGGCGCAAAGAGTCGCTCCCCGGATCGCTTGAGCGCTTCTAGAGGGGATGCGGGGGTCTTAAAGCCTGATTCGCCCTTGTTGGGTGACAGTTTCGTGACCGATGAATGTCCCGGTCCTTCCTCCGGCGTGGCGGTTTTTCCCGCCATAAACGCCCATCCCCCGCTCCTCGCCTCCGCCATCTTGGCCGGCCACGCGGCTCGGACGGCTTCTTCTTGGGCCGCCCTTGAGGTTGGAGACATTAATGCCATGAACGCCCTTAATTTGGGCGACGGCACAAAAGCGGCTAAAGTTAAGCGCCGTTCTTCCCGCGCGGCTCCTTCGCGGAGTGTCGCGCCGGACGCCATTTTGGATGCGCAGCATGTCTCTCCCCCGCTCTTGCGAGCGCCGGTTGAGGGTGCGTCTAGGGCTGTAGCCCAGGCTGCGGAAGTGCACAGTCTGGGGGGTTTCTCCCCCGAGTTTGTTTTGCTGCTGCATCAGGCCTTCCTTATGCAAAACGCTGCCCCTGCTCCCTCGTCTGGTAAAGAGGTTGAGGTTCCCAGAGGTAAACGCCCTCGGGTTGATTCCCAGGCCTTGGAGGACTTTGTCTCCTCCGATGTAGATGAGGGCAGCGTATCTGAGTTCTCCCAACGGTCCTTTGCAGATTCCTTGGAGGAGACGGATCCCCGCTCGGATGGAGCGGATGACCCCTCTGCAGCGCGGCTTTTTAGCTCAGAGGATTTGCCCAACCTGTTGATACAGGCCATGGACACTTTGAAGATTTCCTCTCCGGAGGACGTCTCTCCCTCAGCCCCTGTTGGCTCTGCCATTATGCTGGGGACGAAGCGCCCGCCTAGAACCTTCCACGTGCATGATGCCATGCACACCTTAATTTCGGCTCAATGGGATGTCCCTGAAGCGAGCCTTAAAGTGGCTAGGGCTATGTCCCGCCTCTATCCTTTGACTGAAAGTGAACGTGAGGCCTATCTGTGGCCTACCGTGGATTCTTTAATCACTGCGGTGACTAAGAAAACGGCGTTGCCGGTGGAAGGTGGCACGGCCCTAAAGGACGCCCAAGACAGAAGATTGGAGGCGGCCTTAAGGTCGTCCTTTGAGGCGGCTGCTTTAAGTTTGCAGGCCTCAGTTTGCGGCTCCTATGTGGCCAGGGCGTGCCTGACTATGGTGCAGCGGGCTTCCCCCTCGGATCATTCCTTGAGGGCTGATTGGCCGGCCCTGGAATCGGGCTTAGCCTATTTGGCAGACTTGCTGTATGATGTCTTGAGGGCCTCAGCTAAAGGCATGGCTCAGACAATCTCTGCGCGGCGGTGGCTTTGGCTGAAACATTGGTCTGCTGACCACGCCTCTAAATCCCGCCTGGCTAGATTGCCTTTTAAAGGCAAGCTGCTCTTTGGGGTCGAGCTGGACAAAATCGTGACCGATCTCGGCACGTCTAAGGGCAAGAAGTTACCAGAGGTCAGGGCTCGGGCTAGTACTCGTCCCGGTACCTCCAGAGGACGGTTTCAGGAAGCCCGTCGGTACCGCCCGGGCAGGTCGGGTTCCTCTGCCCCCTCTTCCTTTAAGAGGAATTTCTCCCCCAAGCAGCATTCCTTTCGCAGAGACCGCCGTCCCGGAGGTGCTCCCTCCGGTCCTCCCCCAGGGTCTCGTACCCAATGACGGGGCCTTGGTCCACGCCCCAGTGCAGATTGGAGGACGGCTGTCCTCGTTTCTGGGCGAGTGGACCACAATAACTTCAGACGCTTGGGTGCTGGAAGTCATCAGAGACGGCTACAAGCTAGAGTTCTGCCGACCCTTAAGAGACGGGTTTGTACTCTCTCCCTGCAAGTCTCCGGTCAAAGCTGTGGCAGTGCAGCAGACTTTGGACAATCTGATCCGCCTGGGTGCGGTCGTTCCGGTGCCAGAAAGTCAGCTTGGCAAGGGGCGTTACTCCATTTACTTTGTGGTACCAAAGAAAGGAGGTTCTGTCCGGCCTATCCTCGACCTCAAAGGGGTCAATCGGGCCTTGAAAGTGCGGGACTTTCGCATGGAGACTCTCCGCTCTGTTATAGCGGCAGTGAAGGCAGGGGAGTACCTGGCATCCTTGGACATCAAGGAAGCGTACTTGCATATTCCCATCTGGCCTCCTCATCAACGCTTTCTGCGTTTTGCAGTCCTGGGCCGACACTTCCAGTTCAGAGCCCTCCCGTTCGGGTTGGCTACTGCTCCGCGGACCTTTTCCAAAGTAATGGTGGTCATCGCGGCCTTCCTGCGAAAGGAAGGAGTACAAGTCCATCCTTATCTGGACGACTGGTTGATCCGAGCCCCCTCTTATGCAGAGTGCGGCAAAGCTGTGGACCGGGTAGTTGCTCTTTTGAGCTCCCTGGGATGGATCATCAACTGGGAGAAAAGCCAGCTGCGCCCAACTCAGTCCCTGGAGTATCTGGGAGTTCGATTCGACACCCAAGTGGGCAGAGTGTTCCTGCCAGACAATCGGATTGTCAAGCTTCAGGCTCAGGTGGACCAGTTCCTAGTAGCCTCTCCTCTTCGGGCTTGGGACTATGTGCAGCTGTTGGGCTCTATGACGGCCACGATGGAAGTAGTGCCCCGGGCCAGGGCTCATACAGTGGGGGAAATAAGTATTTGATCCCTTGCTGATTTTGTAAGTTTGCCCACTGACAAAGACATGAGCAGCCCATAATTGAAGGGTAGGTTATTGGTAACAGTGAGAGATAGCACATCATAAGTACATAAGTACATAAGTACATAAGTAGTGCCATACTGGGAAAGACCAAAGGTCCATCTAGCCCAGCATCCTGTCACCGACAGTGGCCAATCCAGGTCAAGGGCACCTGGCACGCTCCCCAAACGTAAAAACATTCCAGACAAGTTGTACCTAAAAATGAGGAATTTTTCCAGTCCATTTAATAGCGGTCTATGGACTTGTCCTTTAGGAATCTATCTAACCCCTTTTTAAACTCCGTCAAGCTAACCGCCCGTACCACGTTCTCCGGCAATGAATTCCAGAGTCTAATTACACGTTGGGTGAAGAAAAATTTTCTCCGATTCGTTTTAAATTTACCACACTGTAGCTTCAACTCATGCCCTCTAGTCCTAGTATTTTTGGATAGCGTGAACAGTCGCTTCACATCCACCCGATCCATTCCACTCATTATTTTATACACTTCTATCATATCTCCCCTCAGCCGTCTCTTCTCCAAGCTGAAAAGCCCTAGCCTTCTCAGCCTCTCTTCATAGGAAAGTCGTCCCATCCCCACTATCATTTTCGTCGCCCTTCGCTGTACCTTTTCCAATTCTACTATATCTTTTTTGAGATACGGAGACCAGTACTGAACACAATACTCCAGGTGCGGTCGCACCATGGAGCGATACAACGGCATTATAACATCCGCACACCTGGACTCCATACCCTTCTTAATAACACCCAACATTCTATTCGCTTTCCTAGCCGCAGCAGCACACTGAGCAGAAGGTTTCAGCGCATCATCGACGACGACACCCAGATCCCTTTCTTGATCCGTAACTCCTAACGCGGAACCTTGCAAGACGTAGCTATAATTCGGGTTCCTCTTACCCACATGCATCACTTTGCACTTGTCAACATTGAACTTCATCTGCCACTTGCACGCCCATTCTCCCAGTCTCGCAAGGTCCTCCTGTAATCGTTCACATTCCTCCTGCGACTTGACGACCCTGAATAATTTTGTGTCATCGGCGAATTTAATTACCTCACTAGTTATTCCCATCTCTAGGTCATTTATAAATACATTAAAAAGCAACGGACCCAGCACAGACCCCTGCGGGACCCCACTAACTACCCTCCTCCACTGAGAATACTGGCCACGCAATCCTACTCTCTGCTTCCTATCTTTCAACCAGTTCTTAATCCATAATAATACCCTACCTCCGATTCCATGACTCTGCAATTTCTTCAGGAGTCTTTCGTGCGGCACTTTGTCAAACGCCTTCTGAAAATCCAGATATACAATATCAACCGGCTCCCCATTGTCCACATGTTTGCTTACCCCCTCAAAAAAATGCATTAGATTGGTGAGGCAAGACTTCCCTTCACTAAATCCGTGCTGACTTTGTCTCATCAGTCCATGTTTTTGTATATGCTCTGCAATTTTATTCTTAATAATAGCCTCCACCATCTTGCCCGGCACCGACGTCAGACTCACCGGTCTATAATTTCCCGGATCTCCTCTGGAACCCTTCTTAAAAATCGGAGTAACATTGGCTACCCTCCAGTCTTCCGGTATTACACTCGATTTTAGGGACAGATTGCATATTTCTAACAGTAGCTCCGCAAGTTCATTTTTTAGTTCTATTAATACTCTGGGATGAATACCATCAGGTCCCGGTGATTTACTACTCTTCAGCTTGCTGAACTGACCCATTACATCCTCCAAGGTTACAGAGAATTTGTTTAGTTTCTCCGATTCCCCCGCTTCAAATATTCTTTCCGGCACCGGTGTCCCCCCCAAATCCTCCTCGGTGAAGACCGAAGCAAAGAATTCGTTTAATTTCTCCGCTACGGCTTTGTCCTCCTTGATCGCCCCTTTAACACCATTTTCGTCCAGCGGCCCAACCGACTCTTTGGCCGGTTTCCTGCTTTTAATGTATCTAAAAAAGTTTTTACTATGTATTTTTGCTTCCAACGCTAATTTCTTCTCAAAGTCCTTTTTTGCCCTCCTTATCTCCGCTTTGCATTTGGCTTGGCATTCCTTATGATCTATCCTGTTACTTTCAGTTGGTTCTCTTCTCCACTTTCCGGAAAATCACATTGTGGAAAGTATATGAATTTATTTGCATTCTGCAGAGGGAAATAAGTATTTAATCCCTCTGGCAAACAAGACCTAATACTTGGTGGCAAAACCCTTGTTGGCAAGCACAGCGGTCAGACGTCTTCTGTAGTTGATGATGAGGTTTGCACACATGTCAGGAGGAATTTTGGTCCACTCCTCTTTGCAGATCATCTCTAAATCATTAAGAGTTCTGGGCTGTCGCTTGGCAACTCGCAGCTTCAGCTCCCTCCATAAGTTTTCAATGGGATTAAGGTCTGGTGACTGGCTAGGCCACTCCATGACCCTAATGTGCTTCTTCCTGAGCCACTCCTTTGTTGCCTTGGCTGTATGTTTTGGGTCATTGTCGTGCTGGAAGACCCAGCCACGACCCATTTTTAAGGCCCTGGCGGAGGGAAGGAGGTTGTCACTCAGAATTGTACGGTACATGGCCCCATCCATTCTCCCATTGATGCGGTGAAGTAGTCCTGTGCCCTTAGCAGAGAAACACCCCCAAAACATAACATTTCCACCTTCATGCTTGACAGTGGGGACGGTGTTCTTTGGGTCATAGGCAGCATTTCTCTTCCTCCAAACACGGCGAGTTGAGTTCATGCCAAAGAGCTCAATTTTTGTCTCATCTGACCACAGCACCTTCTCCCAATCACTCTCGGCATCATCCAGGTGTTCACTGGCAAACTTCAGACGGGCCGTCACATGTGCCTTCCGGAGCAGGGGGACCTTACGGGCACTGCAGGATTGCAATCCGTTATGTCGTAATGTGTTACCAATGGTTTTCGTGGTGACAGTGGTCCCAGCTGCCTTGAGATCATTGACAAGTTCCCCCCTTGTAGTTGTAGGCTGATTTCTAACCTTCCTCATGATCAAGGATACCCCACGAGGTGAGATTTTGCGTGGAGCCCCAGATCTTTGTCGATTGACAGTCATTTGTACTTCTTCCATTTTCTTACTATGGCACCAACAGTTGTCTCCTTCTCGCCCAGCGTCTTACTGATGGTTTTGTAGCCCATTCCAGCCTTGTGCAGGTGTATGATCTTGTCCCTGACATCCTTAGACAGCTCCTTGCTCTTGGCCATTTTGTAGAGGTTAGAGTCTGACTGATTCACTGAGTCTGTGGACAGGTGTCTTTCATACAGGTGACCATTGCCGACAGCTGTCTGTCATGCAGGTAACGAGTTGATTTGGAGCATCTACCTGGTCTGTAGGGGCCAGATCTCTTACTGGTTGGTGGGGGATCAAATACTTATTTCCCTCTGCAGAATGCAAATAAATTCATATACTTTCCACAATGTGATTTTCCGGATTTAATTTGTGATGTGCTATCTCTCACTGTTACCAATAACCTACCCTTCAATTATGGGCTGCTCATGTCTTTGTCAGTGGGCAAACTTACAAAATCAGCAAGGGATCAAATACTTATTTCCCCCACTGTATGAGACCACTACAACAATCTCTGCTGCAGCGCTGGACTCCGATGTCGGAGGATTATGCTGTGCGCCTTCCCTTGGACCCAGCAGTGCGCAAGGCGCTGAGCTGGTGGATGCAGACAGACAAGTTGTCTGCGGGAATGCCTCTGGTGACCCCGGAGTGGATTGTCGTCACGACGGACGCCTCTTTGTCGGGCTGGGGAGCCCACTGCTTGGGAAGGACAGCGCAGGGGCTCTGGTCTCCTGCAGAGGCAAAGTGGTCTATCAACCTCCTGGAACTCAGAGCCATTCGGTTGGCGCTTTTGGAGTTCATCCCGGTACTGGTGTTGAAGCCGGTACGGGTCCTGTCGGACAATGCCACGGCTGTGGCCTATGTCAACCGCCAGGGAGGTACCAAGAGCGCCCCTCTAGCCAAGGAGGCTATGAATCTATGCCAGTGGGCAGAAGCGAACCTGGAGCAGCTGTCAGCGGCCCACATTGCCGGAGTCATGAATGTCAAGGCGGACTTTCTCAGTCGCCATACCTTGGAGCCCGGAGAGTGGCAGCTATCTGCTCAGGCGTTCTTGGACATCACGAAGCGCTGGGGCCAGCCGAGCCTAGATCTGATGGCGTCATCGGCCAATTGCCAAGTGCCGCGCTTTTTCAGCAGAGGACGGGACTCTCGATCCCTGGGAGTAGATGCTCTTCTCCAACAGTGGCCGACTCAAGAGCTTCTCTATGTGTTCCCGCCCTGGCCCATGTTGGGCAGGGTGCTAGACCGGGTGGCAAAGCATCCCGGCAGGGTAATCCTGGTGGGTCCGGATTGGCCCAGACGTCCCTGGTATGCGGACTTGATCAGGCTCTCAGTCGACGATCCTCTGCGGCTGCCAGTAGAGCAGGGCCTGTTACATCATGGTCCCGTGGTGATGGAGGATCCCTCCCCCTTTGGTCTTACGGCCTGGCTATTGAGCGGCAGCGTCTGAGAAAGAAGGGCTTCTCAGACAAGGTCATCGCCACTATGCTGAGAGCGAGGAAGCGCTCTACTTCTACTGCTTACGCCAGGGTTTGGCGTATATTTGCAGCGTGGTGTGAAGCAGGCTCACTTTCTCCCTTCACTGCTCCAATTTCTTCAGTGTTGGCGTTCCTGCAAGAAGGTCTGGAGAAAGGCCTGTCGCTCAGTTCCCTTAAAGTCCAGGTAGCGGCTCTGGCTTGCTTCAGGGGCCGCCTGAAGGGTGCTTCCCTGGCTTCGCAGCCAGATGTGGTGCGCTTTCTCAAGGGAGTTAATCACCTGCGCCCTCCTCTGCACTCAGTGGTGCCTGCGTGGAATCTCAACCTGGTGCTAAGAGCATTGCAGAAGCCGCCTTTTGAACCCTTGTCGAGGGCATCTCTGAAAGACCAGACGTTGAAAGCAGTCTTTTTGGTGGCTATCACTTCAGCCAGAAGAGTTTCCGAGCTCCAGGCGCTCTCATGTCGAGAGCCCTTTCTGCAGTTCACTGAGGCAGGAGTGACTATTCGCACAGTGCCTTCCTTCCTGCCCAAGATTGTTTCTCGCTTCCATGTGAATCAGCAGCTCTGTCTCCCTTCCTTTCGTAGGGAGGACTACCCAGAGGAGTACTCTGCTCTTAAATATCTGGATGTGAGACGAGTCATCATCAGATACTTGGAAGTGACCAATGAGTTCCGGAAATCGGATCATCTGTTTGTCCTGTTTACAGGTCCTCGTAAGGGTCTGCAGGCTGCTAAGCCTACAGTGGCAAGATGGGTCAAGGAAGCCATTGCAGCGGCTTATGTGGCCGCGGGGAAGGTGCCGCCTATCCAGCTGAAGGCTCACTCCACTAGAGCTCAGGCGGCCTCAATGGCAGAGGCCGGGTCCGTCTCCTTGGAAGAGATATGCAAGGCGGCAACTTGGGCTTCGGCTCATACATTCTCCAAGCATTACCGCTTGACTGTGGCTGCATGGGCGGAGGCCCGGTTTGGAGCTTCAGTGTTGAGGTCAGGGATTTCAATGTCCCGCCCTGGGTGAGTACTGCTTCGGTACATCCCACCAGTCTATGGATTGATCAGCTTGATGATATGGAAGGTAAAATTATGTATCGTACCTGATAATTTTCTTTCCATTAATCATAGCTGATCAATCCATAGCCCCTCCCAGATATCTGTACTGTTTTTATTCTGGTTGCATTTCAGGTTCCAGTTTAGTCTTCAGTTACTTCAGAAAGACTTCGTGTTCAAGTTTTTTCACTTGGATTCTTCAAGAGTTGAGACGAGTTTGTGTTACAGTGAGCTGCTGCATTCCTCTCCCCTCCGTTTTACAGGGCTGGATTGAGATTTAAATTCTGCCGGCATTCCCTCCCGCTTCGTGCGGCTGTAGGGCAGCTTTGTACCCCTCCCGCTTCGGCGGTGTTAGGGTCAGTCAGCTCCTCCCGCAGTTGCGGTTGCAGGATAAGCCAGATCCCCCCGCATCGGCGGGTGTGGTGTCCCTCCCCCGCTCCGCGGGGATGAGCTGGACGGATTCCCCTCCCCCACTTGTGTGGGGATGAGCTGGGTTAATTCCCCTCCCCCGTTTCGGCGGTGGTGAGCTGGGCAGAGTGTCCCTTCGTGGGTGTAATTCTCTAAGTGCTGAGTCCTGCGGATGGAGCTTTGATATCGACATACTGAGGAGTTTCCGGCAGCACATGACCACATATAGGGAGGCAAAAGTTTGCTCTCTATCTCCACCTGCTGGTAGATGGACACAACCCACCAGTCTATGGATTGATCAGCTATGATTAATGGAAAGAAAATTATCAGATATGATACATAATTTTACCATAGTTTTCTTGACCAGCAGAAGGGACACATATAAGAAACGCCTCTGGGGCTGAGTCAATTGCTGAGTTTGTAAAAGCCCCTGATCCCCCAGGAGTAGGGTACTACAATCCCATTCCAACTCTCTGAACAACCCTGTTAAGCAAAGGAAATACCTCATTCCATAGAGAGAGAGAGCGGGACAGTCCAGAAAAGTGTGAATGAGGATGCCCCTTCCACTTCTACATCTCAAACAGTGATCGCTATAACAGAGCCCCAAATGAGCTCCTTTTGCCCTGGTCATATGGGCTCTGTGCAATATTTTATATTGCGCCTCTTGTAATTCTGCAGATGTAGTAATTTCATACAATGTAGAAAAGAATGCGCTAAATTGTGTTCTTGTGTACTCAGTGCCTAGATCCCTGTTCCACTGCTGCGTCAGCTTCCCCATCCCGTCCATTGGCATAGTCATTTTTAAAATCTTGTACCACGTGGACAATCTATTCACTGAGGTGGGCCATTGAATAAGAATGTTATCCAGGTCCCCGTACAACCAGTCCATGTTATATCTAGCCTTCAAGGAAAGCCAGTAGTGCTGAGCCTTTAGGTATTGTAGCATATGGTGGTTTAATAGTCCCCACTTCTCTTTGCCCCAGGTGAAAGTGAGAAGTGAGTCCCCCTCTGCTGATAGCAAGTGTCCAATATGTGTGCATCCCTCCCTACGCCATCTCCGAAACTCTGAACCCCCCATACCTACCGGGAAACCATTTTTCCTCAACAAAGTCAAAAAGGGCGATGCATCAGGGGACCGGCCCTGTGACCCCCTCCACCAGCACCATGCCCTACGTAATGGTCAAAGGAAGCTCAACTTGGAGGCAGCCCGTGGGAGGGTCCCAGGA
Source organism: Microcaecilia unicolor (assembly GCF_901765095.1). NCBI lineage: Eukaryota > Metazoa > Chordata > Amphibia > Gymnophiona > Siphonopidae > Microcaecilia > Microcaecilia unicolor. The sequence goes on from NC_044033.1 coordinate 934,245, forward strand.
GATATATGTAAAAGATTTGTGAAGGACCAAGGGCGACTCCATTCTTCCATCCATCCTGGAGGTGAGAAATGGCATAGCCCCCTAATCCCCTCGAATACAAAACGCATCAAAGCTGCCACATTATAAAGGCAAAGATTGGGGAGGCCCAGGCCTCCCAGACTTTTATCCAGGATTAACTTCTGATGGCCTATTCTCGCGCCTGTCTGTCGCCATATAAAAGAGCGGATCAGGGAGTGAAAAAGACGCTCATCTTTCCTCAACACCCAGATGGGTGCAGCCTGGAGGGGGTACAACAACTTAGGCAGAAGTATCATCTTCACCAGGGCCACCCTGCCTAGCAGGGAGAGTGGTAAGTCCTTCCATGCGGCACAAAGCCTTCTGATCTTATCTAGAGGGTTTAACATGTATTTATAGAATAGACTTGGATTGGTGCTAAGGTAAATACCCAAATACCTCATTGGTCCTTTGACAGGTGGAATAGATAAAGAGGAGAGCCAAAGCTCCCCCGTGCGTCCAGACGAGGGGAGAAGTTCTGATTTGGAGCAGTTAACCCTCATTCCCGATAGGACTCCAAACACCCGTACCAAGGACAATGCCTCTGGCAATCCTCGGGGTGCATGTGCCAGGTAAAGTAGAATGTCATCTGCAAAGAGGTTTATGCGCATCTCCCTGTTAACCACTATAATACTCTGAAGGTGCCTACTCTCCCTAATCTTGAATGCCAGCAGTTCTATAGTCAACAAAAAAAGAAGTGGTGAAAGAGGGCACCCCTGCCTTGTACCTCTCTGCAAAAGAAAACCCTCTGTGAGTTTGTTGCGCCCTTGGCAAAGTGTACAAAGCAGATACCCATCCAGCAAAGGTTCCCGTAATGCCAAATCGCTCCAAAATCCAGAAAGGATACTGGCAGGAAATGCTGTCAAACACTTTCTCCATGTCCAGAACTACTATAGCTTCCATTCCTCCTTTCCCTTTACAGTCTTGGATGGCCAGCAAAGCCCTAATAAGATTCATGGATGCATAGCGTCCAGGCATAAAGCCTACTTGATCTTCATGTACCAAGGAGGTTATCACCGCATTCAGACGCTTAGCCATTATAGCTGCTAGTAATTTAACATCTTGGTTTAAAAGTGAAATGGGTTGATAAGAACCCACTTGTGCCGGATCCTTTCCTGGTTTTGGAATAAGCACAATATGTGCCAAGTTCTGATACAGGCCCATGCTTTTTCCCCCCAACTCATTAAACATCTTTCTTAGGGGCTCTGCTGCTAGCTCCGATAGGATACGATAATATTCTGGGCCAAAACCATCAGGGCATGGAGCCTTGGTCAGCTTCAAGGCTTTAATGCTCCGGCTGACCTTCTGGACTATTATGGGGGAGTTCAAACCAGACAGCTGTTCTGCCGTAAGGGCGGGTAGTGTCAAATGTTGGAAAAAAATCCCTGCAAGCTTCCGCATTAAATTCCCTAGCCTGGTAGAGGGATCTGTAAAATTGTAAGAACTGTTCCCCAATCTGTGCTTCTGTGGTATACTCTTTCCCCTTGTCGTCCTTATAGAGGTGACAACCTGTTTCTTACGATGGGGCCTCAGTAAGTTGGCCAGGAGCTTACCGGCCTTGCTTCCCCATTTAAACAACCTATAGCGTTGAAGATAAATATCTCTCTCTGCCCTCTGCTGCAATAGAGTATCTAGCTGTTTCCTCGTCTGCATCAGTTGCTGTTAGGTACTGTCAGTCATGTAAAGGACATGCTGCCTTCGCAGGCGCTGATACTCTTGTGACAGAAGTAAAAGCTCCGCCTCTCTCTTCCTTTTCTGTCCACCTGAGTAAGATATAATATGGCCTTAGAGGCTTCCCAATTTATACCCAGGTTTACTCCAGGGGTGCTGTTATGATCTTTGTGCTCTAACCACTTTTCCCTCAGATGTACCCAAAAGCCCTTATATAGCAAGGGAGAAAATTTCCACACCCTCTCACCCAGGCCATCAACAAATGAAATAGCTACTTTAACCGCTGAGTGATCAGAGAACACGGTATCAGCTATGCGTGACTCGACAGCCTTTGGGAACAGGGATCTATCCACCAAGAGATAATCTATCCTAGAGTACACATTGTGGGGGTGTGAGAAAAAGGTGAATTTCACATCACGTGGATGTAGAACTCTCCAAATGTCTACCACTTCCAAACTGGAGGAGCGAAAATTCACACCCTTAGCACCCCTTATCTTTAGGTTTAGGAGGCTTACAGTCAATCAACGGGTCTGCCAGTGTGTTAGTCGCCCCCAATTACAATTTGATTGTTGTGAGGTACAATTGCAGCCACTAACTCAGAGAAACATTTATGAGAATAAGTATTGGGACCATAGACATTACAAAGAAGAATGTTGTGTCCCCATAGCTCACCTAGAAGAAGCACGAATCTACCTTCCTTGTCTTGAACAGATTTGTGAATGTGAAAGGGGAGTTGTTTGTGCAGCATTATAGCCACTCCTCTCTGCAGGCTATTATAAGAAGAGCACACCACTTCCCCCACCCATCCCTTCTTTAATTTTTGATGTTCTACTGTTGATAAATATGTTTCCTGAATATATGCTATATCCGCCCCTCCTTTTTCTTAACCAAGTCAGGATCTTGGTCCTTTTTACAGGAGAGTGGATACCATCAACATTTAATGTTATTATTTTAAGCTTAACCATCACCACTACACAGCTCTGCAACAGTCAGCGTATCCTCTAATAACCTAGCCCTTTGGGTCTCCCAGCAAAACCCTCTGGGTTGTTCTATTGTAAATTCAGATAGAAAGGAAAAGGTAGGAGAATACTACTACTTAACATTTCTAGAGCGCTACTAGGGTTACGCAGCGCTGTACAATTTAACAAAGAGAGACAGTCCCTGCTCAAAGAGCTTACAATCTAATAGACAAGTGAACGGTCGGTCCGATAGGGGCAGTCAAATTGGGGCAGTCTGGATTCACTGAACGGTAAGGGTTAGGTGCCGAACGCAGCATTGAAGAGGTGGGCTTTAAGCAAAGACTTGAAGATGGGCAGGGAGGGGGCTTGGCGTAAGGGTTCAGTAAGGTTGTTCCAAGCATAGGGTGAGGCGAGGCAGAATGAGCGGAGCCTGGAGTTGGCGGTGGTGGAGAAGGGTACTGAGAGGAGGGATTTATCCTGTGAACGGAGGTTACGGGCGGGAACGTAAGGGGAGATGAGGGTAGAGAGGTAGTGAGGGGCAGCAGACTGAGTGCATTTGTAGGTAAGAAGGAGAAGCTTGAATTGAATGCGGTATCTGATCGGAAGCCAGTGAAGTGACCTGAGGAGAGGGGTGATATGAGTATATCGGTTCTGGCGGAATATGAGACGTGCAGCAGAGTTCTGAACAGACTGAAGGGGGGATAGATGGCTAAGTGGGAGGCCGGTGAGGAGTAAGTTGCAGTAGTCCAGGCGAGAGGTAATGAGAGCGTGGACGAGAGTTCGGGTGGTGTGTTCAGAGAGGAAAGGGCGAATTTTGCTGATGTTAAAGAGGAAGAAGCGACAGGTCTTGGCTATCTGCTGGATATGCGCAGAGAAGGAAAGAGAGGAGTCAAAGATGACTCCGAGGTTGCGGGCAGATGAGACGGGGAGGATGAGGGTGTTATCAACTGAGATAGAAAGTGGAGGAAGAGGAGAAGTGGGTTTTGGTGGAAAGACGATAAGCTCGGTCTTGGACATGTTCAGTTTCAGGTGGCGGTTGGACATCCAGGCAGCAATGTCGGATAAGCAGGCCGATACCTTTGCCTGGGTCTCCGCGGTGATGTCTGGTGTGGAGAGATACAGTTGGGTGTCATCAGCATAGAGATGATACTGGAAACCATGAGATGAGATCAGGGAGCCCAGGGAAGAGGTGTAGATTGAGAAGAGAAGGGGTCCAAGGACCGATCCCTGGGGAACACCAACAGATAAGGGGATGGGGGTGGAGGAAGATCCATGAGAGTGAACTTTGAAGGTGCGGTGGGAGAGATAGGAGGAGAACCAGGAGAGGAATAAAAGAGAATAAAAGAGGAAATAACACATAAGGTATTCCAATCCTCCCCTTCTGTTCTGCCCCTCCCCCTCCATGCACTCCATTATCCACCCACATATATACTACAAGCACACTCCCCTCAACCCAAAAATTCCCATATCTCCTCTTCCCCCCTCCCCCCTTCCTATCCCTTCCAAGTATCCAACTTTCATCCTTCACCTACCCGAACCTCACAGGGAGGCTGCTCCCTCAAGCCCTGCTATCGCTATGATTATAAACATCCCTTCACAAAAACAAACCCTCCCCACAAACTGGAACAAATTCAGACCCCGCTATTGTTTCACCCTCTAATGAACAAGCATATTCAACCTTTCAGTTCAAAATACTAGGACTAGGGGGCATGCGATGAAACTACAGTGTAGTAAATTTAAAACAAATCTGAGAAAATCTTTCTTCACCCAACGCATTATTAAACTCTGGAATTCATTGCCGGAGAACGTGGTGAAGGCGGTTAGCTTGAGAGAGTTTAAAAAGGGGTTAGACTGTTTCCTAAAGAACAACTCCATAAACCACTACTAAATGGACTTGGGAAAAATCCACAATTCCAGGAATAACATGTATAGAATGTTTGTACGTTTGGGAAGCTTGCCAGGTGCCCTTGGCCTAGATTGGCCGCTGTCGTGGACAGGATGCTGGGCTCGATGGACCCTTGGTCTTTTCCCAGTGTGGCATTACTTATGTACTTATCATGATTCCCTCTGGATTCATGGTAAAATGCTCCTCAAGGTCCTTGTTCTCTTTTAAGGAGTCCCTTTAACAGTTCCAACTACAAAATACAACTTCAAGTATAAAACACCAAGATCATCCACGTAGACCCGATCTCCTTCATAGCCTTAATTTTGTATCCAGCTTTCAAAGGACTTCCACAAGCAAAGCCACTGGTATAATCAATGGTTTGACAGCAGTGCATCTGCTTGTGTTGTGTTAAGAGTCACATCATTTTAGGCATCTGCTGTATGAGCTGGTTTTTTCCAATCGTATTATACACCACAAGTTTTCAGTTTTTAGAGTTGCTCCTTTCAGAAGGTTTCAGATTAGCCCTTGACGCAGCCCTTGGTGGGCAAAACACGGCCTGTGTCGGGCAATTTGTTTACATACGGTATCTTCAATAAAATCTTTCTGATGTTATATTGATCTGCTGGCTTCTTTTTCCAGTTAGTAAAATGAGCAATTGCTGCTCTGGGCTTGGTCGCAGTATCATTTTGTGTCCCTATACGGTGCGCTCGATTACAGCAAAAATTATACTCTCCACCCAGAAGGCCCAAGCATTCCGGGAGCCAGGTGTCAAGATTTGGTATAATTTTTTGTCCATCACTGCTTCCGGCAGCCCGACAACTTCTGTTTCGATTCTCTTGTTCTTCTACTCGGTCCCTTAGGTCTCCCGCCTTTCTGTAGTGTAGCTATTTGGTCCGCCATAGCCTTCGTCTTGTCCTCCCCCACTGACGCTCGTTGTTCCACCTCTGTTATGCGCCACATGTGGGAGTCAAGTTTTTCATTAATTCCCTTAACTGTGGCTTGCAACTTAGTAAATCCTCCAGCGCTGCAGAAACCGATCGTGAGATTTCTTGTATCCACTCAGGTGTCTGTATGGAGAGCAGGCTCTGCAACGGCTGCACCTCCGCCATCTTGTGCATATCCAGCCTCTGCGTAATCTTCGCTTTTCTCTGTGTCCTCGTGGGCATGCCTCGCCCCGGGTTTCCAATAAAAGTATGGATCGCAAGCCCAACAGCTTAAGGTACGTGCTGGTTCAGTCTAGGGTCTGCCTTCCGAAGTGAATCCGTTATTTTTAGCTGGTTTTGGCAGGTTGCTTGAGGAGCCTCTCTCCCTTGCTGCGCAGGTAGCAGGCATCACGTGACCCCCCCCCCCCTCCAAATTTATTTATAATAATAATAATATAGAAAAATAATTATATAAATAAATTTCAGCATTTCAAAAACACCTGAAAAAACATCAGCAGTCAAAGGAAAACACTTAGCTTGAAAAATCTAGCGGCTGCTGTCACATGGATCAACTCTCGACGCCCACCAACAGATAATGGAGGAGTGGAGAAGTGGCCTAGTGATTAGAGCACTGGTCTTGCAATCCAGAGGTGGCCGGTTCAAAATCCAACTGCTGCTCCTTGTGATCTTGGGCAAGTCACTTAACCCTCCATTGCCTCAGGTACAAACTTAAATTGTGAGCCCTCCTGGGACAGAGAAATATCCAGAGTACCTGAATGTAACTCATCTTGAGTTACTACTGAAAAAGGTGTGAGCAAAATCTAAATGAATAAAAATAAATAAATAATGAGTCAATCAAGCCTTCATGGCGTTTTGGCATTTCAAAAAATGCCTGCTTTCGGAAAACACCTGATACTCACAATCCAGGTCGCCAATAATCTGTAGCCAGGGAAAATGATGTTAAAAACAAAAGAAAGAAAAGAAGAATGAACAACACACATCTTAACATACAACTCTCACGTTATTCAAAATACCCACATGGATTCTTTCTACTTCCCAGGTCAAAAACTGACTCACGGATAATTACACCTCGACCACTGATGGCAACAGTTAAAGGCACCGTGGACATCATGACATAATCATCCTACGTTCCAGGTGTCTATTCAAAATGTCCAATTAGAACCAATCAGTTTCCCAGTTTAAACCAAGAGGTTCTATTGTAGATCCACCTTTTTTGTGGGAGTGGGGAGAAGTATTTATTTATTTATTGATAAGATACATAGCAATTACAACAACAGTAAAATAAGAAAAGGGGCATAGCATAATAGTAAGATATTTTATGCAAAGTAGTAAATAGAAACAACCAAAGAAATATATACTATTCACATTGATGATCATCTCAAGTTCCACTGGAGAAAAAGAACCAGAAAAATATATTAATATCTGATCACACCACACTCCGGGGAAAAATACTAGTTAGAAGCTAAGTAAATGACTTAAGTATGAGACACATATCTATCAAGTTTTGCCCATACCTTGAGAGTAGATAACAAGGAGTCTCTTTTGTCAGCTAGTGAAGATTCAAATTTATGTACTTGTAAAAAAAGATTGCCACCAGAAATGAATGTTAATACGTGATTTGTCTTTCCAATTTTGCAATATTATTTTCATGGCCAAAGCAAGGAGAATATGGAAAAGCTTAGTATCATAGTTGTCCAGTTTGACCAAATTGGGTTCCAGGGAAAGACAGCCAAAAATAGCAGTTTTCATGGAGAGAGGTTGAGAAATGTTGAAAATGGAGGAAATTATTTTCCATACTTGTTGCCAGAAATCCTTTGTGATGCCACGTGTACATATTAAGTGCTTCAGTGTACCTGGATGTCTTTTACAAAACTAATAGGAGTTACTAGGATGAAGACCTGTGACCATCGTCTTCTGAGGTGTCCAGATGGCTCTATGATGATAGAAATATAAAGATTGTAGAATGTTAGCTGATGGTAAGCATCTACTTAATTTGGACCAGAAGAAGTCCCATTGTTGCGTGGATAGGCTGCAATCTGTATCTGCCTCCGTTGATTGCATGAGTCCACCTTTCTTTATTTAAGAGGATCATATTAACATACTGAGTAGCAGGTATTTTACATAAGACACATCCCTGTTATTTACATAACTTCCATGTGACCATCTCCCTTCATTTCTGAGCAGACCCCTTCCTGGATGCTTGACTTGGCCTTCACTGAATACTCGCTACCATACTACCCTTTCAGTGACTGACTGTACAATTCATAACAGCAGAAAACATAGGCCTATGATTTCCTTCACCTGTCAGCAAATATGGGAACCCATTTGGCTGGTTTTATTACACAGAGCACGTAGCTAGTTCTCTAATTATTAACTATGCTGCAATTTGATGGCAATAATCTTAGTCCGGTTTGGGGAAGGGGGGGAAGATAGTGGGTTATGGCTGATTTGAAAGGGATGGAGGGGGGTGGGAAGGGATGTTGGGGGGGGGGGAACAGATTTTGTAAAAAATTATAAAAAGTTTAACCTGAGTTATATAGCTGAATCTTTTACATTACAACATGCTGTTCCTTTGTAACTCTTTACTTGTTTTGGAAATATGCTCTGTTGTGCAGATGGCTTTGGTTTATTATTGTCCAAAGTTCTTCAGTTTTAATTATGTTGATTTTGAATTTTTATTGTAAAAAATAGGCACTTTTCTGAACCTTTCACAAAGATATTTCAGAGATCTAGTGGAAGGAGGATAACCAGTGGGATCAGGGTTAGAACTAAGATACATGGGGCTGAACCCAAGTTATGGGAAAGCTGTGGCCAAGAAGAAGCATTGACTTTGACAAAAGATGTTCTGTTGTACTGTGTAATTTTTATTTGGCTTTAACTTGCAATTCAAAATGGATCACAAAAGATGAACATACTGGGTGTGATGAGAACTAGAAAACTGGTAAAAGTGATGGAACGATTCCCCTACAAAGAAAGGTTAAACAGGTTAGGGTGCTGAGAGCGTGGAACAGGTAAATAGAAAGGATTCTTTTCCTTTTGATATGCCATGAAACTAATGGGCAGCACAGCTACAGTTAGGGGTGTTTTTCTTTTGGTTGGTTTTTTAAAGCCTGTGAGTGAATAAATTGACAACCTATGTTTGATTGACAAGTTCCACCCTTAATATAAAATAATTGGGAAACTCTACAAAATTGAACTGAGATGTGTAGTTTCTGCATGTAAATTGCAGTGGGTATTTTCTGAAGATAATTGTATAAGTTCAGCTCCACTACCCTCTCGATAGTGTGTTCCTTTATAACCTGACAACCATAAGCTTCTGATCGGTTGTTTAGGAGTGAGCACTGCACAATGTCCAGAGCTCCTATTATTAACTCTGCAACAGCAGGCAAACCCCTTCATTGCAGCTTCCAGCCTGACTTTTATTTTAATATGTCTTCTTTCCTTTTGTCTCTTTCCGTCTTTCTTGCTATTTTAACATTTCTCACTGTTTGTTTCCCTTTTTCAGCTGGTTTATGAGTTTTTCCTGAGGTTCCTGGAGTCACCGGACTTCCAACCAAATGTTGCCAAGAAGTACATTGACCAGAAGTTTGTTTTGTCAGTAAGTTACCTGCTTATCTCTCAAAGTATCCTTTGTATAGCCTGTATCTGTTAGTCTGTTTTTTTGTGTATGCCTACAGGAGCCTTACTGCACTTTGAGTTTATCACATGTTCCATGCAAATATACGGGAGAGATTGCATATTCTGCTAATTTAACAGTCACCTCAAGAGATTACAAAAGCACATTTATACAAGAACATAAGACAATATATGGATTTGTTAAATCATCTACTTCCAGTGCAGTAACTTAAAGCACATTTATCTTCATTTCTTAGTGTTGTTTTTTTTTTTTTTTTTACATTATCCATCTTCTACAGATAAATGTATTTTTACCTTCAGTGTACTTCCATTGAAGTAAAAAATAAATGAAAATAAAATATATATTCTGAGATCTGGGCTCCTAGACAGGGAATCTCCAGGTCAGCGAATGTGCCCCTGGTATTCCAGTGTGCACTGAAGCCAAACTAAAGTGACAATTAGTGAGAAGTACTGGAGGGCCTCAAAGCTTGCCCTGCTAGTGGCTTCCATGGTTCCCCCAGTTTCCTTTTCCCTCTACTTACTACTAGTACTACTACTTATCATTTCTAAAGCGCTACTAGACGTACGCAGCGCTGTACACTTGAACATGAAGAGACAGTCCCTGCTCGACAGAGCTTACAATCTAATTAGGACAGACAGACAGAACAAACAAGAGATAAGGGAATATATTAACCAGGTACTGCCATGTTGAAAATGCTAGTACTTGACCCCGTAGCACACGTCACTCTGATTTTAAGTGTTTTTTCTTAGTGTTTCAGCCACACCAGTCTGGTAGGGTTAAATGGTGAGTATTCTCAATGGAGAAGGGTAGATAGTGGGGTTCAGGTATAGGAGAAAGTGATATGTTTGACCACAGAAAACCAAAGCCTGGATAGATTGATCTTAAAAACACTTGTTTATTGATGAAAAAAGACTCGACACAACCGTTGTGTTTTGGCTGTTAGGCCTGCATCAGGAGTCTACAAAGCACATATATACATGTATACATTAGTAAAGAACGTTGACTATACAGATAAAACAGAAAACTCAAATATTAAAAAACTAAAGAAATTTATAATAAACTAGTAAAAAAGGCCCGTTTCTGACACAAATGAAACGGGCGCTAGCAAGGTTTTCCTCGGAGTGTGTATGTTTGGGAGAGTGTATGTGAGAGTGACTGTGTGAGAGACAGAGTGAAAGTGTGAGTGTGTGTGTATGAGAGAGAGAGAGAGTGAGTCTGGGTGTGAGGGTGTTTGTGAGAGAGCGTGTGTGTGAGAATGAGAGTGTGTGCAAGTGTGTATGTGAGACACAGTGTGAGAGAGAGTGTGTGTGTGTGTGGGCGAGAGAGAGAGTGTGTGTGAGACACAGATTCTCTGTGAGAGTGAGTGTATGAGACCAAGCGAGTGTGTGAGTGACTGTGTGGCACATAGAGAGTGATTGTGATACAGTGTGAGACAGAGTGTGTGAGAGTGAGAGTCAGAAAGACACTGTATATGAGAGAGAGAGTGTGAGCCGTGCCCTCCCAATCCATGGCCATCTGTCCCCTGCCCCCTCCATTCATCCTTTTCCAGCAATTCCCCTCTCTCCCTGAGCCCTGCCCTCCCAATCCATGGCCATCCATGTTTCTCTGTCACCTGCCCCCTCCATTCATCCCTATCCAGCATTTCCCCTCTCTGCCTGAGGCCTGCCCTGCAATCCATATCCATCCATGCCCATCTGTCCTCTCCATTCATCCCTATCCAGCAATTCCCCTCTCCCTGAGTCCTGCCCTTCCAATCCATGCCCATCCATGCTCCTCTGTCACCTGGCCCCTCCATTTTTCCCTATCCAGCATTTCCCCTCTCTGCCTGAGGCCTGCCCTGCAATCCATATCCATCCATGCCCATCTGTCCCCTCCATTCATCCCTATCCAGCAATTCCCCTCTCCCTGAGTCCTGCCCTTCCAATCCATGCCCATCCATGCTCCTCTGTCACCTGGCCCCTCCATTTTTCCCTTTCCAGCATTTCCCCTCTCTGCCTGAGGCCTGCCCTGCAATCCATATCCATCCATGCCCATCTGTCCCCTCCATTCATCCCTATCCATCAATTCCCCTCTTCCTGAGTCCTGCCCTTCCAATCCATGCTCCTCTGTCACCTGGCCCCTCCATTTTTCCCTTTACAGCATTTCCCCTCTCTGCCTGAGGCCTGTCCTGCAATCCATATCCATCCATGCCCATCTGTCCCCTCCATTCATCCCTATCCATCAATTCCCCTCTTCCTGAGTCCTGCCCTTCCAATCCATGCCCATCCATGCTCCTCTGTCACCTGGCCCCTCCATTTTTCCCTTTCCAGCATTTCCCCTCTCTGCCTGAGGCCTGCCCTGCAATCCATATCCATCCATGCCCATCTGTCCCCTCCATTCATCCCTATCCATCAATTCCCCTCTTCCTGAGTCCTGCCCTTCCAATCCATGCTCCTCTGTCACCTGGCCCCTCCATTTTTCCCTTTACAGCATTTCCCCTCTCTGCCTGAGGCCTGTCCTGCAATCCATATCCATCCATGCCCATCTGTCCCCTCCATTCATCCCTATCCATCAATTCCCCTCTTCCTGAGTCCTGCCCTTCCAATCCATGCTCCTCTGTCACCTGGCCCCTCCATTTTTCCCTTTACAGCATTTCCCCTCTCTGCCTGAGGCCTGCTCTGCAATCCATATCCATCCATGCCCATCTGTCCCCTCCATTCATCCCTATCCATCAATTCCCCTCTTCCTGAGTCCTGCCCTTCCAATCCATGCTCCTCTGTCACCTGGCCCCTCCATTTTCCCTTTCCAGCATTTCCCCTCTGTGCCTGAGGCCTGCCCTGCAATCCATATCCATCCATGCCCATCTGTCCCCTCCATTCATCCCTATCCAGCAATTCCCCTCTTCCTGAGTCCTGCCCTTCCAATCCATGCTCCTCTGTCACCTGGCCCCTCCATTTTTCCCTTTCCAGCATTTCCCCTCTCTGCCTGAGGCCTGCCCTGCAATCCATATCCATCCATGCCCATCTGTCCCCTCCATTCATCCCTATCCATCAATTCCCCTCTTCCTGAGTCCTGCCCTTCCAATCCATGCTCCTCTGTCACCTGGCCCCTCCATTCATCCGTATCCAGCAATTCCCCTCTCTGCCTGAGGCCTGCCCTCTCAATCCATGGGCATCCATGCTCCTCTGTCCCCTGCCCCCTCCATTCTTCCTTTTCCTGCAATTCCCCTCTCTTCCTTCCATGACCCCCCCTCGCATCCATGCTCCTCTCTCTCCCATGTCCCAGCCTGGCCCACCCTCTTGTTCCCCCCCCCCCCCTTCGCATCCATGCTGTTGTTTTTCTCCTACCCTCCTGCTCCCAGTGTTCAACTTTGCTGCCCACCCTCTTCTATCCCTCCAACATCCCTTTTTTTTTTTTTTTTTTTAATTTACCTCCGTGGTGGCGGTTTCGGCAGCGCAGCGTCAGGGAAGGGGGCGGCGTTTCCGACGTCTAGCCTTCCCTTCGCTGTGTTCCGCCTTCTTCTGACGTCATCATTGACGTCAGAAGAAGGCGGAACACAGCGAAGGGAAGGCTACAGACGTCGGGAGCGCCGCCTCCTTCCGTGACGCTGCGCTGCCGGAACCGCCACCACGGAGGTAAATCTAATATACTGAAACGCACCGTGCGTGGGTGCGATCAGTTTGTTTGTTTTTTTTCCTGCCCTCGCGATCCGTTTATTTTTCCCCGCCCTCGACGTCATGATGTTTGACGCGAGGGCGGGGCAGCGAGTCTTGGTCAGTGGCTTCACCACCACGAACTTACGAATCATCTGTCTGAGTGACTTCAGAACGTTGTCCTCAGAACGTTGAGGGTGCCTTTTATTATATTAGATTAGATAATAGTACAAGCTAAAAACTAATCAAATGAAAAAATAATCAAAAAATATAAATATATCAGTTAAAAAACAGATAAAAAATATGTATACATCAATTACTATATATAACCATACCACATTTATGTGTGTTTACACGTAAAATACTCTTGTGTCAACCATAGAGGGCCTGTTTAACTGTGGTAGCGATTCCTGACACAGGCATCACTAGTGTAGTTTAGTAAAAGAGGCTGTAAATTTGCTGATGACACAAAGTTATTCAAAGTTGTTAAATTGCAAGCTAAGAGAATGTTGTAATGCTTTTGTATTGCTCCATGGTGTGACCGCACCTCGAATACTGTGTGCAATTCTGGTCACTGCATCTCATAACAAGATATAGCAGAATTAGAAAAGGTACAGAGAAGGGCAATGAAAATGATAAAGGGGATGGGACAACTTTCCTATGAGGGAAATACTTCTCTTCGGTGTTCACTGAAGAAAATCCTGGAGAAGGACCGTGGTCGGTGACCGAGGGTATATCTGGGAATGTAGTGGATATTGTGCCATTCACAGAAGAAAACGTTTATAAACAGCTTGAAGTATGAAAGTGGACAGAGCTCAGAGAAGTCCTGGTGGGTCCTCTTAAGGATTTATCTAATAGATCTTTAGAGATGGGAGAGGTTCCGAGAATTGGAGACGAACTGATGTGGTCCTTCTTCACAAAAGTGGAGACAGGGAAGAAGTGGAAAACTAAAGGCTGGTAAACCCTCATGGTGGTGGTAGGAAAAATAATGGAATCGCTGCTAAAGGAAAGGATAGTTGACTTTCTAGATGACAACGGATTACAAAATCCAAGGCACCATGGCTTTACCAAAGGAAAATCCTGCCAGAAGGTATGTAGAGGGAGATCTTGTTCTTCAAGTACTCTAGCCCATTTCCTTTAAGGGCCTTGAAGGTCAGACACAGTACTGGTAGCCAGTGAAGCTTTTGCAGAAATGGTGTGATGTGGTCATGTCACTTACAAACTTCTATCAGTCTTGCAGCAGAATTTTGAATCAACTGGAACTAGTGCAAACTAGAGAATGACATGTGGACAAAGTTTGTCCCTATCCCGATGGGTACTGTCTCCGTCTCCATCCCCGCCCCGTCCCATCCCTGTGGGCTCTGTCCTCATCTGCAGAAACATTGAACACTTATGATTTTATAGTTAAATCTTTTTGTTAAAGTATAAAAAGGAACAATATGCTGTGCAACTGTTGTGTATAAATTACAAATAGAAAACAATAATAACAATGAGCAGCTATAATAAACCCTACCACCACCACCCTCCTCTACCATTCCAATCCCAACAGTAGGTGATTTCTGCTACACCCAGGAATCCTAATTCACACTGTTAAAATGTCCATGGGTATAAAATACAACCCGTTCTATATGCCCTAGGGGGGGGAATGTGCCCTATTAAGCACTGTTATGGTTTTTTAATCCGTGGATAATTAAGTCATCGACAATCTCAGGATTCAATCTAGCTCTCCTGTCTTTCAGAGTCCTTCCTGGAATAGACGTTGTCTTCTTAGAAGATGTGCTGGTAGCAGGATGTACAGGATCCCCCATGCAAATTTTGCTAGTTGTGGCCAGTATGTTTGCTTGTTTTTTCCAAAAAATCAAAATATCTTTGTAGGCATCACTTAAACATAAATAACAGTCCAGTTCATTAAGAGGCTTCAAAGTAGAAAATGACATGAGGACAAAGTTTGTCCCCATCCTCGTGGGATCTGTCCCCGCCCTGTCCCCGTCAGCTCTGTCCCTGTCCCCATCCCCACGGTTACTGCAGTTCCCCGTCCCCGTGTCATTCTCTAGTGCAAACCTTTGTAGTCAGGCCAGCGTAGAAGTTGTTAGAGTAATCCAGTCAATGTCATCATAGTGTGATAGCATAGTTCAGTGAGCTTGAGCCTGACGACCTGGGTTCGATTTCCACTGCAGCTTCTTGTGACTTTGGTAAGTCACTTAACCCTCCATTGCCCCAGGTACAAAAACTTAGATTGTGAGCCCTCCGGGAACAGAGAAAAGTACCTATGTATGACGTGTACAGTGCTGTGTACATCTAGTAGCACTGTAGAAATGATTAGTAGTAGTAGTGAACCGCGGTGACGAGGCTTGCCTTTTCAAGTTATGGAGAGAGGTAGCATAGTTGTCGCAAATGATAGAAGCAGCTCTTGAAGATTGCTGGGATTTGGGAGTCAGGCAAAGTTTTTTTGTTTTTAGCCCATTCTTGAATTGTTAGGTTGTCAGTTTATTTAGGGCTTGTAGGTAAGTCAGGTTCAATGGGTATGAGTAGCTGATGTCATCTACTTAGATATAGAGCCGAGTATTCATCAAATAACGTTGTGAGCATGTTAATAATCCCCACTTGATGGCAGTTTAAAACGTTACAAGAGGTCACATGACTCCCATCAGCCAATCATAAGCAGTCATTTGTCTTCATATCTACTACTAATATTTCATGTGAAATTTCACTGTCCTAACTTAAAAATTCTGCACATCAGAGAATAAGTTACAGGAAATGTGGCCACTCGATCACAGCATTCTAATCTATGGGAGTTACTGATACGAACCTAAAAATCCACTTTTGTTCTGAATAACTCAATAGCAGATTCCGGTTTCCTCCTAGGAAAAACATTATAGTGAAGTAGCTAATAGAGGAGCAAGTCCCTGTTGTGTCTGCTTTTGCTTCTCTAAGAGAAAACGATTCCACAATATCAATGTCTCTGGTAACATTCAACAGTATGTACACAAACCAGGACTGTGAACCACCAACTTATATAAAGTGCTTATCACAGCTCACACCAGTATAATTTCATATAAAAAAATTTTTATATATAGAGAACCCTCAGATATTTCCCACTATTTTTGCAGACAATAATGCTGCTTTAAAGTGGTATAGCACTTCTTTCATCAGGTTACTCTAAAAGATTTTTGGGGGGAGCAACACTTGCTCGTTTTCTTTTGCTTCCCAACACCACAGTGCTATTAAAATCACTTTAACTTTAAAATATATACTTAGTGAGAGCTGTGCACTTATCTTGCCTCGCTGGAAAATATTCATCCCACGCCTTCCCCTGGAACCGCCCGACTCCGCGGGTTTCACTTGCTTTCTTCAAGGACAAGGGTTAAGGCTAAGGAATTCCCTTCTTCCTTAGACAACCAAAAAAATGCTTCTCTAAGAGCAGTCCTGGGGAAGTTCTATGCAAAAAATAGGGTCCCAGGGATCATGGCTACCAATGGAGCAATTCAGAGCTAGAGATTTTTTCTTTCCTTGCTAGATTAGCATTTCAAGTATAATCAAGATTTACTATCCCGCCTATCAAAAAGCATGTCTAGGCGGCTTACAGTCTAAAAAGTATAGTAAAGGAAGAAAATATTAAAACCTGAAAGAGGAGGGACAGGGTGGAGCTACAGTTTTTGATAAGATAGGAGAGGAAGGGATGTAAAATGGAGGGAGGGGGTCTAACTGGTCTGTTGGGTCCAATAGGCTGAATTTCCATGAATTCTAATGGAGGAATTAGGAATATGCATCAGAGAAAAGAAACTTTTTGAGTTCTGTTTTAAAATTTTGAAGAGGGATGTTTCGTGTTGGAGAGACTACTACTACTACTTAACATTTCTAGAGCGCTACAAGGGTTATGCAGTGCTGTACAGTTTAACAGAGAAGGACAGTCCCTGCTCAAAGGGGCTTACAATCTAAAGGGCGAAATGTCAAGTTGGGGCAGTCTAGATTTCCTGAATAGAGGTATGGTGGTTAGGTGCTGAAGGCGACATTGAAGAGGTGGGCTTTGAGCAAGGATTTGAAGATGGGCAGGGAGGGGGCCTGGTGTATGGGCTCAGGGAGTTTATTCCAAGCATGGGGTGAGGCGAGGCAGAAAGGGCGGAGCCTGGAGGCGGTGGTGGAGAAGGGTACTGAAAGGAGGGATTTGTCTTGAGAGCGGAGGTTACGGGTAGGAACGTAGGGGGAGATGAAGGTAGAGAAGTAGGAAGGGGCTGCAGATCGAGTGCATTTATAGGTTAGTAGGAGAAGCTTGAACTGTATGTGGTACCTAATCGGAAGCCAGTGCAGTGGCTTGAGGAGAGGGGTGATGAGTATATCAGTCCAGGCGGAAGAGAAGATGTGCAGCAGAGTTCTGAACGGACTGAAGGGGAGATAGATGGCTAAGTTGAAAGATAGGAAGCAGAGAGTAGGATTGCGTGGCCAGTATTCTCAGTGGAGGAGGGTAGTTAGTGGGGTCCCGCAGGGGTCTGTGCTGGGTCCGTTGCTTTTTAATGTATTTATAAATGACCTAGAGATGGGAATAACTAGTGAGGTAATTAAATTCGCCGATGACACAAAATTATTCAGGGTCGTCAAGTCGCAGGAGGAATGTGAACGATTACAGGAGGACCTTGCGAGACTGGGAGATTGGGCGTGCAAGTGGCAGATGAAGTTCAATGTTGACAAGTGCAAAGTGATGCATGTGGGTAAGAGGAACCCGAATTATAGCTACGTCTTGCAAGGTTCCGCGTTAGGAGTTACGGATCAAGAAAGGGATCTGGGTGTCGTCGTCGATGATACGCTGAAACCTTCTGCTCAGTGTGCTGCTGCGGCTAGGAAAGCGAATAGAATGTTGGGTGTTATTAGGAAGGGTATGGAGTCCAGGTGTGCGGATGTTATAATGCCGTTGTATCGCTCCATGGTGCGACCGCACCTGGAGTATTGTGTTCAGTACTGGTCTCCGTATCTCAAAAAAGATATAGTAGAATTGGAAAAGGTACAGCGAAGGGCGACGAAAATGATAGTGGGGATGGGACGACTTTCCTATGAAGAGAGGCTGAGAAGGCTAGGGCTTTTTAGCTTGGAGAAGAGACGGCTGAGGGGAGATATGATAGAAGTGTATAAAATAATGAGTGGATGGATCGGGTGGATGTGAAGCGACTGTTCACGCTATCCAAAAATACTAGGACTAGAGGGCATGAGTTGAAGCTACAGTGTGGTAAATTTAAAACGAATCGGAGAAAATTTTTCTTCACCCAACGTGTAATTAGACTCTGGAATTCGTTGCCGGAGAACGTGGTACGGGCGGTTAGCTTGACGGAGTTTAAAAAGGGGTTAGATAGATTCCTAAAGGACAAGTCCATAGACCGCTATTAAATGGACTTGGAAAAATTCCGCATTTTTAGGTATAACTTGTCTGGAATGTTTTTACGTTTGGGGAGCGTGCCAGGTGCCCTTGACCTGGATTGGCCACTGTCGGTGACAGGATGCTGGGCTAGATGGACCTTTGGTCTTTCCCAGTATGGCACTACTTATGTACTTATGTAAGTGGGAGGCCAGTGAGGAGTAGGTTGCAGTAGTCAAGGCGAGAGGTAATGAGAGAGTGGATGAGAGTTCGGGTGGTGTGATCAGAGAGGAAAGGGCGAATTTTGCTAATGTTATAGAGGAAGAAGCGACAGGTCTTGGCTGTCTGCTGGATATGCGCAGAGAAGGAGAGGGAGGAGTCGAAGATGACTCAGAGGTTGCGGGCAGATGAGACTGGGAGGATGAGGGTGTTATCAACTGAGATAGAGAGTGGAAGGAGAGGAGGAGTGGGTTTGGGTGGGAAGTCAGTAAGCTTGGTCTTGGCCATGTTCAGTTTCAGGTGGCGGTTGGACATCCAGGCAGCAATGTCGGATAAGCAGGCCGATACCTTGGCCTGGGTATCTGCAGTGATGTCTGGTGTGGAGAGATAAAGCTGGGTGTCGTCGGCATAAAGATGATATTGGAAACCGTGAGATGAGATCAGGGAGCCAAGGGAAGAGGTGTAGATTGAAAAAAGAAGGGGACCAACGACAGATCCCTGAGGAACTCCAACAGAGAGCGGGATGGGGGTGGAGGAAGAACCATGAGAATGTACTCTGAAGGTACGGTGGGAGAGATAAGAGGAGAACCAGGAGAGGACAGAGCCCTGGAACCCAAATGAGGAGAGTGTGGCAAGAAGTAAATTGTGATTGACAGTGTCAAAAGCGGCGGATAGGTCGAGGAGGATGAGGATGGAGTAGTGGCCTTTGGATTTGGCAAGGTACAGGTCATTGCAGACTTTAGATAGTGCCGTTTCTGTCGAGTGTAAGGGGCAAGCCGGATTGAAGCGGATCGAGGATGGCATGAGAGGAGAGAAAATCAAGGCAACAGCTATGAACGGCATGTTCAAGTATCTTGGAGAGGAAGGGTAGGAGGGAAATGGGGCGGTAGTTGGAGGGACAGGTAGGGTCAATTGATGGTTTTTTAAGGAGTGGTGTGACTACAGCATGCTTGAAGGTGTCAGGGACAGTTGCAGTGGAGAGAGAGAGGTTGAGGATATGACAGATGGGGGGGGGTGACAGTAGGAGAGATGGTGTTGAGTAAGTTGGTGGGGATGGGGTCAGAGGAACAGGTGGTGCATTTCGAGGAGGAGAGAAGATGGGCGGTTTCCTCTTTGGTGATATCAAGAAAAGAGGAGAAGGAGGCCTGGGTTGCTTGGTTGAGAGAGTGGGTTAAAGGGTGAAGAGGAGAAGATGGTTTGGTGGTGAATTTGAGGTTGATCTTCTGCACATTGTCGCTGAAGTAATCAGCCAGTGATTGAGGAGAGAGTGAGGGTTCGGTGGGAGCGGAGGGCACTTTGAGGAGGGAGTTAAGGGTGGCGAAGAGACGACGAGGGTTAGAGCTGAGGGAATTAGTCAACTGGGTGTAATAGTCCTGTTTGGCGAGGAATAGGGAGGACTGGAAGGAGGATAGCATGAATTTATAATGATTGAAATCAGTATGGGTGCGAGATTTCCTCCAGAGGCGTTCAGCCGATCGGGCGCAGGAGCGAAGGTATTGGATGCAAGGGGTCAGCCAGGACTGGGGATTAGTACATCTTGTGGGACGGGAGATGGATGGTGCAAGGGTGTCCAGTGCAGAGGAGAGAGTGGCATTGAAAGTGGAGACATCCTTGTCGACGGACTCGGAGGACATAATGGAAGAGAAGAGATTAGAGATACTAGAGGATAAGGTGGGAGGGTCGACAGCCTGGAGATTCCTGGAAGTAGTGGTTAGTGTTGGGCGGGACTGAGGGGGAGGGTGAAGAAGTGTGAAGGTGATCAGGTGATGGTCAGAGAGAGGAAGAGCTGAGGCGCAGAGATTGGAGGGTGAGCAGGTAGAGGAGAGGACGAGGTCAAGGCAGTGGCCAGATTGATGAGTAGGGGAGGTGGAGCTCAGTTGGATGTTGAAGGAGGAGGTTAGAGTGAGGAACTGAGAAGCATAAGAGTCGGATGGGTCATCAGTGTGTATGTTAAAGTCTCCAAGAATGAGGGATGGGGATGAGGGCTCAAGAAAAACGGAGAGCCAGGTATCGAAGTCGGTAAGGAAGGAAAAGAGGGACTTCTCAGGGGGGCGGTAAATGACTGCAACTCTGAGTGGCAGCAGGTAGACTAGACGGATGGAGTGAACTTCAAAGGATGAGAAGCAGTGAGACTGCGGTAGGAGGAGAGGTTGAAAACTGCAGGAGGGCGGAAGTAGTAATCCGACGACGCCACCGCGGCCAACTGGGCGGGGAGAATGGGAGAATAGATAACCTCCATGGCATAGGGCCGCGACTGAGACAGAGTTGTCGGGGGTGAGCCAGGTTTCAGTTAGGGCGAGCAGTTGAAGGGAACGGGAGATGAAGAGATCATGGGTGAAGGAAAGTTTGTTGCAGACCGAGCGACCATTCCACAGGGCACACGAGAAGGGGAGGGAGGAGGGGAATAGAGATGAGATTGGAGACATCGCGGAAACGTTTGCATGGATGAGATGAGGACAGGTGTGGGGGGACCTGGGTTGGGATTGATGTCTCCCGCGGATAGCAGGAGAAGGAGCAAGAGAGTGCGGAGGAGGGTGGGGTAGGTAGGGCGACGAAGACGGGATGCACTTAGGAGGAATGGGGAAGGGTTCATGTCAGGAAGGTGGTGCTAAAGGTTGAGAGCTAGGAAGGAGGAGGAGGACAGTAGAGATGGTGTGGTGGTGGGGGATAGGGGTGGGTAAGGTATTGCAGTAGTGAGCAGGACGGGAGAGGACATGGATGGGCAGTGAGTTCGTGCGGTAATCAGCGGTGGGGGGAGGGGGAATAGATTAGGAAGGGACAGGGCAATGAAGAGAATGTGTAAGGGGGCCATAAGTAGTGATGTGTTTACGGGTGCATATGTAGTGATGGTGGTTTGACAGGCAGATTGGCAGGTGGGAAGGTAGGTAGAGGGGCTGGCAGGCGGGTAGGTAGGTTGATGGGGGGCAAGCAGGTAGATAGGTTGCTGGGCTGGGGGGCAGGCAGGTAGATGGGCTGGGAGGCAGGCAGGATGAAGGGTGAGCAGTCAGGAGAGTGATGGGCTGGCAAGGCGGCAGGCGGGGAGGCAGGTAGGTAGTTGTGCAGGCTAGGAGGCAGGCAGGTTGTTGATGGGCTGGTTGGTTGATTGGCTCGCAGGCAGGCAGGAACAGGTGAGTG
Source organism: Microcaecilia unicolor (assembly GCF_901765095.1). NCBI lineage: Eukaryota > Metazoa > Chordata > Amphibia > Gymnophiona > Siphonopidae > Microcaecilia > Microcaecilia unicolor. The sequence goes on from NC_044033.1 coordinate 955,725, forward strand.
TGGTGGAGAGCTCAGCAGCAGGACTGGAACAAGCTGGAATAATTTGGAGGTTGGTTGATAGGCTAGCAGGCAGGCAGGAACAGGTGAGTGCGGTGGAGAGCACAGCAGCGGGACTGGAGCAAGCTGGAATAATATGGAGCAGAAGAGAGCAGAGCAGCAGGACTGGAGCAAGCTGGATCAGACAGACTGGAACAAGCTGGATCAGACGGACTGGAACGAGCTGGATCAGGCGGACTGGAACAAGCTGGAGCAGAAGGACCAGAACAAGGAGGGAGAAGCTGGATCGGCGGGCTGCAACAAGCTGGAGCAGATGGACTGAAACAGGCAGGGAGAAGCTGGATCAGGCAGACTGGAACAAGCTGGGGCCGATGGACTGGAACACGCTGAGGTAGTTTATTCCAGTGTTCGGAACCCTGAACTGAAAATAATCACCTTCTTAGTATGTTGATGAATTATTTCTTGGAAAGATGGCACTATCAATAGGTTTTGGAACGATGATTGCAATGTTCTAGAATTTGAGTATGGGGCCAACATAGAAGAGAGATATAATGGTTCACCAGACAGATGGATTTTATAGACCATAAATAATGTGGGGAGGCAAGGGGAGCCCAAGGGGCCGCTTTAAATAGTGGAGTAACGTGATGGAATTTCTATTTTTCCAGTAATAAGTTTGATAGTGGTATTCTGGGCTATTTGTAGGTGCCTAATATCACTTGTTTTGAGACTTTTGTAAAGTGAGTTACAGTAGGTAGTTCTGCTAATGACAAGAGTGAATAAGTATATTTACTTCAGGTAGGTCAATAAAGGGCGAATTGAGTGAATTTGCCAGAATCTATGGAAACAATGCTTAATTACATTAGTAATCTGGCCAAAAGGAAAGTGAGTCATCTAGAATGATATCTAATATTTTTGTACTAGGTAATTGAGGAATAACAGTTACACCGAGGAAAATGGGCCGGGATAGACAAGTGTTAGGACAGTTTGAAGAGAGAGGACAGCTGGATTTATTTGGATTAAACATCAATTTATTATGTTGTAGCCAATTAGTTGAGGTTAATGTTCTGGATCAAAACGAGCTGCGTGTTCTTAGATATAAGTGAGTAAAGCAGTGCATGGAGAGATGTCAAATACTGAAGTTACCAGCAGAGTGACATCTCTTAAACCTCTCACTGAACACTTGCCCTTCACAGGTTTGCTGGCATAGATTGTGTTGTTTTGTTAATCTTTCAGTACTGTTGATGGTCTTTCTTTCAATGCTCCCTTAGGCTTGATTCGACCATTTGGTCATTCTGTATAGATTCTCACTTCATTTCTGTCTTTCCACAGTTGTTGGATCTCTTTGACAGTGAGGACCCCCGAGAGAGAGATTTTCTAAAGACCATTTTACATCGAATTTATGGCAAGTTTTTAGGCTTGCGGGCCTATATACGAAGACAGATCAACAACATATTTTACAGGTATGTCAGAGGCAGATGTACTCAGTTGATGTTGATGAGTACATAAGTATTGCCATACTGGGAAAGACAAAAGGTCCATCGAGCCCAGCATCCTGTTTCCAACAGTGGCCAATCCAGGTCACAAATACCTGGCAAGATCCCAAAAATGTACAAAACATTTTATACTGCTTATCCCAGAAATAGTGGATTTTCCCCAAGTCCATTTCAAAAAGGATCTATGGACTTTTCCTTTAGGAAGCCGTCCAAACCTTTTTTAAACTCCGCTAAGCTAACCGCCTTTACCACATTCTCTGGCAACGAATTCCAGAGTTTAATTACACGTTGAGTGAAGAAATATTTTCTCCGATTCGTTTTAAATTTACTACATTGTAGCTTCATCGCATGCCTCCTAGTCCTGGTATTTTTGGAAAGCGTGAAAAGACTCTTCACATCTACCCATTCAACTCCACTCATTATTTTATAGACCTCTATCATATCTCCCCTCAGCCGCCTTTTCTCCAAGCTGAAGAGCCCTAGCCGCTTTAGCCTTTCCTCATAGGGAAGTCGTCCCATCCCCTTTATCATTTTTGTCACCCTTCTCTGCACCTTTTCTAATTCCACTATATCTTTTTTGAGATGCAGAGACCAGAATTGAACACAATATTCGAAGTGCGGTCGCACCATGGAGCGATACAAAGGCATTATAACATCCTCATTTTTGTTTTCCATTCCTTTCCTAATAATACCTAACATTCTATTTGCTTTCTTAGCCGCAGCAGCACACTGAGCAGAAGGTTTCAACGTATCATCAACGACGACACCTAGATCCCTTTCTTGGTCCGTGACTCCTAACGTGGAACCTTGCATGACATAGCTATAATTTGGGTTCCTCTTTCCCACATGCATCACTTTGCACTTGCTCACATTAAACGTCATCTGCCATTTAGACGCCCAGTCTCCCAGTCTCGTAAGGTCCACTTGTAATTTTTCACAATCCTCCCGCGATTTAATGACTTTCAATAACTTGGAGTGGAGGAGTAGCCTAGTGGTTAGTGCAGTGGACTTTGATCCTGGGGAACTGAGTTCGATTCCCACTGCAGCTCCTTGCGACTCTGGGCAAGTCACTTAACCCTCCATTGCCCCTGGTACAAAATAAGTACCTGAATATATGTAAACCGCTTTGAATGTAGTTGCAAAAACCTCAGAAAGGCGGTATATCAAGTCCAATTTCCCTTTCCTTTGTGTCTTCAGAAAATTTAATTACTTCACTAGTTACTCCCATCTCTAGGTCATTTATAAATATGTTATGTTTCAAAGTTTTTATTGATGATGTCACAGATTAATACAGTTCTTTGATTAAATACATAACAGTTTTAACTTTGTCAGTCATATGTACACCAATCCGCTACCATTATCATCAAATTGATTTACAGTTTTCTTCCCAGTTCCCCCCCTCCCCCCCTTAATACTGTCTTTAACCTATTCCTTATTCCAAAATAGAGTAATAAACATCAATAAACATTATCCGCCATCCGCACTTTCCAAGAATAATAACTTGTATTTGCGTTGCGGTTAGGTCATTTATAAATATGTTAAAAAGCAGCGGTACCAGCACAGACCCCTGGGGAACCCCACTAACTACCCTTCTCCATTGAGAATACTGACCATTTAACCCTACTCTCTGTTTCCTATCTTTAACCAGTTTTAATCCACAATAGAACACTTCCTCCTATCCCATGACTCTCCAGTTTCCTCTGGAGTCTTTCATGAGCTACTTTGTCAAATGCCTTCTGAAAATCCAGATACACAATATCAACCGGCTCCCCTTTATCCACATGTTCAGTTCTGGTCGCCTCATCTCAAAAAAAGATATAAAGGAATTGGAGAAGGTGCAGAGAAGGGCGACAAAAATGATAAAAGGGATGGGACAACTACCCTATGAGGAGAGGTTAAGACGGCTAGGACTCTTTAGCCTGGAGAAAAGGCGGCTGAGGGGTGATATGATAGAGGTCTACAAAATAATGATTGGAGTAGAGCGGACAGATGTGAAGCGTTTGTTTACACTTTCTAACAATAATAGAACCAGGGGACACAAGATGAAATTAGAATGTGGTAGGTTTAAAACAAATCGGAGAACGTTTTCTTTACTCAGCACGTAGTTAGACTCTGGAACTCATTGCTGGAGAAGGTAGTGACGGCAACTGGCCTTGCTGAGTTTAAAGGGGGTCTGGACAGATTCCTGAAGGAAAAGTCCATTGATCATTATTAAATTTTGGGTTTTTGCCAGGTTTTTGGGGCCTGGATTGGCCGCTGTCGGAGACAGAGTGCTGGGCTTGATGGACCTTTGGTCTTTTCCCAGTGTGGCAGTGCTTAGGCTTATGTACTTACGTTATGTACTATGTTTGTTCTCCCCTTCAAAGAAATGTAATAGATTGGCGAGGCAAGATTTCCCTTCACTAAATCCATGTTGACTTTGAGGCATATTTTCAAAGCACTTAGCCTTCCAAAGTTCCATAGAAACCTATGGAACTTTGGAAGGCTAAGTGCTTTGAAAATGAGCCCCTTTGTCTCATTAATCCATGCTTTTGAATATGCTCAGTAATTTTGTTCTTAATAATAGTCTCTACCATTTTGCCCGGCACCGACGTCAGACTCTCACCGGTCTATAATTTCTCAGATCTCCTCTGGATCCTTTTTTAAAAATCGGCGTTACATTGGCCACCCTCCAATTTTCCGGTACCACGCTTGATTTTAAGGATAAATTACATATTTCTAACAATAGCTCTGCAAGCTCATTTTTCAGTTGTATCAGTACTCTGGGATGAATACCATCCGGTCCAGGAGATTTGCTACTCTTCAGTTTGTAGAACTGCCACATTACATCCTCCAGGTTTACAGAGAATTCATTAAGTTTCTCCAACTCGTCAGCTTCGAATACCATTTCCGGCACCGGTATCCCACCCAAATCTTCCTCGGTGAAGACCGAAGCAAAGAATTTATGTAATCTCTCCGCTACAGCTTTGTCTTCCCTGATAGCCCCTTTTACTCCTCAGCCATCTAGCGGTCCAACCGATTCTTTTGCCGGCTTCCTGCTTTTAATATACCTAAAAAAAAATTACTATGTGCTTTTGCCTCCGACGCAATCTTTTTTCAAACTCCCTCTTAGCTTTCTTATCAGCGCTTTGCATTTGACTTGACATTCCTTATGCCATTTCTTATTATTTTCAGTCGATTCCTTCCATTTCTGAAGGATTTTCTTTTAGCTCTAATAGCTTCCTTCACCTCACTATTTAACCAGGCTGGCTGTCGTTTGGTCTTCCAGTCTCCTTTTTAATACGCGAATATATTTGGCCTGGGCTTCCAGGGTGGTGTTTTTGAACAGCATCCACGCCTGATGTAAATTTTTGACCCTCGCAGTCGCTCCTCTAAGTTTTCTTTTCACCGTTCTTCTCATTTTATCATAGTCTCCTTTGAGCTCCTATGTGCTTGGTGGAGATCATTTGAAGACTTTTAAAAAATCTAAATCATACATGACTTTAACCTACTAAAGACTACTTGACATTCCAATTACCTTAAAAGTATCTGTGATATAGCTATAAATAATCTGTACCAGGGGCGTGTCCAGACACCCAATTTTGGGTGGGCACAAGAACCCTGCCCCCACCTAGCATATCTCCCTCCCCTCCCCTGGGCCCACCCATGGCTACCCCACTGATCTGTACTGTTTTTTTTTTTTTTATTTCAGTACATTTTTCTTGAAGGTTTTAAAATATAAATCATTAATGTCTCAACCACAGATCAGAACATTGAACAAGCAAGCAACCCCCACCCCTTTATAACCAAGGTAATGGCTGATTCTTCAGACCACCAGTTACTTCAAAATTTAACCCCCACCCCACAAAAAAAAAAAAGTCTATAAATACATTTCTTATTCTCTGGATCCTATAAAGTCAGTATCATTGAAGCCGACTTCACTGTTCTCCATTGTCAGCATATCTGGATTTACTCTTTTCATTTAAGACCTCCATTGCTCACAAACCCCCAATGAAGCTCGCCATGCTGACATAGGAGATGCTATCCCACACTTCCAACGAGCTGCAATTTCACACTGAGCTACTGCAAATTCATACGCAGCACTCTTTTCTCCCACTGTTCCCTCTTCCCCACATTCCATCCAAACAAAGACACCTTTGGGCGTTTTTCCACCCTTATTCCCCCTCCCTTGTTCTCAAGGTATCTTGAGTCCAAAAATCCTGAACCTTGGAGCAGGCTCTCCAATATATCAATATGTTTCAGTTCCGCCAACAAAGATCAGAATGCCTAGATAAATCTCCTTTATTTTATCTGGTGTTGAATACCATCTCGTTAATTCCTAATGAAACGTTTCCCATCTGAGATCTGCCTGTCCTCATTAAAAACCTTCACTCACTGTGATTTACGGAGCTCCAGCCCCAGATCCCTCTTCCACTTTCTCATATAGCCATATTTTACAAACTACCACCCTCTGATAAAATTATAAAACACTGTAATTGCTCCTTTAGATCTTTGCAGGAAATCTCAGATACTTTCCCGTGTGTTTATTTTTATTTTATTTTAGGTTACATTTGTACCCCGCACTTTCCCACTCATGGCAGGCTCAATGAGGCTTACATATTGTATACAGGTACTTATTTGTACCTGGGGCAATAAAGGGTTAAGTGACTTGCCCAGAGTCACAAGGAGCTGTGCCTGAAGTGGGAATCCAACTCAGTTCCCCAGGACCAAAGTCCACCACCCTAACCACTAGGCCACTCCTCCACTTTTCCCTCCCATCATACAAGACTCCTTTTTCTGCAAATAGTGCTGGACCTGCATAACCCACAAGTGATGTCCTTCAGCTAGTTAAACTCAATAACCTCCTCATCATCCAAAAACTGGTGGAAGCGATGCCGGCCTTTTTGCGGCCCAGCGTTAATAGATACTGCCATCCCTATTTCTCATAAAATCAGGTTCATACTTCATTGCTCCTCTAATTCCCCTCCATATGCCCAGTAAGTGTCTGGTAAATGGTTTCTGAAGGGTGTTCCCCAACCTATTCACATCCTATCTCCATGGAAAGCACTTTGGAGGGCAGACATTACAGCTATCCTGTTCTGTTTGTGTCCTGTATTTACTCTCCCTCAAAGTCCCAATCCAACATATGTTTAAGCTGGACAGTCGTGTAATACTGTGATAAATTATGTACAGCACCCCTGTGGCACAGGGTTGCAAGGAAAAAGGATAAGACTTTATCTTTTCACACATGTGCCCCCTGTTACCTTCACAGTCTTGCCAGAGCCGTTTGTTATGTTTTTTTTTTTAATTTTTTGAAGTCTTTATTAATAGATAATACAAAACATCTGAAACATAGTACATATGCAAGCCATAGTCATGTCATTTATGTAGGCCAAAGTATTCTCAAAAGTTTACGTTTATACAATACAAATCAAAGTGATTATTGCTCTATGTACCAAAAAGTAAGTAATTCTTATTGCATTGAAGTGTCAAATAAATTAGTCAGATTTATGGTTCCAAAACTTCACATTTTCAGAGTTTTCATTTATAATATTCTATTATTTACCCATCCCTCCCTCCCTTCCCCCCCCCCCCCCCCCTTCCGGCCCAACTTTAACAGAAACCTTAAATCAATTATACATGAAGAAGAAAGAATCCCAGATCTGATGCCATCTGCCTAATTGGTTATGCCTCTCTGCTAGAAGTCTTTCCATCTCGCAAGTGTATCTCAGTTTTTGGACCCATCTAGTGATAGGCGGAGTCATGGGCTGCTTCCAACATGCAGCAATTATAACTCTTGCGGCAGTTATGGCCTGTCCCACAAATATATGTTGGTTTCTGGAAAGGTTCACTGCTCCCCCAAAAAATAGAAAGAACATTGGGCTCCATGGCATTGGGCTGCCCGTCCATCCTTGTAACCTACTATGAATCGATCTCCAATAGGCCCTAACCTTCTTACAGGTCCACCATAGGTGGCCAGCTGTGCCACGTACCCCACAACCCCTCCAGCACAGCCCCGTCAATGTGGGGTAAATACGCTGAAGACGCTCAGGTGTCAAGTACCAACGATACAGCACCTTCACCGCATTCTCCCGGAAGGGCACATGAGACGACACCCTCACCACTGCCCGCTCCAACCTCTCCCATGTAGCGTCCTCCAGTTCCACACCCAGCTCCCTCTGCCAACTCTTCCTATGAAGTGTATAGCTCGGGGATTGTCTATTAATAATGTGATACAGGCGAGGAGGACCAGCCCAGTAGTCGTAGGAGGACCTTCACAGAGAAGCTCTATCGCTGTTTGTTCTCTGGCCATAACCTCCCGAACTGCCCTTGTCTTAAGAAAGGATGCCAATTGAAAATAGGCGTATCGATCAGATCCCACTATCGGGAATTTCTCAAGAGCTGCAGAGTAGGACACCAAATTCTCGCCATCAATAAATGGCCTCATTGTCGTAGTCCCTCAGTGTACCATCTTGTGAATATTCCCCTTGTCGTACCTGGGTAAAACAAAGGATTATAGGCTATGGGTGATAGACGAGATAGTGTTGTGCGCCGGAGTGTGAACATACTATCCCAGTTTGAAAGGGTAACATATATTGAAGGACATAATCCGTTTCCAGGGACCTAAGTGAGCCCGTATCCACATAAGGGCCCCCAAGGACCTATCACCTAGGTATATTGTTCAAGCTGCACCCATTGCCTATCTGGGTAGTCCTGGAACCACTCCACTGCAGCGGACGTGGCCTGAACTGCTCTATAATACCAGGCCAAATTGGGTACTCCCAGCCCTCCCCTCGCCCTATCCTGAGACAGAATCGTACGTGCTAAGCGTGGGCGTTTCCCTCCCAGATAAAGCGCATTATACGATCTTGTAGCATTGATAGAATCTACGTGGCATGTTGATTGGAAGGGCCCTGAAACAAGTAGAGCAGGCGCGTTAAGACATTCTCTTTACTGCTGCTATTCGGCCAAACCACGAAGAGGGTGATATCCCCCCATCTACCCAGATCCTCTGTAATTGCCTCTCCCAAACCTTTATAATTAGCCGAAAAGAGATCTGATAGATCTGCTGTCAAGTTAATCCCCAGGTAGCGAATGCTCTTAGCCGCCCATCTAAATGCGTAGGAAGTCCTCAATGACTCCATAAGCTCCGTCGGAAGGGTTATGTTTAAGACTTCAGATTTGGACATATTAACTTTAAATCCCGACACAATCGAATATTCCTCTATTTCCCGCAGGAGCCCAGGGAAAGTGGTCAGGGGGGTTAGTAACAAATAACAGAACGTCATCTGCAAAAAGGGCTAATTATGTGTTCTCCCCACCCATGGTGAGTCCCGATATATTGGGGTCAGCTCTCAACCTGGTTGCAAACGGCTCCATTACCATTGCAAATACTAAAGGAGGACAAAGGGCCAGCCCTGTCTAGTGCCTCTATGTAAGGGTATCATCCCTGAGTTACCCCCATTGACACGAACACAGGCTTTAGGGGAGCTATAGAATGCTTGTATCCATCCACAAAACTGTGGTCCTATCCCAAAGGTCTCCATCACCTTATACATAAACGGCCAATGCACCCTATCAAAAGCCTTTTCGGCATCTAAGCTTAAGAGACAAAGGGGTTTCTTCATTCTCTTAGCCAAGTATATTAAATCGACCACTCGCCTAGTGTTATCAGTTGCTTTTCTATAAGGGACAAATCCCACCTGATCAGGATGAATAACAGCTGGGAGCAAAGGTGCTAGACGGTTGGCCAGGACTTTAGCTAGAATTTTGACGTCAGCATTTAAGACAGATATAGGGCGAAAGGATCCACAATCCTTATGATCTTTATTAGGTTTGGGCAGTACTGCAATCCATGCTTCCAACATGGAGGTGGGCAAAGATTCCCCTTTCCCAATCAAATTAAATAAATCAGCCAACAGGGGGGCCAATTCAGGGGCATATTTCTTGTAAAATTCATTCGGGAAGCCATCTAAGCCTGGTGATTTACAGGAAGGTAAATGTTGAATGGCTTTTTGGACCTCAACCGGAGTTACCGGTGCATCTAGGGCTGCCCTCTGCTGGCTGGTTATAGAGGTCAGTTCACTCTCTGCCAAATAATCAGGATAGCATTTTTCAGGTGGATTGGTCTCCTGCGCATATAGTTTCTGATAAAATTCACTAAAGCGTTTCCTTATGGTCTCAGAGGTGTTCAACAACTCTCCTTTCGAGTCCCTAATGTGAGGGACCGTTCGGTCCACTCTTTGCCTACGCAGCTTTATGCCAGGAGTCTACCTGCCTTATTAGTAAACTCGTAGGATCGGACTTTGTTTCTGGATTGTAACCAACTTAGCTGGTCAGAATAAATTGTATCCAGCTGGAGCCTCTGTCCACGCAGCTCCTCCAGAACAGAGGGGGAACCACCTGATTATGCTGTGCCTCTAGGATCCTAATCCTGTCCAAGCACTGTGCCAGCTGGGCCCTCCGAACCCTCGCTCGCCCTACTAGCTAACTGTATGAAGTACCCTCTTGAGACTGCCTTCATAGCATCCCATACCACGCTAAGGGGGGGCCCGATTCCATGTTGAACTCCAAATACTCCTTCAGGACCTTCCTACACCCCTCTACAGCCTCCCCCTCCAGCAATAGGTCTGTGTTAAGTGTCCATCTTTGATCTTTGGCCTCAGCTCTGATACTCGACAAGGTTACCCAAACTGGGGCATGGTCTGAAAATGAAATGTTGCCAATTTCAGCTTTCGGGCCCCTCTCTGCTAGTGTAACGTCGAGGAAGATATGATCGATCCGGGAGTATGAGTTGTGTACAGGAGAAAAAAAAGTGTAGTCTTTGGTCGTCATATGAGTTAATCTCCATACATCCAGGGTGCCCAGTGAACGGACCAAGAGCCCAGTGCCACCGAGTCCCTAGACGTTGGATGCCATTTTGTTAGTTTTTAAGAATTTGGGAGCCGGTTTGTTAAAGTACACCCCCCCCCCCCCCCCCATGACTACTTTAACAAGTGGATTCCAAAATGTAGGCTTGGGCCCCTTCCTCTTTTACTCTTCTGGCAGGGATGCTGATCCCTTCCAGCCAAGTAAATAGACTTCTGCTGCTCCCCCACTCCTTGTTTCCATCTCTGAGCAGCAGGTTTGGCTTCTCATGCATCCGAGAGAAATCCCAGCATGTGCTCAGAGCCAGAAACGAGCAGCAGGGAATGGTGGCAGTCCATTTTTTTAGCTAGTGGGGTTCTGCATCCCTGCTAGCAAAGGTATGCATAGGGTGCCTGCACAGGGGGAGGAGGAGAGAGGCCTTCATTGCTCCTGCCAGTACACCCCTGACCCCCCCTCCCCCACAAATTGCAGTGCTGGCTACTCCCGGAGGATACATAAGTACATAAGTATTTCCATACTGGGGTAGACTGAAGGTCCATCGAGTCCAGCATCCTGTTTTCTAACAGTGGCCAATCCAAGTCACAAGTACCTGGCAAGATCCAAAAACAGTACATACATTTTATTCTCTTATTCTAGAGAGCCCGTTGTTAAAAATTTACCAGCACACCCCTGAGTACAGTCCCTGTTTCTCTCTGGGTTCCTCACATCAAAACAAATACTTTCTCACTGTAATTCAAGGTGTCTCCTACCTGCCAGTCTTCGCCTTAAGCTTGAGCCACAACCACTTCCCTGGTCCTCTCCTCCGATACTCTTGCCTGGAAACCTCTATACTCGGGGTCTTTTGACTCCAGCCTGGTCTGTGCCCTGCCCCTCTTACTTGGCCTCAGCAGACTAGCGCCACCTGTTGTAAGGGAGTGTTTCTAAGGAACCCCTGCCTTGTACCACCTACTCCCTTACAGCTCCCCCCAAATTCTCTTTCTGCCATAAGATGTTTCTGGCCATTCACGGTCTCTTTCATCCCCAAATATAGCTAAATATTCCCATTTCTAGAACCCTAATACTCATCTGGACACATGTATCTGGAGGGTCTGAAAAAGAAACAGCAACCTGGAAAGGATATTCATCTATAACACAGCTGTTTTTCCACAAGAAACATACCCACCTCCTCATTTCCTCAGGTCTCATCTAACCTCTTGCAAAGTCTTTCCATAATTTGATTATAAAGCTGCCTTAAATTTTTTGCAGACTTATACACCCAAATACAATATCCCTCTTTTGGCTGATTTAAAGGGGAATTGAGCTGCCAAGTTCCTCTCATCCTGTTCTGTTAAAGTGACCCTCTCCCCCGCGTTGCCTCAGTTTTATCCATGTTGGCCTGAAAACTGGAAATGTTGTCATATTCCCTCAACTCTCGCATTACTATAGGCCATGTTAATTGAGGATCTGTGATTATACAGTAAAATATCATCATCAAAGCAGTCTTACTAGAAAGATCCCCAATATCCACCCCTGTTATAATCCTCATTGCCATAATATTGGAGATAAGGGGCACCTCTGCTTAGCTCCCCCCGACTGATTGCAAATACAGGTAAATACCCCCCCCCCCCCCCCCATTTACCCTTACTCTAGCCCTAAACGCTGCATAAAGATTGTACTCACAAAAATTTCCTCAGATCCATCCAGGCCGTGCCTAGGGTCTCTGGCGCCCCCCTGCAGACTATCAATTGGCGCCCCCCCCCCCCCCCCCCCCCCCCCCCCCCGTGAAAATGATCCCGCCCCCCCCCCCCCATGAAAATGATCGCTCACCACTTGCCACACTGAAAGGAATTGTCAGCAATATTCTTAGAAACAAATTGGTATACATTGCAAATAAGATAGCAGATGTAAATTCTCAAAGTGGACATATTCCAAATGCTAAAATGAAAATAAAATGATTTTTTTTCTACCTTTGTTGTCTGGTAACTTTCTTTTTTCAATCATGCTGGTCCAGTATCTGATTCTGCTGCTATCTGTCCTCTTAACTCCATTTCCAGGGCTTCCTTTCCATTTATTTCTTACTTTTCTCCTTTCTTCTTCATTTCTTGCTCTATATCCATTTCCAGCAATTTTCCTCTCTCCCTGGGTCACTGCCCTCCCATCCATGTCCATTCTTGTCCCTCTCTGCCCTTCCCTCCTCCATCCATAGCCAGCAATCCTCCTCTCTCCCCTCCCCTCCATTTCCAGCAATTTGTCCTCTCCCTGGGCCCCCATGCCATCCTTTGTCCCTCTCTGCCCTCCCTCCTCCATCCACAGCCAGCAATCCTCCCTCCCCTCCCCTTCCAGCAATTTGTCCTCTCCCTGGGCCCTGCCCTCCCATCGATGCCTCTCTGCCCTCCCATCCATGCCTCTCTGCCCTTCCCTCCGCGCCCTGGGGCCTTTAAATCTTTTACTTCTGGTCGCAGCAGCGTCAGTGAAAGCGGAGCGCTGCGACATCTCCCTTCCCTTTGCGCTCTTGGTTCCCTCAGTGTCCGCCTTCTTCTGACGTCAGAAGAAGGCGGGGACACTGAGGGAACCAACGAGTGCAAGGGAAGGAGACTCGGCAGCAGTTGGCGTAGCTAGGGTAGTTGACACCCGGGGCCGGTCATTTTTTTAACACCCCCCCCCCCCCCAAATCCAGTACTAGGCATACCGAGAATACAAAACACGACCTATAGAGCAATTTTACCATACCATAAGCAGTCGTTTCTATGAGTCACACAAGGAAAAGGAAAGCATCTTAAGCACTACAGTGAGCACTAGAACATCAATTCACCTATTGTAAAACGAAACCAGACAGAATAGTATAGATCGTCGATCCTGCACAGTCAATGCCAACTGAAAGCCATGTCTTTTTCACAAACACAGATACACCCTAATCCACTATAGAATAAGTAATCATAAACTTTCTATTTAGACAAAAATTAAACTGACCCCCAATGCCAGACTCTGCATACAATGCAACGCCACAGAAACAGAAATGTCTCCTAGTACTGTGCAAAATATAAAGACAGCAGATGTAAATTTGAAAAACTAACAATACCAATGACCACTTTACAAATTAACAAATAGAAATAAAACAAATACAGAAAATAAAATAATACCATTTTATTGGACTAATACATTTAACTTCCAGAGGCCAAAATCTCCTTCCTCAGGTCAATACAGTATAGTGCTGTTACAGTATCCTATCCTGATCTGAGGAAGGGGGTTTTGTTCTCTGAAAGTTAAGTCAAAATGTATTAAAATTAGTCCAATAAAAAGATTACCTTATTTACATGTTCTATTTATAAACATTTATTAACACAGCTAAAATACTATATCCTAAAGCAAAATAATAAAAATATATATTTACAGTTTGTTGTCTTTGGTTTCTGCCTTTCCTCATCTTCTTTTTCACCGTCTTCCTTCCATCCAGCATCTGTCTTCGCTCTCTCTCTGCCATCCAGTGTCTGCCCTCTCTAATGTGCCTTCCATCCACATCTGCCCTCTCTCCTCTCCTTTCCCTCCAGCATTTGCCCTCTATCTCTGCCCCTTCCATCCACTGTCTGCTCTTCACTCTCTTCTATCCACTGTCTGCCCTTTCTCTCTGCTCCTTCGATTCACCATTTGCCCTCTCTCTTTCCCCCTCCCATCCATTCAGGGTCTGCCCTCCCTCTCACTCCCCATTCCATCCAGGATCTATCCCCCCTCTCTCACTGCCCCCTCTTTTCGGCTCCCAGTTCCCACCTGCGGCTGCCCCTAGTTCCAGATCCATTGATTCTCCCAGTCCACCCCTGCCCCAGGCATGACCCCATTCTCCCTCCTGCTCACTTTTCAGACCCCAGTTCCAGATCCATGCCCCTTCTCCCATCTGTCTCCCACCCAGTCCCTTCTGCCCATCCAAGTCCCCCTCACCCCATCTGTCTCCACCCAGTCCCTTCTGCTATCCAGTGCCCCCACCCTCACCCCATCTGTCTCCCACCCAGTCCCTTCTGCCCATCTGAGTCCCCCTCACCCCATCTGTCTCCCACCCAGTCCCTTCTGCTATCCAAGTGCCCCCACCCTCACCCTGTCTCCCACCCAGTCCCTTCTGCCCATCCGAGTCCCCTCACCTCATCTGTCTCCACCCAGTCCCTTCTGCTATCCAAATGCCCCCACCCTCACCCCATCTGTCTCCCACCCAGTCCCTTCTGCCCATCCGAGTCCCCCTCACCCCATCTGGCTCCCACCCAGTCCCTTCTGCTATCCAAGTGCCCCCCACCCTCACCCCATCTGTCTCCCACCCAGTCCCTTCTGCCCATACCGAGTCCCCCTCACCCCATCTGTCTCCCACCCAGTCCCTTCTGCTATCCGAGTCCCCCCCACCCTCACCCCATCTGTCCCCACCCTCACCCCTGCCTCGTCTTCTCCCTGCCACCCGGTCTTAAAATAAATTGCCGACGCGATAGGAGCGCAGCACCTCGTGTGCAAGTAAAAAGAAGCGGATCCGATCATCTCATGGGCCTTCCTTCACTGTCCCGCCCTAGAGGAAATAGGAAGTTGCGTCAGAGGAGGGCGGGACAGTGAGGGAAGGCCCAATGAGATGATCGGATCCGCTTCTTTTACTTGCACACGAGGTGCTGCGCTCGCTATTCGCGTCGGCAATTTATTTTTAAAGGGCTGGTGCGGGGGAGGGGTTGCCAGGAAGAAGAGCAGCGGGAGCGGCGGCACCCCCCTTTCTGATGACACTCGGGGCGGACCGCCCCCACTGCCCCGCCCTTGCTGGTCGGCAGCGCTTTCATTGACGCTGCTGCGACCCAGGTAAAATATTTAAAGGCCTTTGCGGCGCGGGGCGAGGGTAAGCACCGCGGCGGCGCCCTCCAGAGGTGGGCGCCCCCCTGCGGCGCTTACCTCGCTTACCGCATCGGCACGGCCCTGGATCCATCTTCCTAAGCACCCCCCACAAACAAATCCCAGTAAACCCTATCAAAGGCTTTTTCCACATCTACCCCCAATAGTATTACTTTTCCCTTCCCCTGCTGGGCATTCTACGTTTATTTATTTGTGACCTTTATATACCACATTATCCCAAACAAGTTTGAGTTCAGTGTGGCTTACAATAAACAGTATTGGATACATAACAAAGAATAATGCATAAGAAAGTAATTTGTTGTAATACTACTACTACTTAACATTTCTAAAGCGCTACTAGGGTTACGCAGCGCTGTACAGTTTAACAACAAAAAGGACAGTCCCTGCTCAAAGGAGCTTACAATCTAAAGTGCGAAATGTCAAGTTGGTGCAGTCTAGATTTCCTGAATAAAGGTATGGAGGTTAGGTGCCGAAGGCGACATTGAAGAGGTGGGCTTTGAGCAATGATTTGAAGATGGGCAGGAAGGGGGCCTGGCGTATGGGCTCAGGGAGTTTGTTCCAAGCATGGGGTGAGGCGAGGCAGAAAGGGCGGAGCCTGGAGTTGGCGGTGGTGGAGAAGGGTACTGAAAGGAGAGATTTGTCTTGAGAGCGGAGGTTACGGGTAGGAACGTAAAGGCAGATGAGGGAAGAGAGGTAAGGAGGGGCTGCAGATCGAGTGCATTTGTAGGTTAGTAGGAGAAGCTTGAACTGTATGTGGTACTGGATCGGAAGCCAGTGAAGTGACTTGAGGAGAGGGGTGATATGAGTATATCGGTCCAGGCGGAAGATAAGACATGCAGCAGAATTCTGAACGGACTGAAGGGGGGATAGATGGCAAAGTGGGAGGCCAGCGAGGAGTAGGTTGCAGTAGTCGAGGCGAGAGGTAATAAGAGAGTGGATGAGAGTTTGGGTGGTGAGCACAGAGAGGAAAGGGCGAATTTTGTTAATGTTATAGAGGAAGAAGCGACAGGTCTTGGTTATCTGCTCAATATGCGCAGAGAAGAGAGAGGGAGGAGCGAGATGACTCCGAGGTTGGCAAGGCCGATGAGACGGGGACGATGAGGGTGTTATCGACTGAGATAGAGAGTGGAGGGATAGGAGAAGTGGGTTTGGGAGGGAAGACAATAAGCTCGGTCTTGGGCCTATGTTCAGTTTCAAGCTGGCGGTTGGACATCCAGGCAGCAGTGTCGGACAAACAGGCCGATATTTGGCTGGGTTTCTGCAGTGATGTCTGGTGTGGAGAGGTAAGCTGGGTGTCATAGCATACAGATGATATTGGAAACCATGAGAGGAGATTAGGGAGCCCGGAGAGGAGGTGTAGATTGAAAAAAGAAGGGGTCCAAGGACGGATCCCTGAGGAACTCCAACAGAGAGCGGGATGGGGGTGGAGGAAGAACCATGAGAATGTACTCTGAAGGTACAAGTGCAAAGTGATGCATGTGGGTAAGAGGAACCCGAATTATAGCTACGTCTTGCAAGGTTCCGCGTTAGGAGTTACGGATCAAGAAAGGGATCTGGGTGTCGTCGTCGATGATACGCTGAAACCTTCTGCTCAGTGTGCTGCTGCGGCTAGGAAAGCGAATAGAACGTTGGGTGTTATTAGGAAGGGTATGGAGTCCAGGTGTGCGGATGTTATAATGCCGTTGTATCGCTCCATGGTGCGACCGCACCTGGAGTATTGTGTTCAGTACTGGTCTCCGTATCTCAAAAAAGATATAGTAGAATTGGAAAAGGTACAGCGAAGGGCGACGAAAATGATAGTGGGGATGGGACGACTTTCCTATGAAGAGAGGCTGAGAAGGCTAGGGCTTTTCAGCTTGGAGAAGAGACGGCTGAGGGAGATATGATAGAAGTGTATAAAATAATGAGTGGAATGGATGGGTGGATGTGAAGCGGACTGTTCACGCTATCCAAAAATACTAGGACTAGAGGGCATGAGTTGAAGCTACAGTGTGGTAAATTTTAAAACGAATCGGAGAAAATTTTTCTTCACCCAACGTGTAATTAGACTCTGGAATTCGTTGCCGGAGAACGTCGGTACGGGCGGTTAGCTTGACGGAGTTTTAAAAAGGGGTTAGTAGATTCCTAAAGGACAAGTCCATAGACCGCTATTAATGGACTTGGAAAATTCCGCATTTTTAGGTATAACTTGTCTGGAATGTTTTTACGTTTGGGGAGCGTGCCAGGTGCCCTGACCTGGATTGGCCACTGTCCGGGGACAGGATGCTGGGCTAGATGGACCTTTGGTCTTTCCCAGTATGCACTACTTATGTACTTATGTACTTATAACCAGGAGAGGACAAAGCCCTGGAACCCAAATGAGGACAGTGTGGCGAGAAGTAAGTTGTGATTGACAGTGTCAAAAGCGGCGGATAGGTCGAGGAGGATGAGGATGGAGTAGTGACCTTTGGATCTGGCAAGGAACAGGTCATTGCAGACTTTAGATAGTGCCATTTCTGTCGAGTGTAGGGGCTAAAGCCGGATTGAAGCGGATCGAGGATGGCATGAGAGGAGAGAAAATCAAGGCAACGGCTGTGAACGCGCGTTCAAGTATCTTGGAGAGGAAGGGTAGGAGGGAAATGGGGTGGTAGTTGGAGGGACAGGTAGGGTCAAGTGATGGTTTTTTGAGGAGTGGAGTGACTACAGCATGCTTGAAGGTGTCACTGACAGTTGCATTGGAGAGAGAGAGATTAAGGATATGACAGATGGGGGGGGTGACAGTGGGAGTGATGGTGTTAAGTAAGTTGGTGGGGATGGGGTCTGAGGAACAGGTGGTACATTTCGAGGAAGAGAGAAGATGGGCGGTTTCCTCTTTGGTGATATCAGGAAAAGAGGAGAAGGAGGCCTGGGTTGGTTGGTTGAGGGAGTGGTTTATAGGGTGGAGAGGAGGAGATGGTTTGGTGGTGAATTCGAGGTTAATCTTCTCCACCTTGTCGCGGAAGTAGTCAGCCAGTGATTGAGGAGAGAGTGAGGGGGGGGGGAGCGGAGGGCACTTTGAGGAGGGAGTTAAGGGTGGCGAAGAGACGACGAGGGTTGGAGCTGAGGGAATTCGTCAATTGGGTGTAATAGTCCTGTTTGGCAAGGAATAGGGAGGACTGGAAGGAGGATAGCATGAATTTGTAATGAATGAAATCAGTATGGGTGCAAGATTTCCTCCAGAGGCGTTCAGCCGATCGGGCGCAGGAGCGAAGGTATCGGGTGCAAGGGGTCAGCCAGGGCTGGGGATTAGTACGCCTTGTGGGATGGGAGATGGACAGTGCAAGGGCGTCCAGAGCAGAGGAGAGAGTGGCATTGTAAGTGGAGACAGCCTTGTCGACAGACTCGGAGGACATGATGGAAGGGAGAAGATCAGAGATAGTAGAGGATAAGGTGGGAGGGTCGACAGCCTGGAGATTCCTGGAAGTAGTGGTTAGTGTTGGGAGGGACTGAGGACGAGGGTGATGAAGTGTGAAGGTGACCAGGTGATGGTCAGAGAGAGGAAGAGCTGAGGCACAGAAATTGGAGGGTGAGCAGGTAGAAGACGAAGTCAAGACAGTGACCAGATTGGTGAGTAGGGGTGGTGGAGCTCAGTTGGAGGTTGAAGGAGGAGGTTAGAGTGAGGAACTGAGAAGCGTACGAGTCCGGATTGGGTATCAGTGTGAATGTTAAAGTCACAAGAATGAGGGATGGGGATGAGGGCTCAAGAAAAACGGAGAGCCAGGCATCGAAGTCGGTAAGGAAGGAAGGAAGGGAGGGACTTATCAGGGGGGTGGTAAATAACCCAATTTTACAATACAGTATCATAAACATACTGGGATAGCTATGGATGTTTAACATTTTGAAAATTATATGAATGAGAAATTGTACATGAAGCAAAGAGAAGGTTAATGGTGAAAAGAGTAATAACCAATTCAGGTAATATTAGTTGTTGAGATATGGTTGTTCTTTGTGAGGGTTGTTTGAATAGGAATGATTTGAGGATTTTGCATCACTACATCGCTTGTAGAGTCTGTTTTTATATTATCTGCCACCAGCCTCCCTGATATAAATCATAGAAACAGAGAAAAATGAAGGCAGATAAACCCATATGGCCTATCCAGTCTGCCCATCCATGCCATCTACTCTCCTTATCACTCCTTAGAGATCCTGTTCCAAGCTTGCTTGAATTCAGATACTGTTTTCGTCTCCACTACGAATTCACCACTCTTTCCGTGCAAATATGTGGAATGCACCTGGACTGGGCTTCCAAGGTGATATTTTTGAATAACGTCCACACCTGATTTAGTGTTCTGATAATCTAATCTAAAATGACACTTTTAACCACTTAATCCCAATCAGGTCCAAAGTGGCTTACAAAAAGAATCTTACATACAAGTCACAAATAGCAAGATATATCAACACAGATAACTAAGCATCCAAAAAGTGTGTTCATCAGAAAGAAAAGTTTTCAGATCCCTCCGAATTGTAAATAAATTATATTTATATTTGATGGTCATTATTCCATTCTTGGACTGCCTGATATGAGAGAGAACTCTGCACAAATGTTTTATATCTTACTCCCTTAAATGTGGAACTAACTAAGCCCATATGGTTCACTGAACTTGTTCTGATATTTTTCCATGCCGGATCTTAAATAATATACAGCAGGATTTAAATGGAATTCTTGCTTGTAATGGGAGCCAATGAAGCTCCCTCATGATGGAGTCACATAATCACATTTAATAAATCAAATGCTATATTTTGGAGTAACTGCAATTGGTTCCTCAGTTTTACTGAGATACCCAGATATAATATATAGCAGTAATCCAGTAGTGCTAGAATAAAACTCTGAACTAGCAGCCAAAAATGATATTCCAAAAGAAAGATTGGATAGATTGTAGCGGTCTCATTTTGAGAAGACTTTCCGAATAGATTATTAATTTGTGTTTAAAAAGAAAGAGTTGAATTAATATTGTACCCAATACTTTGGATAATTTCTCTGTGGGCCTAACCTGAATTGATTCAGGTAGGTCATTCAACTGATTAGTAAACCAGATAACTTTGGTTTTATTTGTATTTAAGGTTAACAAAAAGTTGAAGTCCTGGTTGTAGTTTTCTATACACAACGAGAACTTTGTTCTATGTCGAAGAAGCAGTTATTTCTGCAGGTTTGTCATTTCAGAAACGCAGAATCATACTTTTTTAGTAGCTGGGGGGAATTTGTTGGACCATCTTCCAGGCTACCTGAGACTTTGCACGACAATCAACAGTTAACCTTCTCTCCCCCCCTCACCCCCCCCCCCCCCATTACTAAGCTGTGCAGCAATGCCAACAACCCATTCAAAGTGAATGGGCTGTGTCGGCGCTAGCGTGGCTTAGTAAATGGGGGGGGGGGGGGTAAGAAGTTGCCTAAAAACTTTTTATTTTGTAAAAGCATTTATGGCATAAGGACAAGTCTTTTCTTTGGCAGTTCTCCCTATTTTATTGTTTTTGTTTAATAATGGGTATTCTGTGATGTTTTGTTATTTAATGTATGTTTTGATTTTATGTGTGTTTTTTATTTATTATTTTAGGCCATTTATACCCCGTCCTTTTGCCACAGTGTAGCAGCCCCAAAGCGGCTTACAATGAACTAATAAATAAATTAAATCAAAGACAATGGGAAATGGAAGGATAGAAGGAACAGAAAGAGAAAGGGAATATAATACAATCTAAAAGCAATTAATGAGGGACAGGGAAGAGGAAAGCAGAAAGAGGAGGAAGGAAGGAAAAAGTCTAAAATCAGGTCTTGACTCACAAAGTCTCGGTTAGGCTGGTGGACAGGCATCACAGGGAAGCAGAGCCGGCGATATCAGCAAAGGGCTGCCGTGAAGAAATGAAAGCCGGCGGTTTCAGCAGGAACTAGCTGTGACGAAGAGAATGTCTGCAGGCAGCAGGTTGAAGACTGGAAAAGGCGGTCCTGACGACCAGCACTTCAATGCCCAGGTGATACAATGATCCTCTGGAAGGCTGCCTACAAGAAGCACCGCCGATCAGGAGAGCCAAATCTCCATACCAGCTCCCCAGGCGATGGCTGCAGCATCCAGGCGCGCCGATCTAAAAGGTCCCAACAACCCGGTCATAACGTCAATGGTGGAAGACACTATTCGGCCGCTCAGCTGATCGCAGTCAGAGACGGCGGGGCCCAGGATGCAAACTGGCCTGTCAATGACACCGCCAACAAATAGTGCCGACACAGGAACGCCCGGAGTAGAGCATCTGGAACCAGTAAGGCTAGCCAAGAAGATCATGCAGTCATCCACCTTCTGAACAGCCCGAACGGGGTGGTCGCAGCTGGCCGGAGACTTGCTGACGGAAACTGCGGGAACCTGCCGATTCAAGCAGCCCGGATGCTGCCTAACAGGCTGCCCACGACATCCCGGACCATGAGAGGTGCAGGACCAGCGATGCTGTGCTGATCCGTGGCCAAATACCGGTGGTAAACCAGGGGGGCCCCGGGAGCCAACGGTTTCCCGTCCCACTATGCGGCGGCCATCTTTCCATTTAACCCACTTGATGTTAAGCGAGATATACATTTCGAAATAAAAAATTCATAAATTTTGCATGATGTATTAAGCAAATCTCCTTGTACTGCTACCAAAATAAAAATATCATCTGCATATGAATACACTATTTCATCAACAGACAAAAAGGGAACCTAAGTTACTCATAAACACACTAAAGAGAATCAGCAGCAAAGGGGATCTCTGTTGAACTCCGCAAGGAGGTTGCCATACATTAAATAAATTTCCATTCATCTTAACTGTTCCAGATAGCAACCAGGTAAAATCGTGTTTTTGTGGAGGCTTTTTATACCCTTTTTCTAGGTAATATGGGCTCCCAGTCTGGAACAGTAACTTGTTGACTTTATATGTTTTGACTTGGAAAGCAAAGCAATACTCCATATACAAGATATTGTCAAAGGCTTTGCTAAAATCCAAGTATACCACATCTAGCACCCCTCCTATATCCAACTGTTTGGCCTTCCAGTCAAAGAAATTAATCCGATTTGTCTGGCAAGACCTGCCTCTAGTGAATCCGTGCTGCCTTGGGTCATACATTCTATTTTAGAATCTCACAATCCACTGCTTAGAAGCATTTCCATTAGTTTACTCACCACAGAGGTCAGACTAAGAGGTCTGTAATTCCCAACCTCCTCCTTCCACTCTGTGTGGAGGGACCACATCTGCCCTTCTCCTGTCCTCCGGGACCACTCCATTGAAGAGGTCAAACAAAGGAGCTGACAAAAACTTCCCTGATTTCTTTGCGTACCCTTGGATGTATCCCATCAGGCCCCATCGCTTTGTCTGTTTTTAGTTTAGCTAGCTCCTCCTGAACAGTCTTCTGAAAATCAGTCTGGCCTACTAAACATTTTCATTAGCAATTGTTTTCTGCAGCCGTGCCCCTGGCCTTTCATCGGTGAACACAGAACAGTAATAATTGTTAAGTAGTTCAGCTTTATCCATATCAGCTTCTACATATTCCTCCTCTTGACCCTCACTATGTCATTTTGGCACTTCCTCCTATTGCTTACATATCTAAAAAATATTTTGTCCTCCAGTTTTACCATACTGGCTATCTTTTCTTCCATTTGTATCTTTAGTTTCCTGACAGCTTTTCTAGGTATTTTTACCTGTCTTCCTCTTTCTTCGTCATCTTGTACTTATGAAGGCTAACCTTTTTTCTCTTACCTTTTCAGCTACTACATTTGAAAACCAAAGCGACCTTCTTTTTCTCTTTTATGTACTTTTCTAACATGAAGGTTTGTCGCCTTTAAAAGAGCTTTCAGTTTTGCCTACTGCTGTTCTTCCTTCAGCTCTTCCCATCCAACTGATTCTTCCTTGAGCTATTCCCTCATCTTGGTGAAGTTAGTTCTTTTGAAGTCTAGAACCTTCAATCGTGAATAAGCCCTCTCCTCATGTGTCTTAATATTGAACCACACCATCCGGTTATTGCTAGATGCCAAATGATCACCCACTGTAACATCAGAAACACAATCCCCGTTTGTAAGCACCAGGTCCAGAATAGCTTCATTCTGCATGGGTTCCAATACCAACTGCTGGAACAATTCTTTCTGTAGAAAATTCAAGATCCCCTTGCTTCTAGTTGACCCCGCAGCAGGGATGCTCCAATCAACATCAGTAGTACTTCTCCTTTCCTAGCTATCTTGTGAATGTTTCTGATTAAATCTCTGTCCATTTCTTCTGATTATGTGGGAGGCTTGTATATCAAAGCAACGTAAATATTTTTTCCATCCCCTCTTTCCAGATTAACCCACAGTGCTTCTTCCTTACCCCATATGTCCTGCAATTCTGTCACTTTAATATTATTTCTAACATATCATGCCACTCTACTCTTTTTCCTACCCTGTCTTTCTTGAATAGTTTGTAGCCAGGTATAACTGCATCCCAGTCATGGTTCTCCATGAACCACGTCGCCGTGACCACCACTACATCCAAGTTGGCTTCTACCATTACCGCCTTCAGATCCAGAAATTTGTTTCCCATACTACGAGCATTGGTATACAAGGCTCTCCAGATATTGTTCTTCTTTCCCATTTCTATAAAAGTTTTAGATATCTTACATTCTAAAAAGTTGTGATTGACTTTGGGGCTTTTCTCACCCATCTCCATCGAATCTAGTTTAAAGCCCTCTTTAGTTCATTAGCCAGTTTGTTACGGAACACACTTTGTTCCTTCTTTGATAGATGGACACTGTCTCTGCTCAGTAGGTCTTGGAAAAGCATCCCATGGTCAAAGAAACCTAAGTGCTCTCGCTGGCACCATCCATGCAGCCACACATTCAGCTCCAGAATGCGAGCTTCCCTTATTTGGCCTTTACCCTCAACAGGAAGGATCGATGAGAACACCACCTATGCACCTAACTGCTTTACCCTCTGTCCCAGAGCCATGAAGTCACGTTTGATATGTTCAGCAGAAAACCTAGCAGTACCATTTGTGCCAACATAGATGAGCAGCATAGGATGATGGTCAGTAGGTTTGATGAGTCTTGGTAAACTTTCTGCTACATCCTGAATCTTGGCTCCAGGCAGACAGCACACTTCCCTGGACGTAATGTTTGGTCAGCAGATGTGCACCTCTGTACCTCTCAGAAGAGAATCACCAATTATGACTACCTTTCGATTCTTGTTGGCCACTAATGTAGAGGATTTGGGGTTGTTGAGCTTTCTACCCTCTTGTTCTTGAGATATTTTCAGCTCTGTACCTCCAGGACTCTAAACCGGTTCTTCAGTTCAACAGAAGATGGAGTTGGGGGGTTGATTTTTCAGGATCTGGTGATCTTTGTCCAGCTTTCCTCTCTCTTTATAAGATCTCCTATCCCTTTGTTGCAGATCCTCAGTGCCTTGAGATGTATTTCTGGGATTGATGTCCACTTATCACAGATGCTTCTTAGTTTTGCCACCTTCTCTTTTAGTTCTTGTACGTCTTTGTTGAGAGATTCAGTGTGTTCACATTTAGCACATGAAGCCAGTCCCTCACCTTGAATTCAGCATTCTGTCTGGATAGAAGCAGAAGCTATAAGGAGAGCAACATCTCTGGGGGCTCGATGCTTAGCCATACTTCAACTGTAGATGCTTGTTGTACCAAAATCCTGATTCTGTTTTATCCTTCACCTGTTCTGTAAGTTACAAGAAGCAGGTCGTTATATTAATGTGAGATACAAGTACTTGTTTAGATTCCCTCTGTGGGTGTAGGTCTATATTCTTCCTTACCTATTGGGATATACAGTGATTTAGCCTATCGTTTCAGGATTTAGAATTGTATTCTATGATTCTGATGTGTAGTGTTTGCTTTGTAGGCTTATTTTAAGGGATTAATCTTGCTAATTAGAGACCCAGAAATAAAATTTGATCACTAATAGATAAATTTGTGACTTGGTGATTTCTTTGATTAGCCTTCTAAGCAATAGTAATGGTGCTAAGAGTTTCAGTAGGTGTGTGTATCCCACAATTATCCAAAAATGAGTTTTGGTTCAATGTGACTTATATTTAACAGTTGTTAGAGATTACATTGATTCAATTACATTTACATAGTTTACGTATATAAAGAGTATAACTTGTTTTCTTTTTAAAATGAGTGTAACAGACGAAGTCGGTGAGTTTATTTTAAAGGAAAAGTGAAGGTAAACTAATGTCCTTCTTTTAGATGTATATAAGAAAGGAACAGTAAACCTGGTTTTATATTTAGTATATATTTTTGTACTACAAAAGAACGAAAAACTCTGTTATTCTCAAACCAGTAAACTGCACCTGATAAAATGCAAATAGCTCAAAGTAACTGCAGTCAGAAATTGTCTCAAAATTGGCTGTAATCTAGATAGAATTGTTTGAAAGGGATAAGCAGTGGATTGGGCAGGCTGTATAGGAAGTGTCAGCCTTGGGGAGGGTGGGTGGGCCGAGGGGCAGGATGTGAGGGCCTAAAGAGCCAAGATCTGTGGACTGTGTTAGCTGTGAAACCAATCTCCAGTGTTGTATTACACCATCTCACACACACACACACACACACACACACAGTACCTGTGTGTTCAAACATGCAGTCTAAGAGTGGAGGAGTGGCCTAGTGGTTAGGGTGGTGGACTTTGGTCCTGAGGAACTGAGTTGGATTCCCACTTCAGGCACAGGCAGCTCCTGTGACTCTGGGCAAGTCACTTAACCCTCCATTGCCCCATGTAAGCCGCATTGAGCCTGCCATGAGTGGGAAAGCGCGGGGTACAAATGTAACAAAACAAACAACAAACATTGCTTTCCGTTATCTTTCAGACATGTCTATGTCTAGTAACGATTTTCAGCATTTGGTAAGAAAAGTATTTATTCATCTTATTTTCCAAATTATCATTTACCTTCTAATATTCCCTTCTGAACGGGGGCTACCATTATTTTCAGGTTATATTCTCAATGTCATCGGTTTCAATCTTGTTAGAAAAGAAATTGGCTGAATCCTGAGCATATGCTTGAAAATTATAAGACAAGATTCCAAGGGTTGGTGGAGCTGTAACATTATCTACAAGCTTAAATAATTGTTTAATATTCTGTGAACTGTTGCTAATTTTGTTAGAATAATATATATATTTTTTTTATTTGTAAGAAGTCTTTTATTGAAAATTTGCAATAAACAATGTACAATAATCATCGCTCTACATTGGAGTGTTTACAATATAGTCTCAGCAAGGTGAAGTCCAAGTAGAACAATGAACTGCTACCGTACAACAGTAAAATATAACGGTAGAAACTTCAACTTTGTATTATTATGTTTTAATAAGGAAACATTCCCCTCCCCCTAACCCTCCTCTCAACAGTCGCCCTTTCCAAAAGTAAGACCTACCTAATCCCTCCCACCCCCTGTTTTCTTCCCTGCCCTTCATGGCTGTCTCACTCTGCATCATACAGATTTTTCCCGTGCATTTATGCTAGTAATTACCTACTGCAGTAGCAAAAAACTGCCATATATCATGCCACTTGTGCAGTTGATGTCTCCTGACTGCCAAGAGTCTTTCCATCTCACACACATGTTTCAGTTTATTGTGCCATCTCTTAACCGACGGGACCCCGTGGTGCTTCCAGTGCTGAGCAATGGTTACTCGTGCAACACACACCGCCTGCCTCAGCAGCTTATGCTGCGCTGCCGGCATGCCCTCTACTTTTACAGCAAAAAGAAACACCGTCGGGGCCCACGGAATGGGCGTTTGTAACCAGCTCTGCAACCTGTTTTGAACCGCTTTCCAGAAAGCTCTCACTTTATGGCAGTTCCACCAGAGGTGCCCCATCGTCCCCCTCATGCCGCATCCCCTCCAGCAGAGACCTGATGTGTTTGGGTATATGCGCTGGAGGCGATCAGGGGTAAGGTACCATCTGTATAGCACCTTCACAGCATTTTCCTTTAGCGGGACATGTGTGGAAACCTTTGTCGCTTCACGTTCTATTCTCTCCCACCCCGGCACATCCAGTGTCACCCCCAGCTCCCTCTCCCAACCTCTCCTATGACATTCATACACAGGGTGCTGCATAGTAATGTACTTGTAAAGTGTACCTATCAGGCCTCTAGAAGTGGTTAATTTATCACATATCTCCTCTAAGTAGCCCTTGGTCCGCTGGATTACCGTGGCCACGGCCTTGGTGCGCAGGAAGTGAGTTAATTGGTAGTATGCAAAATCATCTCTCAACACCCCAGGGTTTCGTGACTGCAGCTCTCCAAATTCAAGAAGAGTGTCCCCATCATACAGCTGGTCCCATGTTCGTAGCCCTTCCCTGTACCACCGCATGACCGAACCCTCCGTCGTCCCCGGCAGGAATAATGGGTTGTGTGCTATAGGGGCCAAACGAGTCAAGGTACATTTACCCCCCGGAAACAACTTGTCCCAGTAGTGAAGGGTAACCTCCACCGAGGGACAAACGCTCTCGTCGAGCTTGCGAAATGTCTTTGGTAACCACATAAGCGCTCCCAGCGGTGTCGTACCTGCGGAATGTTGTTCCAAGTGCACCCACTGTCTGTCTGGATATGCCTGATACCACTCCAATGCTACCTTTCCCTGGGCCGCCTGATAGTACCAGAAGACATTCGGGACCGCCAGTCCCCCGCGGCGTCTTCCTTGGTACAACAGGGCACGGGACAACCTAGGATGCTTTCCTGCCCAGACGAAACGCACAATTTTATCTTGCAATGAGGCTAGAAATCGCCTGGGCATCATTACAGGCAGCACCTGGAATAAGTATAAGATTCGAGGTAAAACGTTCATCTTAAGAATTGCTATACGGCCAAACCAGGAGACCTCTAAATCACCCCATCGTTCCATATCTGCTGCAAGGGCTCGAACCAGGCCTCTATAGTTGGCAGAGAATAGATCAGACAGGTTGGAAGTGAGATTCACCCCCAAATATCTAATGTGTCTACCCGCCCACCGAAAAGCATGAGCAACTTTAAGTTCTGCAACTGTAGCTTCCGGTAGGGAGATATTTAGGGCCTCGGATTTTGTCATATTGACTTTAAAACCCGATACTACAGAATACTCCTCAATAAGCTGAGCAAGTCTAGGGAACGCGTCACGGGGACGGGTTATATACAGCAAAACATCATCCGCAAAGAGTGCCATTTTATGCATTCTCCCTGCCACAGTAGGCCCTGCCATCAGCGGGTCTTTCCGAACCCTAGAGGCAAATGGTTCCATAACAAGTGCAAACAAAAGGGGGGAGAGAGGGCAGCCCTGTCGTGTGCCCCTATGCAAGGAGAAAGAGTCTGAGTGACTGCCATTGATCTTAATGCAGGCTCTAGGGGAGGAGTAAAATGCTTGTATCCAGCCCTTAAACCGCGTACCGAACCCCAAGATCTCCAAGGTCCTATACATAAAAGGCCAGTGGACCCTGTCAAAGGCCTTTTCTGCATCTAGGCTTAAGAGGCATAATGGTCTCTGATTTCGCTTGGCCAGATATATAAGATCTAAGGTGCGTCTGATGTTGTCCATCGCCCTTCGGTAGGAAACAAAGCCCACTTGGTCAGGGTGCACTAGGGTTGGCATCAACGGTGCAAGCCTATTGGCAAGGACTTTAGCCAGAATCTTGACGTCGGCATTTAGGACAGATATGGGCCTATAAGAGCCACAGTCAGTGGTATCTTTGCCGGGTTTTGGGATCACCGCTATCCAGGCCTCCAACATTGTCCGCGGCAGATTTCCCCCCACCCCCACCTGGTTGAACATATCAGCAAGCAGGGGGGCCAATTCAACAGCGAATGTCCGATAAAACTCGTTGGGAAAGCCGTCAAGCCCCGGAGACTTATTTGAGGGCATACCTCCAATCGCCTCCTGGACCTCTTTAGGTGTAACAGGCTTCTCCAACAATTCCTGGTGTTGCCTAGCTAAAGGGATGAGATCACTATCTTGCAGATAGTTGTCTATTTTTTCCCCAGGAGGATCGATCTCCTGCTCATAGAGCTTCTTATAATATTCTCTAAAGCGCTCACGGATGAAAGCCGAATGACGCAACAAATCACCCCCTCTGTCTTTCACCTGCTTAATCATTCTATCAACTTTCTGTCTTCGCAGTCGCATTGCCAGTAGGCGCCCAGCTTTATTAGTTAATTCGTACGATTGTACCCCTTGTCTCGCCCTTATTAACTCGAGTTGTTCCGAGTACATCAGATTCAGTGCCATTCTCTCCCTGCACAGGGCATCCCAGATTTGCGGCGTGGGACCAGCTTTGTGCTGTTGTTCCAATGCCTGTATCCGCCCCATGCATGCGTTTAAGCGGGATCTACGGGCTCTTGCTCGAGTACTAGCCAATTGCAAAAAATGTCCTCTGGACACCGCTTTTAAAGCGTCCCACACCACATGCATCGGTGGGCCAGAAGCTAGGTTGTGCTCAAGGTATTCTTTAAACACCTGTTTATAACCCTCCACCACCTGCTCATCCTGCAACAGGCTTGTGTTCAGAGACCAGCGTCTATCTTTCACTTCAGTTTGAATATTTGGGAGAGTGACCCATATTGGGGCGTGATCAGATATCGTCATACTACCAATTCCAGCATTTGGGCCTAATTCCACTAGCGTGGTGTCTAAGAAGATGTAGTCAATACGGGAGTATGTTTCGTGCACTGGAGAGTAATATGTATAGTCCCTTTCTGTATGGTGTGTCAACCTCCAAAGATCTAAGAGCCCCAGGGAATAGGCCAACGAGACCAGCGATCGTGCTTCTTTGTGCCCCTCCGTCCTGACAGGCCCAGAGCGATCTTGTCCTGGGCTCATAACAGCATTGAAATCACCCCCAAGTATAAGCGCCCCTGTAGTGAAGGTCCCCAATAAGGCTTGTATTTTGTTAAAAAATTCCCCTTGTCCAGAATTTGGGGCATATATTGATGCCACTGTGAGGATTACTTGGTCTATCTTAAGTTGTAGAAATAAAAAACGCCCCCCAGGGTCCCTTTTAGTCTGCATCACCTGGGCCCCCAGTGAAGATTGCAGCAGTATCGCCACTCCTCCCCTCCTGGAGTCCGCACCGGATGCGCAGTAGACTCCTGAGTAACCAGGGCAGGAGAGAAATTTCTCGTGTTTGCGACGCAGGTGTGTTTCTTGCAATAAAACTATGTGTGGTTTTAACTGGTGGAGTTCTCCATAAAGCTTCTGTCTTTTTTGAGGCATGTTAAGTCCCTTGACATTATAGGAGACTATCTTCAGCTCAGGACACATGTCTTATCGTGTAAAAGACAGCTAATATCTGCAAAGTGTAAAAGCAATGCACCTCCCCCTTGTGAGCAGCACAGGTCAGTAGAGCAATAATTATTACCTATGTCTTCCCTCCTCCCACAACCCACCCTTATCCCTCTATCCCAGTCCCTCCCCCCACATCTCCCCCCTATTACACCAGCCAGGAGTATAAAACCCCTAGATGGGATCCGAGTAAGTGAGTCACAACACTCCCGACACCTCAGCCAGACATCCCCTCCCCCCGCCCAAGTGCTTTCCAGCATTCAACCGCTATTGTATGCCCTCCTGCCCATCCCCCTTCAACATAGTGTTATTTCCTGTAAAGTGTATCTATACACTGCCAGCTTCAGCCAACCGCGTCGTGTCATTCATGCAATCCGATCAGTCCTACAGTCCCACAGGCCTCACCTCACATCAAGAATTAGCTGGTCTTACAGCAAACTTGGTCGCCAGTTAGAACAGTTCCTGGCGGATCAATGGTAATCTGACATAGTGGCACATGTCTTTGTCCAGTTACTCAGTCCAAATGTCTCTTGTCTCTCCTGGAGTCTGTCCAGTCATCTCTTGTTGCTGCCTCGTCGCACTGGCCCCGATGCTCTTTGCCAGCCCTGAAGCTTGGCCATGGTGGATGAGGCCAGCTCACCTGGTGGGATAGCCGAGTTCACCAGCTCTGCTGCGTGTAGGGCCTCCCATGCTTCTTGTAGGGATCTCACACGGTATTTGCTACCCTTCAGGGCAAAGTTCAGAGAGAACGGGAAACCCCATCTGTATTGCACTTGATGTTTTGTTAGTATGTCTAGGGCTGGCTTCATTTGCCGTCGTTGCTGCAAGGTATATTGCGACAAATCTTGATACACCAGTACTTTTGCGCCTCCAAACTCCAGGTTCTGCGCCTTCTGCGCCTTAGTCATGATCAATTCCTTGGTTTCATATTTGTGGAAGCGGACAATAATATCTCGCTGCTGCTGTTCTTTGCGAACTCCAAGCGCTCTATGTGCTCTATCCAGCTCCACAGTACTCTCTCCCGCTTCTGGGCCAAGTAAAGAGGCACAGATTGTCTGCACGATCTGTGTAACATTCTCTGTTGCTCCTCCTTCTGGCACCCCTCGAAACCTAAGGTTGTTCCGCCTCCCTCGGTTTTCCAAGTCATCTATCTTGTATTCTAAGTCCAATCGGTGTTTGTCCAGTGCAAGCAGCTTCTCATTATGCTTAAGCAGTGTCTCTGCCTGTTCCTCTAGCTTAAGTTCTGCGTCTTCCACCCGCCCCCCCCCAACTCACGGAGGTCTGTGCTCAAGGAATCCATGCGTTCCAAGATTTCATCCTTCGACTGCTTTATCTCCGCCTGAATGTTCGCTAAAAACCTCCGCAGTTCAGTTGGGATACTTTTTTTGGAGGGTGGATGTCGCTGCTCGGCCTGCGACTGGGCCGATTCGGAGTCGGAGCGCGAGGCCCGCTCTGGTGACTCGTGGCGTTTGGCGCTTTTTCCCGCCATGATTCGCTCAGACCGCTCGCTCTCTTTTTTTCGCGTAGCGGGAGTTTTGCTCATCGCCGATTTTGTTGAAGGGAGCGTTTAATAAGCTGGTTTCGCTATGTTCTCACGCTCGCTGCCGTTTTTTATAGCTGTTTAAAGCGTAAATCAAGCGCGAGGAGACGGAGCTCTCAGGCTAGGCTGCCATCTCTCCCGATGACGTCACTTCCTCCTCCCGATGACGTCACTTCCTCCAGAATAATATATTTTTTGACTTCAACAATGTTATGCTTATAGGACTTTACTGCAGATAGTATACACCCAGGTACTGGCAAAGAAAAGCTACGAGAATGGTAAGGGATTTGCGTTACAAGACGTATGAGGAGAGATTTGATGACCTGAACATGTATACTCTGGAAGAAAGGAGAAACAGGGGTGATATGATACAGACGTTCAAGTATTTGAAAAGTATTAATCTGCAAACGAACCTTTTCTGGAGGTGCGAAGGCGGTAGAACGAGAGGACATGAAATGAGATTGAAGGGGGGCAGACTCAAGAAAAATGTCAGGAAGTATTTTTTCATGGAGAGAGTAGTGGATGCTTGGAATGCCCTCCCGCGGGAGGTGGTGGAAATGAAAACGGTAACAGAATTCAAACACGCGTGGGATAAACATAAAGGAATCCTGTTCAGAAGGAATGGATCCTAAGGAGCTTAGCCGAGATTGGGTGGCAGAGCTGGTGGCGGGAGGCAGGGATAGTGCCTGGATTGGCCGCTGTCGTGGACAGGATGCTGGGCTCAATGGACCCTTGGTCTTTTCCCAGTATGGCATTACTTATGTACTTATGACTTACACGGTCTGTGCCAGAGCCGGTGGTGGGAGACGGGGCTGGTGATTGGGAGGCGGGGATAGTGCTGGGCAAACTTACATGGTCTGTGCCCTGAAAAGGACAGGTGCAAATCAAGGTAAGGTATACACAAAAAGTAGCACATATGAGTTTATCTTGTAGGGCAGACTGGATGGACCATGCAGGTCTTTTTCTGCCGTCATTTACTATGTTACAATGTTACTGAAAGAACTATGACATTTCTGATTTGCTATTAGTGGTCTGTAATCTATCATTAAAATTGCCCAAGGTACCTGAAGATTACAAGTTGACCAACATAATGCCAGTTTTTAGAAGGGGTTTCAGGGGTGATCAGAGAAACTACAGACTGGCCTGGCAAATTATTATAAAGAACAAAATTCCCCATCACACAGACAAAAGTGGTTTAATGGGACAGAGTCAACATGGATTCAGCTGAGGGGGACGTCTTGCTTCACCAATTTGCTACATTTTTTGAAAGAGTAAATAAATACGTGGATAAAGGGGAACCAGCTGATGTAGTATATCTAGATTTTTAGAAAGCTTTTGACAAAGTCCCCCATGAGATACTCCTGTGAAAATTAAAAAGCCATGGGTTAGGAGGCAATGTTCTGCTGTGGGTTGGGGACTGGTTAAAAGATAGAAAACAGAGAGTAGAGTTAAATGGTCAGTTCTCTCAATGGAGGAAAGTGAATAGTGGAGTGGCACAAGGATTTGTACTGTGACCAGTGCTTTTTAACATATTTATAATGATCTTGAAATGAGATTTGCAGATGAGACAAAACTGTGCAAAGTGCAGGAGGATGAAAGACCTGGGCATCCAAATGACAAATGAAATTTAATGTAAACAAGTGCAAAGTGATGCACATTGGCAAGAATAACCCAAATTATAGCTAGATGATGTAGTTTCTACATTTGGAATCACCACCAAGGAAAAGGATTTAAGGATCATCATGGACAGAACTTTAAAATCTGCTCATTATGCATCAGCAGCCAAACAGATTGTTGGCAATTACTAGGAATGAAATAGAGAATAAATGATTAAAGTGATGAAAGGACTCTTACATGAGAAAAGGCTGAAGAAATTATAAGAAACCCTTTGCTAATGTCCCACACTTCTGGATAATAAATTCCCTTGAAATGTACAAAATAAACTCTAAATTTGATTGAGAACATTAACATTTCATGAAAATATGGCATATAACGTTCCATCTTCAGTATGAAAATGGACAGAATGTCATTCCTAACATCAGGAGCCAATGAGAAATATTCCAGGGAGACTAATTGTCTTGTATAGCTCATAATCCTTTGAGTATACTTCTTAACTCTTTAGGTTATGAATTTAGCCTTAATCCTAGAACTAACAAGGACTCCTGCTGTTTGTGGCTGATTTGAAGCTCTACAGTTCCAGTAATCAACATTGGTTAGTGCAGTGAGTTGAGATGATATCCTGGGGAACATTTGTAGATTCTGTAAGAAAGAGCTGGAAATGATTACTCATCTCGTGGCTGGTTGCAGTTTGCTGATATCAGAAAACTTTGGTACGGAAAGGCATCTCTAAGTTACAGTGATTCGGTCAATCATGTAACACTTGTTCTTAAAAAGAATATAAGTAACCAGGAACACTTCTAAACAATTACAAAACATGTAAAGAATATAAAAAACATAAATCAAGACCTCTCAACACATTTTGAAACTAAGCAGCCAACAGAATAGTAATATGCAAAGAACTGAAGCATGTAAGAAAAAAATCAGCAATTCTCATCAAAGGCACACAGATGGCAGCAGCAGCTTAGAGGCAGGCGATGTCAAACACACACTGTTGTTCAAAGCTTGCTTATATTCACCTCCTCTCTGAGGGTCAAAGGTTAAAACAAGTTTTTCAAAAAATATATTTAAAGACTTAGATGTAACCAAAACATCATAAAAAGATAGTTTCATCTCCAAAAAAGGAGGAAAAATGACCCCCCCCCCCAGCCTAGCAAACAAGTGACACATAAAAATTGCATTAAAAATGACACATATGCATAATATAGCCTATTGGCTACACAGTGCCTGGAACGTCCTTCCACGGGAGGTGGTGGAGATAAAACTGTAACAGAATTCAAAACTGTGGGGGATAAACACAAAGGAATCCAAACAAACAAACTTAGTGGTGCTTAGATGTCAATTCCAGTAATTGAAGAGTGAGGAAAAGGGAGAATTGTAGATTTGAGATTAGGTGGCATAAAATGCAATTAAAAGGCCAGAAATTCTTATTTTGCAAAGCAGACCCTGGACATTAGTAATAGAGTTGGATAGGTCTTTGAACATTTTACAACTCAGTATATGAAAAAAATTACCCCATCTGAACAGCAGTGGGCATTGTATTTCAAGAACATTTCCATTATTAATGATAATTTTGTTCAACAACAAAATGTTAAATCAGTGGCCCAAGATGTAGGTGGTGTGGAGGGGAAGGGACACGTACAGTCCCTCTCAGGAAATTAAATTAAACATATCATCCTGGGGGAACCAACTGATTTGTAAGTTTGTAAATTGGTAGGAAAATTTGCTAAAAGAACTTGTAGAGCTTTTTTTTGTTGGCGATGAATGATGTGATGTGACATGTTTCTTGTATACCGCCAACTCCCACTTATCAATCGCTCAAAGTGGTTATCAAAACCTATGCTAGAAACCTAAAAAAAATTACATATAAATTAAGAAATAAACTGCTTAAACAAAAAAAGCCTTCAAATTCTTCTAAAACAAAAAAATAACTGAAGGAACTTCAAAGCTCAATAGGAAGTGAAAGCCAGAACTGAGGGGCTTGATAGCAAAAAGACTTCTCCAGGATCTGTTTATATCTGCCAAAAAAAAGAAGACATTCGTAGACGAAAAGGATCTCTAATTCTTGTCATAGAAACATGACAACAGATAAGGGCTATGTGGCCCATCCAGTCTGCCCATCTTCAGTAACCACTAACTCCTCCTTTTCCTAGAGATCCTACGTGTCTGTCCCACACCTTCTTACACTCAGACACAGTCTTTGTTTCCACGACCTCCACCAGGAGGCCATTCCACGCATCCACCACCCTTTCCTTGAAAGAGTATTTCCTCAGATGTGTCCTAAGCCTATTTCCTCTTAACTTCATCTTATGCCTTCTCATTCCAGAGGTTTCCTTCATTTGAAAAAGGCTCACGTCCTGTACATGAACACCACTGAGGTATTTAAGTTTCAACAATTTTTATTGATGATATTTAAAGTAAATAGCCAACAAGCTCTATAAATTGCATATTACAGAACCAAATCTTTCAAATATAAACAGAATAGCAATCATACATCAACAGATTAACTTTTTCCTTCCCACCCTTACCCCGCCCCTAACCCTCCTTTCCCCTCAACTTCTAGTTGTAAACAATTTTATTGACGACATAACATAATAAACAGCCAACCTATTCAAAATGCCGCGGATGAGAGACCGCATAGGCTAAGTATAAACCAAGTAGTAAGCTTGTCATCAAGCGCTGTTAAACCAGTTTCTTTCCCCCTACCCCCCACCCTCCCTAAACCACCACTCATCCCCTCTGCTATGCACACTTACTCAAGCAGATCAAGCTTAAAAAAAAAAAGAGAGAAAGGGAGTGCGTTACCCCACCATACTTCCCTGCTTGCATCCAAGACCTCAAAAACATCCAACCCATTCTGAAAAGATTCTTCTCGCACCACCCAACAAAGCAAATATAGACAAATTGAATTAAGAATGAAGTTCCTGGCCTTATGTGGCAGGGAACAAATGTACACATCCCAGACTTCATGGAACACCTTCAAGCATTTGGGGGAGCCCCGGACATCTTGACGCTCCAGGACCATCAGTGCTTGCATACAATTCTTCCAAGCCCAAAAGGAAGGGGTCTCCTCCCCTACCCACACCCCTAGAATAATTCTCTTACCCATGACTCCTGCTTTATGGACAAACAAAGCCTGTGAACGCTTTGGGTTATGGAAAACTTCATATTTATCTAATAAAAATCCTACTGCGGAGAGGGGTACTGCTCGTCCCAGCAACCCGGCAAGATAGGTAGAGATATCGTGCCAGAACCGCCTTATCTGTGGACAACCCCAAAATGCATGGAAGAAGGAGTTCAGACCCTGACTACACTTCTGGCACGTTGGGGAGTCTAACGCACCCATCTTAAAAAGTTGGTCCTGTGTGAGATACGCCATATGTAAAGTACGAAACTGACGTTCTCTCAATTCTGTACTTACTGAGATCTCTGGAATACACTTGATAAAGAGTCAGTGGTTCCACCAAGGCACCCGGTATCCCTAAATCTCGACACCATTTAGCACTAAGGTCCCCATAGTTCCAAGAAGGCAAAACAGCCCACACCGCCTTTATATAGGGCAGACACCAACAATCCCCCCTCCTGAAACTTGTAAAAAAATGTCTGTAAACCCTTACCTAAAGCAGAAGCCAAAGCGGGCAAATCCAAGGATCGAACATAGTGCCTCCGTTGGTTATATGCCAAAAAGTCCTTGTTCTCTGCAACCTTCCGCGTACACTAAGGGGCTCATTTTCAAAACACTTAGCTTTACAAAGTTCCATAGTAACCTATGGAACTTTGTAAGGCTAAGTGCTTTGAAAATACGCCTCAAAGTGTTCCAAGAAAGCATCTTACCTTGTCTATCCAGCACATGTTGCAACAAAAAACAACCCCTCCCAACGTTTGAAGCTCCCATTATCCTGCCCTGGGGAAAAATGCAAATTAGCTACAATTGGTAGCTGATCTAAAACTTCAGGGTGACCCCCCAGAAGTGGTTTCAAAAAACGCCACACCTGTCTCAGTGATTGAAGTATTACACTACGATGAACCTCTGGCGGTAAAAGGCCTGTTGGACAATGCAGAAGGAAATTAACATGCCCTGGAAAATAATATGCTGCCTCATAACTGCGCGGCGTATAGTTTTACTATTCTAATATCCAATCTCCCAAATGTCGGAGCAGGCAGGCAAAATTATAAAGATGTAAATTTGGGAGACCCTGTCCACCATATCTCCAAGAGCCAGTCAGGTATTTAAAAGACACCTTCGATTTCCTTCCCGCCCAGCAAAAACGAGTCAGCATCTTCTACAAGGCAGCCAAATCCCTCTTTAGTAATTTAATAGGCAGTAGCTGAAGGACATACAACCACTTAGGAAATAGTATCATATTAAAATGTTGGATTCTACCATGAATCATCAAAGGGAAATGTTCCCATTTAATCAACGAAGTGTGCGTATAATCCATTAATGCAGAGAGATTGACCTGATAAAGTAAAGCCATATTTTTCAGTAAGTGGATCCCCAAATAATGAAAGGAGGTAACCTCCCATTGCAAGGGGAAGCTATCCCTGACCGAAATCTTGGTGGGCATCGCCAAGGATTTATCCAAATTCAACTTAAAGCCCGCGAAATCTCCGTATTCAACAAAGCTCTCCATCAGCGCTGCCAAGGACGCCCGAGGCTCAACAATATGTACTAATAAGTCATCCGCAAAAGTGGAGAGTTTAAACTCCTGAGAACCTATATGAACTCCTTTGATATCCTGATTATTACCGATCTCCCTATTCAGTGGATCTAACGATAATACAAAGAGCAAGGGTGACAACAGGCAGGCTTGACGAGTGCCACGACAAATCTCAAATTAACCTGCGTTAACCTGTAGCCTTGCCCTAGGTGACTTATAAAGAGTACTAACCGCCTCCAAACCCCCCCCCCCCCCCCCCCCGATATACCATAATGATGCAGTACAGCAAAAAGGAATCCCCAAACCACTCGGTAAAATGCTTTCTCCGCATCGAAGCTAACCAACAGGGAAGGTTTATCCGTCCTTTCTATATGCTTCATCGACAGGAGAACCTTTCGCATATTTTGAATTATAGGCCTTCCACGAACAAATCCCACTTGCGGCGCCGTTATCACCTCCGGCAACACCTGGGCCAACCTATTTGCCAGTATTTTTGCAAAAAATTTTGTTTCTGTATGCAACAGAGAGATAGGTCTATAGGAAGATGGTTGCGTAGGGTCCCGGCCCAGCTTTGGCAATAAAATAATTTGGGCCAACTGTATAGATTGTGGGATCTCCCCCGAACAGACAAATTGGGAAAAGAAAGATTGCAAAGTTGGCACAATCGATGTTGACAATAGTTTATAAAATTCAGCTCTAAAGCCATCAGGAACCGGGGTCTTAGTCAAGGCACTTTGCTGGATCACCAAGGCAACCTCATCTTCCCAAATTGGGGCATTGAACCCGAGCCAAAGCCTCCGTCCCATACTGAGGTAAATCCAAACTGTTCAAGTATATTTCCCCATCTAAAACTGTATCCCCCGGTTGAGCATATAATTGTTAATACCTTTTGAAAACTTCAGCAATCTCTCGATCCGTTTGTACCTTGGTACCGTCTCCCCTATCTATCTGAGCTATGGAACGGGAGCCCCCTAACTGCTTAATCAAATGGGACATAAGTGTCCCAGCCTTATTCCCGTGACGATATAGCTGATATTTGTAATACTGAATTGACTTCATCACCCTCTCATGAAGGAGCTCCTGGAGAGAGGACTGAAGTGCAAGTAGCGAGTTTCTCAACCCTACCGATGATGTTGCTGCATACTGACGCTGCGTCTGCACCAACTGTTTTTCTAATCTCAATATTTCTCTGTCTCTTGCCTTGCGTTTAAAGGAAGAATAGGGCATTATTTCTCCTCGCAACACAGCCTTAGCCACTTCCCAGTAAATAATTGGTTGGCCCCTATAGCCTTCATTGTGAAGCTGATAATCCATCCATTTTTGCATCCATTTTTGTCCTGTTTGTCTGTCCTAATTGTCCTGTTTGTCCTAATTAGATTGTAAGCTCTGTCGAGCAGGGACTGTCTCTTCATGTTCAAGTGTACAGCGCTGCATACGTCTAGTAGCGCTATAGAAATAAGTAATAGTAGTAGCATCAAAAAGTCTCAAAAGGCCGGGTCCCAATATAATTTAGGCGGGAAGTGCCGTACATGCCGATTGCCATCTGGACCTTTTAGATCTACTGAGCACCAGATGTAGGCATGGTCCAAGACACCATATGCTCCAGTTTCAGCTGAGACTACAGAGGAGAACAGCCCTGAGGACAAAAGCCAATAGTCAATTTTGGATTGCGAACCATGTGCCCTCGAGAGATGCGTATAGTCTCTAACCAGAGAGTGCAGTGTTCTCCAAACATCCAATAAGTCTAAACTAGAGCGTAACAATGAAATGCCCTTTGTTACCGAACCAGCCGCTCCCCCAAGCCCCTTAGACCTATCCAAAGTGGGGTCATGAACCATGTTGAAATCACCCCCCATAATGATGGGTATGTCCACAACTCCAGCTGCCTCTCGTAAGGTAGACTTCACCCAGCTGTGGTCATAGACATTGGGTCCATATACATTACAAAGTAAAAGGGGCTTTTTGATAACAGAAACCTTCATCAACAGATATCTACAGTGAGGGTCTCTCCATGTTTGATGTGTCACTAGATCCTAACCCTTCCGAAAAAGAACCAGTAGGCCAGCTTTATGGCTTTTCTGGGGCTTCTACCACATGGCCTACCCACCAGCGCTTAAATTTGGAATGTTCTAAAGATGACAGGTGGGTCTCTTGTGAAAAAAACGATATCAGCCTTTAGACGATTCAAAGTTTGCAACATTTTTGCCTTTTAATAGGCGAGGAGACTCCATTCACATTCCACGACACCAGTTTGACCGGCATTACGTAATCTGATTCGAGAATAAAACATGCATAAATGATCCTAGAAACTTTACCATCAGGTGGTTGTCCCAGCCAGTAACCCCCCGATTAGCACCTACTTGAACAGATTCAGTGGACATAGCACACACCCCACATTCATGCATACCCTCCCAACACACACCCACAAAAAAAAACCCAAGGAGGAAAAAAACCCACTCAAACAACCCAACCCCCAACAAGCCCTACCCTCCCTATCCCTGTTGCATCCCTTTCAAACCCCATTTACTGATGTTGTTCAATCGACTGTTGGACAGAGCCCCCTGTGAGAAACCCCCCTCCCCCCGGATTCCCCAGCCCACCCTCCTTAGAAACTATTACATCCTGAACCAGCATTAACATAGATACAATAGGCATGTAAACCTACGAGGTAGAGCAAGATTCATAAACTTCCAGATTAAAAGAAAAAAAACAAACAAACCACACACAGAAACATAGAAATATGACGACAGGTAAAGGCCATATGACCCATCCAGTCTGCCCATCCTCTGTAATCCACATTTTTAAATCTGGTCTATACGATGTGGACTCCAACCTCTGCATACAGTGCTCTTAAGCTGTGATATGAGAACAAATATAACAGGTGAGTCCACTTAGCAAACACACAGCAGGCTTCATCCTTTGGCACCGCCGTTC
This sequence comes from Microcaecilia unicolor, assembly GCF_901765095.1. Classification (NCBI taxonomy): domain Eukaryota; kingdom Metazoa; phylum Chordata; class Amphibia; order Gymnophiona; family Siphonopidae; genus Microcaecilia; species Microcaecilia unicolor. Next base: position 996,914 of record NC_044033.1, read on the forward strand.
AGCAGCTCAGGTCAACAGTGCTTCCCATCAATGATCTAGCTGACAATTTAATGTCCACCCGTCAACCTCAAAGCATATCTCATCTTCAGCAGTCTTAGTCACCCACTCAGGACACCGGAGCCTTACAGGAAAGAATCAAAACTCAACTCCCTTACGTGACTGTGGCTATGCAGTATACATGGCCACATCGTTATACATTGTCCTCATCCATAATGTAGGTTTAAGTAAAATATGGAAATCCACCCATCGAATACCACATATTTTTCACCATCCCAAGAAACAATCTTGTTTAACATTTCCAGTTACAGGGTATGCAAACCAGCGCAATGAGTACTCAAAGGTCCAATTCGGAAAACACTTAGACTCCACTCTTCTGTTTGCAGCTGGCAGTTGTCCCCATCAAGCCGTATCCATAGATGTAGGCAAATCCTTTAAAAATGCCTGGGCTGCCTCGGGTGTGTCAAAGAACTGAGGCCTTCCCTTTGTGAAAATCTTAAGTCGGGCTGGGTATAACAAAGCAAACTGCAAATGTCTACGATGTAATTCAGCGCAAATAGGGACATATGCACGTCTCAGGCCCGAGACCCAAGTTGAAAAGTCCTGAAAGCATAATACATTTTGTTGGCGTAGGAAAGAGAGCCCTTCGATCTTATGGCCTGCAGAATTTCAGTTTTGTGTGCAAAGTTTAAGATCTTAAATATGACCACCCGTGGTCGCGCTTTCTCTTGCCTCTTAGGGCCTAGTCGATGCGCCCGCTCTGTGCGGAGCGGGCCTGCCTCTGACCGCAGCCCCAGCGTGGAAACCAGCCAAGACTCCAAAAACTTCCTCAAATCCGCTTCTGCATTGCTTTCTGGGAGGCCAACCAAGCGTAAATTCCCCCTCCGGGAACGGTTCTCCATGTCATTTACCTTGTCCTCCAGTGATTTCATTCTATCTTGCAACATGCTATTCAAGGTAGAGAGCTGCTGCACTTGGTCTTCCAGATCAGAGACACGCTGACAATGTGTGGAAAATTCACCTTTTAAGGATTCTAATTTCCCTTCTACTGTATCCAACTTGTCTGCAACGTCTTGTAAACGCTTGTCCAAGGACTCCACGATAGCATTTTTCACCTCCGAGACAACGTCAGCCACCCATGCGGAGCTTACATACGAACTGCAGAGGTCTTCTCCCGCCGCCATCTTGGAATCGCCGTGCTGCACTTTTTCTTTCTTTCGCCTTTGTGACTTTGTGGCCATGGCTACGGCTCAGAGTAAGGTGTTTTTCACTGCCCGCTGCTTCACCAGGTCTATACTTCTAAAATACTGGCTCAGGTATCAAAATGCTGCTTGTGGAGGGTGCGTTCTTCGGTCCGGGCCCAGGAGCTCCCCCATCTGTGCCCGCTCTCCTAGCACGGTATCACGTGATCTCACCACTGAGGTATTTAAACATCTCTCTCATATCCCCTCTCTCCTGCCTCTCTTCTAGGGTATACATGTTGAGGTTTATGACCGAGACCACTAACCAGTTTTGTAGCCGCCCTCTGGACTGACTCCATCCTATTTATATCTTTCTGTAAGTGCGGTCTCCAGAATTACACACAATATTCTAAATGGTGCCTCACCAAAGACTTGTACAAGGGAATTATCGCCTCTTTTTTTTTTTTTTTTTCCCCTGCTGGTCATCCCTCTCCTTATGCACCCGAGCATCCTTCTGGCTTTGAGTGTCGCCTTTTCTACCTGTTTGGTCACCTTAAGGTCATCAGACACAATCACCCTCAAGTCCTGCTCTTCTTTCATACGCAGAATCTCTTCACCCCCTATACTGTACTATACACTTAGGTTTTTGTGACCCAAGTGCATGACCCTCCATTTCTTAGCATTAAATCTTAGTTGCCAATTTTTGGACTACTATTCAAGCTTCGCCAGATCCTTCCTCATGTTATCCACACCCTCTGGGGTGTCCACCCTATCACAGAGTTTGGTATCATCCACAAAGAGACAAACCTTCCCAGACAGCCCTTCCGTAATATCACTCGCAAATATGTTAAAAAGAGCCGACCCAAGGACCGACTCGTGTGGTACACCACTTGTAACTAAAAAGTGCTGGTGAGCATTGATTGAGGGGGTAATTGTACTTCTCTGGGATATTAAATCCCCCTCACTAAAAAGAGTTTTAACTTCTTTCTTGGCTATCCTGGGCATTCAGTTTTGTAAAATCTGTCGCTTATTCACATATGTATGTTGCATAATTGATATTTCACTAGTAAATGTCACCAGTTACATGGACAAACTGTCAAGTGATTCTGGTCCTTTGTTTGAATGGTGGTTCTTACTGGACATATCAGCATTTATATGTACATTCACACTTATTCTTACATGTACTGTACAAAAGGCTTCACATTCAGCAGAGTTTTCTGTAAAACGATAAAAAAACACAGGAAAGTGGGACCGTCCTGATTTAGACATCCTGTTTCAGCCTAGACACCCTATTCAAGATTAGGTTTACACTGTACTAGATTATATTACTTCCTTTTTCGCTTTTCCTGTATTTGATACAATGATACAATTAATTATAATTTTTCATCTATTCAAATTATAATGTCTTGTTCAAATTATAATGTCTTGAATGTGACTGTAATAGTTTTAGAAATAAAAAAAATGTACAAAAATTGGTATGATACAATACAAATATATGAAGGAAAATGATTTAGTAAAAACTTAGTACAAGAAAGACAATCAAAAACCTTGCTTACAAAGAGCCTTCTGGATTTTTCCCTCTGCAGGTTTATTTATGAAACGGAGCATCACAATGGAATTGCAGAACTTCTGGAAATTCTGGGCAGGTAAGAGCAGACTCAGCAGTGCTTGAATGTGTCTGTCTGACGGATGGGCAAGCTGCTGGAAGGTTGTACCAGGGGCCGTGTATAAGAGATCTGTACCCTAGTCTGGGAATAGTTTCTTCCTCTATATACATTTCACACTTTGCTCCAATTTCAGACCACATCTTTTAGTATACTCAGGACCTTAGTTACACACTCTTTCAGCTTCACAATAATAACTGAGTGTACTTCAAGCTTTGAGCACAATAGGTGTGTAAAAATTAGAAGTACAGAATGCAGTAACATGAGATTATGTCAGAGTGCTCCACAGGTGTGGTAGGGTAGATGTGGCTAAGACAAATTTAATGGTATGCACACTGGAAATACCATGCATAAGAACATACAGTGGGGGAAATAAGTATTTGATCCCTTGCTGATTTTGTAAGTTTGCCCACTGACAAAGACATGAGCAGCCCATAATTGAAGGGTAGGTTATTGGTAACAGTGAGAGATAGCACATCACAAATTAAATCCGGAAAATCACATTGTGGAAAGTATATGAATTTATTTGCATTCTGCAGAGGGAAATAAGTATTTGATCCCCCACCAACCAGTAAGAGATCTGGCCCCTACAGACCAGGTAGATGCTCCAAATCAACTCGTTACCTGCATGACAGACAGCTGTCGGCAATGGTCACCTGTATGAAAGACACCTGTCCACAGACTCAGTGAATCAGTCAGACTCTAACCTCTACAAAATGGCCAAGAGCAAGGAGCTGTCTAAGGATGTCAGGGACAAGATCATACACCTGCACAAGGCTGGAATGGGCTACAAAACCATCAGTAAGACGCTGGGCGAGAAGGAGACAACTGTTGGTGCCATAGTAAGAAAATGGAAGAAGTACAAAATGACTGTCAATCGACAAAGATCTGGGGCTCCACGCAAAATCTCACCTCGTGGGGTATCCTTGATCATGAGGAAGGTTAGAAATCAGCCTACAACTACAAGGGGGGAACTTGTCAATGATCTCAAGGCAGCTGGGACCACTGTCACCACGAAAACCATTGGTAACACATTACGACGTAACGGATTGCAATCCTGCAGTGCCCGTAAGGTCCCCCTGCTCCGGAAGGCACATGTGACGGCCCGTCTGAAGTTTGCCAGTGAACACCTGGATGATGCCGAGAGTGATTGGGAGAAGGTGCTGTGGTCAGATGAGACAAAAATTGAGCTCTTTGGCATGAACTCAACTCGCCGTGTTTGGAGGAAGAGAAATGCTGCCTATGACCCAAAGAACACCGTCCCCACTGTCAAGCATGAAGGTGGAAATGTTATGTTTTGGGGGTGTTTCTCTGCTAAGGGCACAGGACTACTTCACCGCATCAATGGGAGAATGGATGGGGCCATGTACCGTACAATTCTGAGTGACAACCTCCTTCCCTCCGCCAGGGCCTTAAAAATGGGTCGTGGCTGGGTCTTCCAGCACGACAATGACCCAAAACATACAGCCAAGGCAACAAAGGAGTGGCTCAGGAAGAAGCACATTAGGGTCATGGAGTGGCCTAGCCAGTCACCAGACCTTAATCCCATTGAAAACTTATGGAGGGAGCTGAAGCTGCGAGTTGCCAAGCGACAGCCCAGAACTCTTAATGATTTAGAGATGATCTGCAAAGAGGAGTGGACCAAAATTCCTCCTGACATGTGTGCAAACCTCATCATCAACTACAGAAGACGTCTGACCGCTGTGCTTGCCAACAAGGGTTTTGCCACCAAGTATTAGGTCTTGTTTGCCAGAGGGATTAAATACTTATTTCCCTCTGCAGAATGCAAATAAATTCATATACTTTCCACAATGTGATTTTCCGGATTTAATTTGTGATGTGCTATCTCTCACTGTTACCAATAACCTACCCTTCAATTATGGGCTGCTCATGTCTTTGTCAGTGGGCAAACTTACAAAATCAGCAAGGGATCAAATACTTATTTCCCCCACTGTAAGTGTTGCCATACTGGGACAGACCAAAGGTCCATCAACCCCAGTATCCTGTTTCCAACAGTAGCCAATCCAGGTCACAAGTACCTTGCGAGATCCCAAAACAGTAAAATAGATTTTGTGCTGCTTTTCCTAGAAATAAGCAGTGGATTTTCCCCAAGTCCATTTTAATAATGATCTATGAACTTTTCTTTTAGGAAGTTATCCAAACCTTTTTAAAACCCCACTAAGCTAACTGCTTTTACCACATTCTCTGGTAACGAATTCCAGAATTTAATTACACGTTGAGTGAAGAAATTTTTCTCAGATTCGTTTTAAATTTACTACTTTGTAGCTTCGTTGTGTTCCCCCTAGGCCTAGTATTTTTGTGAAAGAGTAAACAAGCGATTCACATCCACCCATTCCAGTCTGCTCATTATTTTATAGATCTCTATCAAATCTTACATAAATACATAAGTATTGCCATACTGGGACAGACCGAAGGTCCTTCAAGACCAGCATCCTATTTCCAACAGTGGCCAATCCAGGTCACAAATACCTGGTAAGATCCTGAAAAACTACAATACATTTTATGCTGCTTATCCCAGAAATAAGCAGTGGATTTTCCCCAAATCCATTTTTAAAATTTAATAATTTTTATTGATGAATACACTTGTTAAACATTTCCATACCAATCAAAAAAAAAATCTGATAATAAGCAATTCAAACCAGTACTAATACATCTGAACTTCTATCATCAAAGTTTTTGCCCCCCCTTTCCCCAAATCCATTTTAATAATGGTCTATGGACTATTTCTTTAGAAAGCTATCCAAACATAGTAAACATAGTAGATGACGGCAGAAAAAGACCTGCACAGTCCATCCAGTCTGCCCAAGAAGATAAATTCATATGTGCTACTTTTTTATTTGTACTGTCCTCTTCAGTGCACAGACCGTATAAGTCTGGCCAGCCCTATCCCCGCCTCCCAACCACCAGCTCTGGCACAGACCATATAAGTCTGCCCAGCACTACCCTTGCCTCCCAACTACCAGTCCCGCCTCCCACCACCAGCTCTGGCACAGACCCTATAAGTCTGCCCAGCACTATCCCCGTCTCCCAACTACCAGTCCCGCCTCCCACCACCAGCTCTGGCACAGACCGTATAAGTCTGCCCAGCACTATCCCTGCCTCCCACCACCGGTTCTGGCACAGACCGTATAAGTCTGCCCAGCACTATCCCCGCCGCCCAACCACCAGCCTCGGCACAGACCATATAAGTCTGCCCAGCACTAGCCCCGCCTCCCAACCACCAGCTCTGCCACCCATTCTAGGCTAAGCTCCTGAGGATCCATTCCTTCTGCACAGGATTCCTTTATGTTTATCCCACGCATGTTTGAATTCTGTTACTGTTTTCATCTCCACTACCTCCTGTGGGAGGGCATTCCAAGTATCCACCACCCTCTCCGTGAAAAAATACTTCCTGACATTCTTGAGTCTGCCCCCCCCCCCCCTCAAACCTTTTTTTAAACCCCGCTAAGCTAACTGCTTTTACGTACTCTGGCAACGAATTCCAGAGTTTAATTGCACGTTGAGTGAAGAAATATTTTCTAGGTTTCGTTTTAAATTTACTTCTTTGTAGCTTCATTGCGTTCCCCCTAGTCCTCGTGTGTTTGGAAAGAGTAAACAAACGATTCATGTCTACCCGTTCCACTCCACTCATTATTTTATAGAGCTCTATCATATCTCCCCTCAGCCATCTTTTCTCCAAGCTGAAGAATCCTAGCCACTTTAGCCTTTCCTCATAGGGAAGACGTCCCATCATTTTCGCCTTTATCATTTTCGTCGCTCTTCTCTCTACTTTTTCTAATCCCACTATATCTTTTTTGAGATGCGGTGACCAGAATTGAACACAATATTCGAGGTGCGGTCGCACCATGGACCAATTCAAAGGCATTATAACATCCTCATTTTTGTTTTCCATTCCTTTCCTAATAATACCTAACATTCTATTTGCTTTCTTAGCCGCAGCAGCACACTGAGCAGAAGGTTTCAACGTATCATCAACAACGACACCTAGATCCCTTTCTTGGTCCGTGACTCCTAATGTGGAACCTTGCATGACGTAGCTATAATTCGGGTTCCTCTTTCCCACATGCATCACTTTGTACTTGCTCACATTAAAAGTCATCTGCCATTTAGACGCCCAGTCTCCCAGTAACATAAGGTCCTCTTGTATTTGTTCACAATCCTCCCACGATTTAACGACTTTCAATAACTTTGTGTCATCAGCAAATTTAATTACCTCACTAGATAATCCCATCTCTAGGTTATTTATAAATATGTTAAAAAGCAGTGGTCCCAGCACAGACCCCCGAGGAAATCCCACTAATTACCATTCTCCATTGAGAATACTGACTATTTAACCCTACTTTCTGTTTTCTATCTTTTAACCAGTTTTTAATCCACAATAGGATACTACCTTCTATACTATGATTCTCCAATTTCCTCTGGAGTCTTTCAATTAGTGCTTATCATCGCAGTGTGGAGGGTAAGATTATTTCTGAACAGACTCTAGTTGTTCGCTTCATGCTAGATTTGCTTTTGTCAGTGCCTCCTGTCAAACCTCCGCCTGTGTCATGGGACCTCAATGTCATTCTCACTTAGCTGATGAAAGCTCTTTTTGAGCTCTTGACTTCTTGCCATCCGAAGTACTTGACCTGGAAGGTTATTTTCTTGGTGGCTGTTACTTCAGCTCGCAGAGTCAGTGAGCTTCAGGCTCTAGTAGTGGATGCACCTTATACTAAGTTTCATTGCAATAGAGTAGTCCTCTGCACGCACCCTAAGTTCTTGCCTAAGGTCGTGTTGGAGTTCCATCTGAACCAGTCGATTGTCTTGCCAACGTTCTTCCCCCCACCTCATGCCCATCCTGGTGAGAACACCTTGAACTCCAAGCAAGCACTGGCCTACTACATGGAGTGGACTAGGCCCCACAGACAGTCCGTCCAACTTTTTGTTTCTTTTGATCCCAACAGGATGAGGGTCGCCATTGTGAAATGCACAATCTCTAATTGGCTGGCAGATTTCATTTCCTTCACTTATGCCTATGCTGGGCTGACTCTGGAGGGTCGTCATGTCAAGGCTCACAATCTCAGAGACATGGCTGCGTCAGTAGCCCACTTGCAGTTAGCCTCCATTGAAGAAATTTGCTAGGCTGTGACCTGGTCTTCAGCCCACACATTCACATCTCATTACTGCCGATGCCTCAGTCAGTTTGGGCAAACAGTGTTGCAGAATCTGTTTGGGGTCTAGAATCCAACTCCACCCCACTAGGCCCATTTTATTCTGTTCCATTCTGCTCTCTCATTCAGTTTGTATATAGTTTCAGGTTAATCTGAGTTATGTCCTCCCCGTTGCAAGGCCCAATTGACCAATGTTTGTTGTTTTCGGTGAGCCTGGATGCTAGGGATACCCCACCTGTGAGAATTAATGGCCTGCTTGTTTTCAGAGAAAGCAAAGATACTTACCTGTAGCAAGTATTTTCCGAGGACTACGGGCCTTATAATCTCACAAGCCTTCCCACATCCCCTAGGAGTTGTCTCCTATTTCTTTTTTTTGCTGTAGTATTTAACTGTGGTGGAGCGTGTCTCGTGCTCCACAAAGCTCTGTAAAACTTGTTATATTCTTATTGCTGTATTACCCACGTGAGAATAAAAGGCCTGTTGTCCTCGGAGAATACCTGCTGCGGTAAGTATCTTCACTTTCCCTACCCATCACACTACCTCTCCCACCTTCATGCTACATCTCCCACGTTGTCCCTCCCCATCTCCTTCCTCCTCACGCTACCTCTTCCACTTCATGCCTCCCCATCACTCTGCCTCTCCATTCTGCATTATACCTTTCCCTCTCTCCTCCCTCCCTCTCTCTCTCTCTCCCTCTCCCTCTCTCTCGCTCTCTTAGCATAAGAACAGCCATAGTGGGTCAGACCAACGGTCCATGTAGCTCAGTATCCTGTTTCCAACAGTGGCTAATCCAGGTCACAAATACCTGGCAGAATCCCAAATAGTAACAATATTCCATTGCTGCTGATCCCAGGGCAAGCAGTGGACTTTTCCTCCAGGAACATGTCCAAACCTTTTTTTTCTTTTTTCGTTTATAAAGTCTTTATTGAACATTTATGCATTACATTTTGTGCAAAACAAAATCCATCAGTACAGTTGTACAAATATGTCCATGTGACAAACATTCCAACAAGATGCTTTCTATATTATAACAACATTCAAAAAGAAAAAACCCTCTGTTGACTTTTTTTTTTTTTTTTTAATTTTTTCCCCCCCTCCCCCCCCTCCCCCCCCCCCCCCCCGTCCCTTCCCCTCCCCCCCCCTCACCACCTTGTGGGGATTACATTAAACTTATGCAACCTTACATTTGCACCAGCATAACTCTAAGTTGTGTTCGCATCATTGAGAAAGAATTTCCAGGTCAAATACCATTTGCTCTTTTGATGTTTCCGCTCTGCTACAAGTCTCTCCATTTCACACACATATCGCAATTTATTATACCACTTCGCAATTGGTGGGACCCCCACTTGTTTCCAGTGCGAAGCTATTACTACCCGGGCAGCCCCCACCGCCTGCCTCACCAATGCTTGTTGATGTGTTGTTAGACCTGCCACCTTTATAGAGAAAAGAAAAACCTCTGGGGCCCAGGCAATTGAACAGCCCACCCAATACTGCAGCCTACTGTGAACAGCTTTCCAAAAGGCTTTCACTCTGATACAGCTCCACCACACATGTCCCATTGTGCCTTTTTGACCACACCTCCTCCAGCACAGCCCCGTCAAATCCGGGTATATGCGCTGAAGCCGATCCGGAGTAAGGTACCATCGGTACAGCACCTTCACCGCATTTTCCTTAAGCGGTACATGGATTGACACTTTCGCCACTGCCCGTTCTATTCTCTCCCACCGGGCCTCCCCCAGGGCCACACCAAGCTCTCCTTCCCAGCTTTTCCTATGTTTGCTGTAACAGGGTGCCCGCCTACATATGCAACCATACAGGCTCCCAATCAATCCCCGTGACATATGGAATTTTTCACAAATTTCCTCTAGTGGTGTTTTTTCCCGCTTGTCAGTCTGGAGGAAGTGCACCAGCTGACGATAAGCAAACTCATCCCTCTCCTCCACGGGGTACATACCCTGTAATGCTGAGAAAGAAATTAGGGAATCAGCTTCATACAGTTGCCCCCACGTTTTCACCCCCAGCCCGTACCATCTAGTGAAGGTCCCTTTCTCATTGCCAGGCAGGAACAAAGGGTTATATGCTATTGGGGACAGACGTGACAAGACACACTTACTCTGTGGAAATATACTATCCCAATAATGAAGGGTTACACCAACTGCCGGGCATTCATGCTCTTCCAGCAATCTAAAGGGGCGTGGCAACCACATGAGTGCCTCCAATGGCTTGACACCGACTGAGTACTGCTCCAGCTGTACCCACTGTCTATCTGGATATGCCTGATACCAGTCGACTGCCGCCTTGCCCTGTGCCGCCCGGTAATACCATGTGAGGTTTGGAACGCCCATCCCTCCCCTCTTCCTTTCTTGATAAAGGAGGGCGCGCGACAGCCTAGGTCGCTTTCCTGCCCAGACGAAGCGCACTATACGATCCTGCAACATCTTAAGGAATCGCCTGGGCATCAACACAGGCAGCACTTGGAACAAGTACAGGAGACGAGGGAGAACATTCATTTTTACAATGGCTATCCGTCCAAACCATGAAGCCTCCAAGTCCCCCCACCGCTCCATATCTGCCGCTATGTTCCTTACCAACCCTTTATAATTGGCCGAGAAAAGCTCCGAGAGGTCAGGGGTCAGATTAACCCCTAGATATCTGATTTGCTTTTTAGCCCATTTGAAGGGAAAAGTCGCCTTCAGGGACTCCACCTCCTCCCCACTCAGCGTCACGTTCATTGCTTCTGACTTGGCCATGTTCACCCTGAACCCCGATACTGCCGAGTACTCTTCGATAAGCTGATTGAGTTTTGGAAACGTGACTTGTGGACGTGTTACATACAGCAGGACATCATCCGCGAATAAAGCTAATTTATGTGTCCTTTCCACCACTCTAGCTCCCGAGATTTCCGGGTCGAGCCTCAGGCGTGAGGCAAATGGCTCCATGACCATGGCGAATAGAAGGGGGGACAAAGGACAGCCCTGCCGTGTGCCTCTAAAGAGCTGGAACAACTCCGAATTACCTCCGTTAACTCTCACGCATGCACTAGGGGACGTATAGAAAGCCTGTATCCAAGCTCTAAACTGCACCCCAAAACCCAGAGTCTCCAATACTTTGTACATGAAGGTCCAGTGAACCCGATCGAAAGCCTTTTCGGCATCCAGGCTGAGAAGACACAGAGGCTTCTGATTTCTTTTAGCAAGGTACATAAGGTCCAACGTTCGCCTGATATTATCCATAGCCTTCCGATGGGATACAAAGCCCACCTGGTCTGGATGTATGAGAACCGGGAGCAAAGGTGCTAACCTATTCGCCAATACTTTTGCCAGAATTTTAACATCGGCATTTAAAACTGAGATGGGCCTATAGGAGCCACAGTCCTCGTGGTCCTTGCCCGGTTTGGGTAATACTGCTATCCAGGCCTCCATCATGGTTGGGGGCAGGGTCTTCCCCATTCCTACCTGATTAAACATGTCTGCAAGAAGTGGCGCCAACTCAGCTGCAAACCTCTTGTAGAACTCGTTAGGGAACCCATCTAGCCCTGGGGATTTATATGAAGGCAGACTATGGATGGCCTCCTGGATTTCCAAGGGAGTAACTGGTTTGTCTAGCACTGCTTGTTGTTGATTAGTCAGTGTGGAAAGCTCACTCTCCCTCAAGTAGTTCTCTATAACCTCTACTGAAGGATTAATCTCCTGTGTATAGAGTGTTCGATAAAAGTCCCCGAATCGCTCACGCACCCGCGAAGAAGTTCGCAACATGTTGCCTCTAGCATCTCGCACCTGCCTAACCGTTCGGTCAACCCTTTGCCTACGCATCCGTATAGCCAGGAGACGGCCAGCTTTGTTTGCGAACTCATAGAACCCCGCCCTGTGCTTCGCCTGTATCATACTGAGGTGTTCAGAATAAATAGAGTCCAACAACAGTCGTTCTTTACTCAACTCTTGCCAGACTTGGGATGACCGATTTGCCTTATGCTGGGCTTCCAAACTATGTATCTTCTCTAAACAAGCCGCTATTTGAGCCTTCCGGGCCTTGGAGCGTCTACTGGCCAATTTCAGGAAGTAGCCTCTGGACACTGCCTTCATGGCATCCCACACTACCTGAAGTGAAGGCCCAGATTCTATGTTAAGATCCAGGTATTCTTTTAGCATGCTTCTATAGCCCTCCACCACCTCTTCCTCTTGCAGCAAACTAACGTTTAGTGTCCACCTCCTGTTTTTAATTTCAGCCCTTACATTTGGCAGGGAAACCCAGACTGGAGCATGATCTGAGATTGTTATATTGCCTATTCCTGCCTCTGGCCCCTTTTCCACTAAGTTGGTGTCTACGAAGATGTAATCTATGCGTGAGTATGAATTGTGCACTGGTGAATAGAAAGTATAGTCCCTCTCAGCCTTATGGGTCAGCCTCCAGAGATCCAGCACTCCTAAAGAATAAGCCATGAACTCCAATGCCGCAGTCTCTCGTTTCCCCTCCGTCTTGGCGACTCCCGTACGGTCCAACCCAGGATTCATTACTGCGTTAAAATCACCACCCACTATTATTGAGCCTTTAGCAAATGTTACCAAAGAATTCCGTACCCTCTCAAAAAATTCCCTCTGACCACTATTTGGGGCATATATGGATGCAATCGTTAGGTCAGCCTGATCAATTTGTAAGTGAAGAAACAAAAAACGCCCTCCTGGGTCCCTCTTAATGTGTATTACCTGTGCTGCCATCGAGGTGTGCAGCAGGATCGCCACCCCCCTTTTTTTGGACGCTTCTGTGGACGCAAAGTATGCCCCCGGGTAGCCCGTGCAGGAGAGAAACCTCTCATGCTGGCGGCGCAAGTGTGTCTCCTGCAGAAGGACTATGTGTGGCTTAAGCTGCTGCAGCTCCTTAAAAAACTTTTGTCTCTTTTGAGGCATATTCAATCCTTTTACATTGTAAGACAATACTTTCAAATCAGCACTCATTTTTGAGGATAATTACAGCACATAATGATATTGAACATCATACATCTTTCTCTTCCCTCACGTACAACCCACCGCCCACCTGCCAGTATTACTTCCTTTAAATAACAAACTGCTGTCCCCCATGATGGTCGTAGTTCCCCCCCCCCCCCTCCCACCTTTCCCTTCCTTCCTGACCTCTTCAGGATAACACCCCCACCAAACAGAGCTATAAGCCCTAGTTGGGAACAAGGGCCTCCCAGTATACCCCACATGAACCAAACAGCCATACCTGTCCCACTTGCCCCGAGTACTTCCCCCCTGCCCGCTTCTGTAATACAGAATCTGTAATCCCCCTAACTCTTTTGCGCTACCCACCCTCTAGAGCCCTTGCCACTTTCATAATAGCACAACATCAAGTAACTTTTTAAACACTATAGGCCCCTGAATCAGCACTAACATCTCACCACTTTAACTGGCGTCTGCAGCCAAGATGAAGAAACAATATTAGAACAAATGAAAACCATAAAGTCATGTCTTGGCTCCCCGATTCTGGGACTTCTGAGGTGCTCTATTCCACTTCTGCAACTTAGCTTTGGTTGAAGGAGCCAGGTCTCCCGGAGGCACCGATGCTTGAGTCAGTCCCACCTCATGCAGGAACTTCCACGCCTCTGCGAGTTTTCGGAATCGACGCTGTTTTCCACTGAACATAAAACTCAAAGCAAAAGGAAATACCCATCTGTATGAAATCTTTTCTTTTTGCAGGATTGCCAACACTGGTCGCATATCTCGCCGCTGCGCTAGGGTGAACAGTGACAGATCTTGGTAAACAAACACCTTCGCCTCATTGTACTCCAATGGCGGATTTTGGCGCGCTTTTAACCATACTTTCTCTTTGAGCGCATATGATGTGAACTTCACGATTATATCTCTGGGTTTGTTGTCTGCTGGCTTCCCAAGCGATCTATGTGCACGCTCAAACAAAACCTCCTCTGGGTCAAGTTGTTCCCCCAAAATCTTCTCACACAGCAAGCGTGCTATCGTGGGTATGTCTTCCATATTGCCCGTTTCAGGAACACCTCGGAACCGGAGGTTTTGTCTCCTACCTCGGTTCTCGAGATCGTCTATTTTGTATGTTAACTCCTCCGACTGCTCTGCCAGTTGCAGAAAACGAGCATCCATGGCCTCTGCTCTCTCGACCTGCTCATCTGCACGCTCCTCCAAGGCCTCTACCCTGCCCCCCAGCTTGCGGAGATCAAGGCTAATGGCGTCAACATGTTCGAGAATTTCTACCTTAGATGCCTTGATCTCCGCTCGGATCTCCTCCAAGTATTTAGCCATCTCTTTGGTAAAGCCTGTTTTAGGGGTGGGTCTCCGCGGTTCGGCTTGCGAGGAAGCAGATTCTGATCCCGATGAAGGCCCCGGGGCCGAGGACACGTGGCGCACTCGACTCTTGGCCTGCTTTCGCGCCGAGCATCTCTCGCCGTCGCGCGACTGAGTTGCTGTGGCTTTGCTCATAATATGTCCGGAGTCAGTACTTATCTAAGTGGCTATTCTGATGTAAATCCAACTTCGGGTGTCCGCGCTAAGTGCAGTTTTATCGCAGGGGAGCGCGGAGCTATGGGCTCAGGCGTCCATTCAGGTCCGTGACGTCACCGGAAGCCCATGTCCAAACCTTTTTTAAACCCAGATACGCTAACTACTGTAACCAAATCCTCTGGCAATGAGTTCCAGAGCTCAACTATTAATTGAGTGAAAAAATATATCTTCCTATTAATCCATTTATTTTTATCCTGATTATTTTTGAAAATATACAAATTTGTTCCTATACACAAACAGTGCTACACTCTCAATCGAGCTGACTGCCCTGACTAAACTACTTGGGCTGTAACAAATATTCGTATTCAATTTGATTCGGCCCCAAATAATGCCCCGAATACATTATTTGTATTGGACTGAATAGCGATTTAAATTCAAATACGAACTATCCAGGCTCTACTGTGCTAAATCCTGCTGAAATAAACACTTGATCACTGATTTCACATTGTTTCTTTTATTATTTGTTATCCTAAAGCTCAGTGCCCATTATCATAATCAGTATTCGTATTCGGCCGAATAGTAAAATATACTATTCAGTACAGTTCTACTAACTCCTACCTGGCCTGCAGAACTGAATAAAGAGATTGGGGCTGGTCTGAAAGTTGAATATCTCTTCCTGTCACACTTGTCTTCTGGCCCTTTCCATTCTTAACTACTTTTATCTTCTTTTGCAGTATAATTAATGGCTTTGCGTTGCCCTTGAAGGAAGAGCACAAGATGTTCCTAATTCGAGTTTTGTTACCTTTGCACAAAGTGAAATCCCTGAGTGTATACCATCCACAGGTGAGAGGCCTTTCAGTATCCAGCAGCAAAATACTTTCCTCATGCAATGAGCAATGTCTCTAAAGCTTTGCCGACTCTTTGTCCCCTCAGTTGAGGGACATGGTAATGCTGAAGCTCCATGTGTTTCTCCCACTTGTGTATGCAGTGCCCATTTGTCATCCTCATGTCTTTTGAAACTGCTCTTTTTACACTCAATTTAAAATGTAATAATTCACTGGTTTCATTACTTTGTCTGCTCTTGTCTTAAGTTCTTCAGCGTCAGGACATCAGCATGAAAGTTTATGATTGGATGGATCCTCATTGTGTCTCTGTGCCAGGGGAGCAGCATGTCAGCCACTGATAATGTTTGGGGAGGGAGTCTCTTGTCAGATGTGACAGGGAATCAGGCTGTCAGGCATTAATAATTAGAGGAGCTGTCATTGAGTCTCTGTGCCAGTACAGCAATGTTTTAATTGGCACAGGCTGGTTGTGATGCTGGCTGTGGTTTCAGTCAATAATTGAATGTAAATTTACTGGTTTTATTTTCTCTTACTAGCTTGCCTACTGTGTGGTCCAATTCCTAGAGAAGGATAGCAGCTTGACAGAGCCAGTGAGTATAGAAGAGCCCAATTTGTCATGTCATGCATTATTATCTTTTCATCAGATATCACTTTTTGTCTGTTAGTAGGACATCCATTGGTAGGTCATTTTTCCAGTTTTCTAGCCTGGGCAAGGTAAAAGGTCATTGTTCCAATGGTACTGGTTGATAGACAGATATTCATTACTTAATTACCCTACCGAATAATTTTTATCATTGATGTAACTCCTCTTGTTATGACCCTCACTGGGACAAACACAACATTTACCTACCACCACTGTTCCCTCTAAGCTGAACGGGAGTTCTCCATCTACAGTCCGGCCAGTGTGGGGGGGGGGGGGGGAGCGCTGTTTCACTATCACATTTTCAGTAGTGAGGGACAGGCAAGTTCTGCAGGACTCCAGGAACCTGCTGGTCTGTAGTGATTGAAAACACAATATTTATGCATCGCCCTCCACCGCCCCCCACTGGCACTGCTCAGCTTAGAAGGAACAGTGCACTTCTCTAATCTTTGTGCTTATTTTCAAAGGGAAAAATACATGAGACTTTCACTTTGGAACCTACCACACAGGCACAGCATTTATATGGACCTTTGTAGAATTCTGCTAGGAAAGTGTGTGCATACTTTGAAAATATTATTTAATTTATTCATTTAAGTATTTATATACTGCTTAGACCTAAGCGGTTTATAGTTTAATTTTACAGGCACTGAGACTGTCCCTAGTGGCAGTCTTAAGTAGTACATTGTACTACTGTTGTACCTGGGGCAATGGAAGATTAAGTGACTTGTTCAGGGCCACACGGAACTGTAGAGGGAATCGAACCCAGTTCCCTAGATTCATCACCCGATAAACTAACCATTAGGCTACTTCTTTACTCCATACTTTCTTCCTGGTGCTTGGTCCGGTCCTTTGATGTTGGATTTAGCACCGAGGTCGGCGACATCAACATCGAGGGACGCATCGACGTCGGGAGTAGAGGTACACATGACTGCTGAGAGGCCACGGCACACTGGGAGCAGTGAGGCATCGAGTGGGTCTCCACCTGTCTCGAGGCCTCCTGCTGTGCAGGCCCCCCGGGACCGTTCATCGTCAGACCCGACCCTGAGGCAACATGAGGATTTGACTTCGTCCTCGTCGGCACCGAGGAGCCTCAGTTACGTGCATCGAGCGAAGGCTAAGAAGCACTGTCACCGTTCCCCCTCTACACGTGGTGCCGGGAGCTCTCGGGCGTCGAAGGATTCGGCACCCGAGGAGCGCTTCCCCTCCATACAGGAGGTGCCGACGCATCGGCCTCCCAGCACTCCAGTTTCTGCGCCCAAACCTCAACCAATTCTGCCACTGACTGCTCCACCGGCCCCACAGCCTTCTCCGATGGCAGTTAACGAGCGCATCCGGGCCTTACTTCCAGAGCTTCTGGAAGGACTGCTGTGCCAGTCCGCTTCGGTGTCGGTGGTGCTTGCGCCTGCCATGCCGTCTGCTGTAGCTGCGTCTGGCCCTTCACCTGCGGTGAGGTTCCCGACCGTGGTGCCGCTTGCGGCTTCGGTATCAGCTGCCACCCAGGTTGACTCTCCATCAGCGTTGGTAGAGGAAGCTTCACTGCAGTCTATGCGGGTGTCGGCTGCTCAGCATCACCATCAAAGACATCGGTCTTCGGCGTCGAGGCAGGCTCAGTCTCTGAGGTCCCTGAGGGAAGTGTTTTCCAATACTGAGGAGGAGCGCTTGTGGGAGTCACGAGGAAGATTCCAGGTACTTCTCCTCCAATGAGTCCTTTGGGATTCCCTCTGAACCTTCCCCTCCACCTGAAAGGAGACTGTCTCCTCCTGGGAGCCTCTCCTTTTCATCGTTTGTACGGGAAATGGCTGAGGACATTCCATTCCCTGTAGAAGTGGAGGATGAGCCCAGGGCTGAGATGCTCGAGGTCCTGGACTATGTCTCTCCTCCTAAGGAGGCAGGAACGGCTCCTTTGCATAAGGTACTCCGGGAATTCCCTGTGTGAAACTGGTCATTCCCTCTGTCAGGCCCTGTGATCCCTAAGAAGACTGATTCCCAATATCGGATCCACAGTGAACCTGGGTTGATGAGGTCTCAGTTACCCCATAACTCCATGGTGGTGGACTCCGCCCTCAAGTGAGCCAAGAGTACTAGAGACTATGCCTTGGCGCCCCCAGGCAGAGAAGCCAAGACCTTGGATTCTTTTGGGAGGAAGACGTATCAGGCCGCTATGCTTGCTGCCCCTATCCGGTCTTACCAGCTCTTCACGAGCATTCACTTGCGGACCTCGGTGAGGCAGCTGTCTACCTTGGTCGATGCCCTCCCTCCCTCCGGAGCAGGCTGAGCCTTTTTGCCAGGTGGTCAGTCAGAAGAAGGCATGTCTTAAATTCCTGGCCAGGGGCACATACGACACTTTTGATGTGGCATCCAGAATCTCTGCTGAAGGTGTAATGATGAGCAGACTCTCATGGCTGTGTTTATGTAACCTAGACCATTCGGTCCAGCAGAGAATGGCGGATGTAACTTGTGGGGGGGATAACCTTTTCGGAGAGAAGGTGGAAGACCTGGTTGACCCTCAGGGGGAGGCGACCCTCAGGGGGAGGAATGCTGGCTTCGGCCTAACCCCTGGTAAGCCTTTCCTCAGCTGAGAGGTGCCCAGCTCTACCACTGGCTGCCTTTCAGGTGCTGTGGAGGACTTGCAGCTCATCTGCATATCCTTACAGCCTTCTCCGGGGTGACACCCAGGTCCACTCCGATCCACCCAGGGCCTCCGCTCTAGGTGCCCAGCACTCCCACCAGGTGCTGTGGAGGACTTGCAGCCCTTCTGCATTTCCTCACAGCTGTATCCGGGGTGACTCAGGTTGGCAGGAATGCACTTGTATATGCGTGGTTCAGGCCTGCCAAATGCTTTGTTTTTGCAGTGAACACTGGGTAGTGTATGTATTGGGGTTCCATCGGGGATATCACCCACATGTGAGAATACTAGTCCTGCTGTCCTTGGAGAACATTTGCTTTATTGAACATAAAATCCTTTATAAAATTACTTTATAAGGTATGCATTTAGCAGCTGAATAATGCTGCTTAATATAGATAATCCTCTGGATTCTGTAAAGATTGCACAAATTTGGGCACGGATCCCAGATCTGCACGCAAAGTAATTAGTTAATGAGCTGTTACATAGTAACATAGTAACATAGTAGATGACGCAGAAAAAGACCTGCATGGTCCATCCAGTCTGCCCATGACAAACTCATATGTGTATACCTTACCTTGAATTTGTACCTGTCCTTTTCAGGGCACAGACCATCTAAGTCTGCCCAGCAGTATTCCCGCCTCCCAACCACCAGTCCCGCCTCCCATCACCGGCTCTGTTACAGACCGTATAAGTCTGCCCTCCCCTATTCTCGCCTCCCAACCACCACCCCCTCTTCCCCCCCAACTGCTCCGCCACCCAATTCAGCTAAGCTTCTGAGGATCCATTCCTTCTGCACAGGATTCCTCTATGCATATCCCACGCATGTTTGAACTCCGTACCGTTTTCATCTCCACCACCTCCCGCGGGAGGGCATTCCAAGCGTCCACCACCCTCTCTGTGAAAAATACTTCCTGACATCTTTACTGAGTCTGCCCCCTTCAATCTCATTTCATGTCCTCTCTCGTTCTACCGCCTTCCCATCTCCAGAAAAGATTCGTTTGCGGATTAATACCTTTCAATATTTGAACGTCTGTATCATATCACCCCTGTTCCTCCTTTCCTCCAGGGTGTACATGTTCAGGTCAGCAAGTCTCTCCTCATACGTCTTGGAACGTAAATCCCATACATCTGTTACAATCACTGATGATAATTGGCACTAATTAGGACTTACATTCGAATCTGCCTAAGCATTATTCTATAAGACTGCAGCCTAAATTGTCTCGCATGCAGCTGAAAAGGGGGCGGGGCATGGGCGGGACCAGGATGGTCTGAAAATTTAGGCACAGTGTTATAGAATACTATCACTTATATGCCCAACTGCCATTGCCACAACATTTTCACCAGGTTTTAGCAGGCATAAGACCTTGTGCTAAGCACTATTCTGTAATGGTTGTTTAGTGCTAAGCAATCTTTATGGAATTGGCACTTTGCTCCTGGAATGTCCCACACCCTACTTCATGATAATACATAAAGATAATACATTCAGCTGCTCTGATTTAAAAAAAAAACTGTTATGGTTCCAAACCCATAAGTGCTTTTCAAATCTGACCTGCTTGTTGTGAAAATGCTTTTCTCTGAAGAAATGTTTAGGATGAAAATGGTACTAGAGCTTTCCTTCAATACACTTTCCTTTCCCAGGTGATTATTGGGTTGTTGAAATTCTGGCCGAAGACTCATAGCCCAAAGGAGGTGATGTTCCTGAATGAACTGGAGGAGATTTTAGATGTCATTGAACCATCTGAGTTTGTCAAGGTCATGGATCCCTTGTTCAGGCAGCTGGCAAAATGTGTTTCTAGTCCTCATTTTCAGGTATGCGATCAGCTTTCTGCACTTCCTGTACATAGATTCAGGTAGACAACCAACTATGTGAATGTAGCCAACTGTGTCTATTTGTCATACTAACTGGTCTCATGCTATAGACATCGGTTTGTGATTTCAAGGATGTGCTCAGCCTCAGGTGTTTCTTTTTACACTCTTGGGAACATAGTGTTACATAGGGCTGCTATACCCAATGCCTCGTGAATCTGAGACAGGGCTAAGTTTAGAATATAACTCTTAATACTTGCAACAAGCATACTTTCTTTCCTTGCAGGTGGCAGAGAGAGCTCTCTACTACTGGAACAATGAGTACATTATGAGTCTGATTAGTGACAATGCAGCCCGTGTCCTACCATCCATGTTCCCCTGCACTTTATAAAAATTCCAAAGTCATTGGAACAAGTAAGCCCTCTTTATATTTGCAGTCTCTCTCCATCTGTTTCTTTCCCACATTTATCCTTGCTCCTTTTCTATCATCTACCTCTCCTCATTTTTCTAATATTTTGACCCTCTTCTCACTCTCTCCCTCTGACAGTGGTTTTCTCCTTTTCATAGGCATAGTTTGACTACATTGCTTTGGGGGAGCACATGGTAGGGAATCCAGATTCTCCGAGGACAAGCAGGCTGCTTGTTCTCACTGATGGGTTGACGTCCTCGGCAGCCCCCTCCATCGGAAAGTTACTAGCAAAGGCCTTTGCTAGTCCTCGCGCGCCCATGCGCACCGCGCAGGCGCGGCCGTCTTCCCGCCCGGAAACCGGCTCGAGCCGGCCAGTCTTCTTTCGTCCGCGCTCGGTACAGTCGTGTACGCCGTTCGTGCCCCAGAGAGTCGACCTCGCGCGTCCTTTTCGACGTGTTTTTTTGCTTTTTTCCTTGAAAAAGTTCGGGAAGCGCTCCGGTAGTGTTCCGGAAGACCCTTTCGGGTTTTCTGCCCTTCCCGTATTTCTCAGTTTTTGCCCGTAAGTTTTCTTTTCGTTGTCGGGGTAGGCCTCTTTTGGCCTCGGTCGAGATTTTTCTCCCTCTAAATTTTTGGTGCTTCAATTTTCGCCATTTCGGCTTTTGATTTCGCCGGCGTGATTTTTCCGCCCATGACATCGAAGCCTTCCAGCGGCCTTCAAGAAGTGCACCCAGTGCGCCCGGGTAATCTCGCTCACTGATAGGCACTCTGCGTGTCTTCAGTGTCTAGGGGCCCAGCACCGCCCTCAGAAACTGCAGTCTGTGTTCCCTGTTACAAAGGCGGACTCAGGTAGCGAGATTAGCCCAGTGGAACGTTTTGTTCTCGGGCTCTTCGTCGGCATCGGCACCGGAGGCATCGAGTGCATCGACGTCGTCAGCGTCCGGACCATCTTCCTTGGCTGCCGTTCCATCGACTGCCATCGAGGCATCGGACCTCTGCATCGGCGCCGAGGCATCGGGCGACTGCATCGACGGTCGGTGGTACCGAGACTTCGGCTGCTGATGTCGTCGGACGGAGGTGCATCGTCAGGAGTGCAGGTGAGGGCTGTCCATTCCCCTGCTGTTGGCGGTGAGCCTTCGGGTGGGTCTCCTCCTACCCTGAGGGCTCCTGCGGTACAGCCCCCCCGGGATCGACCCTCTTCGGTCTCGGCCCCGAGGAAGCGCGGATGGATTCTACGTCCTCCTCGTCGGTGCCTGGGGAGCTCCTGGTGACATGCTTCGGAAAGAAGTCGAAGAGCATCGACACCGGTCTCCTCCCCATGTCGGCACCGAGAGCTCTGGGTCGCCGAGGGATTCGGCACCCAGCAGGGCATCGGCACCGAGAGGACCGCTCACCCTCTGTTCAGGAGGTGTCGATGCGCTCCACTCTGGACAGCCCGGAACAGCCTCCTCGCCCGGAACAGGTTCTGACGTCGACGCCTGCATCGACCTCTCAGCCTTTCTCTGCAGCCGCTCTAACGAGGAGCCTCCGGGCCGTTCTCCCAGAGATTCTGGGAGAGCTGTTGCGCCCTACCCCTCCGGTACCGGCGGTGCTTGCGCCTCCGGTACCGTCGAGCGTGGCGCCGGCTGGCCCATCGCCCAGGTTGAGGTCCCCGACTTCGCGGGTACCGACAGCGGCCAACCTCCCAGGAAGGCTCCCCGACTACGTCGGCGGAGGGAGCTTCGCCGATGCGGGCGAGGGAGTCTACCTCTCGACGCCCCACCGTGGACGGGGTTTCCAACCGAGTCGAGCAGGGCGAGGTTGCAGACGCAGGTTCGTGAACTTGTGTCTGACACCGAGGGTGAGGCCTCGTGGGAGGAAGAGGAGGACCCCAGAATATTTTCTGACGAGGAGTCTGAGGGTCTTCCTTCTGATCCCACTCCCTCTCCTGAGAGACAGCTTTCTCCTCCCGAGAGCCTGTCTTTTGCTTCCTTTGTCCGGGAGATGTCTACGGCATCCCTCCCGGTGGTTGTGGAGGACGAGCCCAGGGCTGAAATGTTTGAGCTCCTGGACTATCCTTCTCCACCTAAGGAAGCGTCCACTGTTCCCTTGCACCATGTCCTGAAAAAGACATTGCTTGCGAACTGGACCAAGCCACTAAGTAATCCCCACATTCCCAAGAAGATTGAGTCCCAGTACCGGATCCATGGGGACCCAGAGCTGATGCGCACTCAGTTGCCTCATGACTCTGGAGTTGTGGATTCTGGCCCTAAAGAAGGCTAAGAGTTCTAGGGAGCATGCTTCGGCGCCCCCGGGCAAAGACCCTAGAACCTTAGACTCCTTTGGGAGGACGGCCTACCATTCTTCTATGCTCGTGGCCAGATCCAGTCTTACAGCTCTACACGAGCATACACATGCGGAACAATGTGCGGGCAGTTGGCGGGCTTGGTTGATGCTCTTCCCCCTGAGCAAGCCAAGCCTTTTCAGGAGGTGGTCAGGCAGCTGAAGGCGTGCAGGAAAATTCCTGGCCAGAGGAGTTTATGACACTTTGATGTTGCGTCAGGGCCGCTGCTCAAGGTGTGGTGATGCGCAGGCTCTCATGGCTGCGTGCCGCCGACCTGGAGAAAGACTCCAGCAGCGATTGCGGACTCGCCTTGCCGTGGCGGACAACATTTTGGAGAGAAAAAGTCGAGCAGGTGGTAGAGTCTCTCCACCAGCGGGACACCGCATTCGACAAGTTCTCCCGCCGGCAGCCTTCAGCCTCTACCTCTACAGGTAGACGATTTTTCGGGGGAAGGAAGACTGGTCCCTATGCTCCTGGTAAGCGTAGGTACAATCCTCCTTCCCGACAGCCTGCGGCCCAGGCTAAGCCCCAGCGCGCTCGCTCTCGTCAGCAGCGTGCGCCTCAGCAAGGCCCCGCGGCTCCCCAGCAAAAGCAAGGGGCGAGCTTTTGACTGGCTCCAGCAGAGCATAGCCGACATCCAAGTGTCCGTGCCGGGCGACCTGCCGGTCGGGGGGAGGTTGAAAGCTTTTCACCAAAGGTGGCCTCTCATAACCTCCGATCAGTGGGTTCTCCAAATAGTCCGGCAGGGATACACCCTCAATTTGGCCTCAAAACCTCCAAATTGTCCACCGGGAGCTCAGTCTTACAGCTTCCAGCACAAGAAGGTACTTGCAGAGGAACTCTCCGCCCTTCTCAGCGCCAATGCGGTCGAGCCCGTGCCATCCGGGCAAGAAGGGCTGGGATTCTATTCCAGGTACTTCCTTGTGGAAAAGAAAACAGGGGGGATGCGTCCCATCCTAGACCTAAGGGCCCTGAACAAATATCTCGTAAAAGAAAAGTTCAGGATGCTTTCCCTGGGCACCCTTCTCCCCATGATTCATCAAAACGATTGGCTATGCTCTCTGGACTTGAAGGATGCCTACACACACATCCCGATACTGCCAGCTCACAGGCAGTATCTGCGATTTCAGTTGGGCACACGCCACTTCCAGTACTGTGTGCTACCCTTTGGGCTCGCCTCTGCGCCCAGGGTGTTCACAAAGTGCCTAGCTGTGGTAGCAGCGGCACTTCGCAGGCTGGGGGTGCACGTGTTCCCATATCTCGACGATTGGCTGGTGAAGAACACATCCGAGGCAGGAGCCCTGCAGTCCATGCAGATGACTATTCGCCTCCTGGAGCTACTGGGGTTTGTGATAAATTACCCAAAGTCCCATCTTCTCCCAGTGCAGAAACTCGAATTCATAGGAGCCCTGCTGGATTCTCGGACAGCTCGCGCCTATCTCCAGAGGCGAGAGCCAACAACTTGTTGTCCCTCGTCTCGCGGGTGCGCGCGTCCCAGCAGATCACAGCTCGGCAGATGTTGAGATTGCTGGGCCACATGGCCTCCACAGTTCATGTGACTCCATGGCCCGCCTCCACATGAGATCTGCTCAATGGACCCTAGCCTCCCAGTGGTATCAGGCCGCTGGGGGTCTAGAGGACGTGATCCACCTGTCCACGAGTTTTCTCTAATCCCTGTATTGGTGGACGATTTGCTCCAATTTGACTCTGGGACGTCCCTTCCAATTCCTCAGCCACAAAAAGTGCTGACCACGGATGCGTCTCTCCTGGGATGGGGAGCTCATGTCGATGGGCTCACACCCAAGGAAGTTGGTCCTCCAAGAACGCAATCTACAGATCAATCTTCTGGAGTTGCGAGCGATCTGGAACGCTCTGAAGGCTTTCAGAGATCGGCTGTCCCACCAATTATCCAAATTCAGACAGACAACCAGGTTGCCATGTACTATGTCAACAAGCAGGGGGGCACCGGATCTCGCCCCCTGTGTCAGGAAGCCGTCAGCATGTGGCTCTGGGCCCGCCGTCTCGGCATGGTGCTCCAAGCCACATATCTGGCAGGCGTAAACAACAGTCTGGCCGACAGACTGAGCCGGATTATGCAACCTCACGAGTGGTCGCTCAACTCCAGAGTGGTGCGCCAGATCTTCCAAGCGTGGGGCACCCCCTTGGTGGATCTCTTCGCATCTCGAGTGAACCACAAAGTCCCTCAGTTCTGTTCCAGGCTTCAGGCCCCCGGCAGACTAGCATCGGATGCCTTCCTCCTGGATTGGGGGGAGGGCCTGCTGTATGCTTATCCTCCCATCCCTCTGGTGGGGAGGACTTTGTTGAAACTCAAGCAAGACCGAGGCACCATGATTCTGATTGCTCCTTTTGGCCGCGTCAGATCTGGTTCCCCTTCTTCTGGAGTTATCCTCCGAAGAACCGTGGAGATTGGAGTGTTTTCCGACCCTCATCACACAGGACGAGGGGGCGCTTCTGCATCCCAACCTCCAGTCTCTGGCTCTCACGGCCTGGATGTTGAGGGCGTAGACTTTGCCTCTTTGGGTCTGTCAGAGGGTGTCTCCCGCATCTTGCTTGCTTCCAGGAAAGACTCCACTAAGAGAAGTTACTTCTTCCATTGGAGGAGGTTTGCCGTCTGGTGTGACAGCAAGGCCCTAGATCCTCGCTCTTGTCCTACACAGACCCTGCTTGATACCTTCTGCACTTGTCTGAGTCTGGTCTCAAGACCAACTCTGTAAGAGTTCACCTTAGTGCAATCAGTGCATACCATTACCGTGTGGAAGGTAAGCCGATCTCAGGACAGCCTTTAGTTGTTCGCTTCATGAGAGGTTTGCTTTTGTCAAAGCCCCCTGTCAAGCCTCCTACAGTCATGGGATCTCAATGTCGTTCTCACCCAGCTGATGAAACCTCCTTTTGAGCCACTGAATTCCTGCCATCCTGAAGTACTTGACCTGGAAGGTCATTTTCTTGGTGGCAGTTACTTCAGCTCGTAGAGTCAGTGAGCTTCAGGCCCTGGTAGCCCAGGCCCCTTACACCAAATTTCATCATAACAGAGTAGTCCTCCGCACTCACCCTAAGTTCTTGCCAAAGGTCGTGTCGGAGTTCCATCTGAACCAGTCAATTGTCTTGCCAACATTCTTTCCCCGTCCTCATTCCTGCCCTGCTGAACGTCAGCTGCACACATTGGACTGCAAGAGAGCATTGGCCTTCTACCTGGAGCGGACACAGCCCCACAGACAGTCCGCCCAATTGTTTGTTTCTTTTGATCCCAATAGGAGGGGAGTGGCTGTAGGGAAACGCACCATATCCAATTGGCTAGCAGATTGCATTTCCTTCACTTACGCCCAGGCGGGGCTGGCTCTTGAGGGTCATGTCACGGCTCATAATGTTAGAGCCATGGCTGCGTCGGTAGCCCACTTGAAGTCAGCCTCCATTGAAGAAATTTGCAAAGCTGCGACGTGGTCATCTGTCCACACATTCACATCTCATTACTGCCTGCAGCAGGATACCCGACGCGACAGTCGGTTCGGGCAGTCAGTTCTTCAGAACCTGTTTGGGCTTTAGGATCCAACTCCACCCCCCGAGGGCCCTGTTTGTTCTGTTCCAGGCTACACTCTCAGTTAGTTGGTAAATTTTTTAGGTCAATCTCAGTTATGTCCTCGCCGTTGCGAGGCCCAATTGACCATGGTTGTTGTTTGAGTGAGCCTGGGGGCTAGGGATACCCCATCAGTGAGAACAAGCAGCCTGCTTGTCCTCGGAGAAAGCGAATGCTACATACCTGTAGAAGGTATTCTCCGAGGACAGCAGGCTGATTGTTCTCACAAACCCGCCCGCCTCCCCTTTGGAGTTGAGTCTTCCCTTGAAGTGTATTGTCTTGCTACATACTGGACTGGCCGGCTCGAGCCGGTTTCGGGCGGGAAGACGGCCGCGCATGCGCGGTGCGCATGGGCGCGCGAGGACTAGCAAAGGCCTTTGTTAGTAAACTTTCCGATGGAGGGGGCTGCCGAGGACGTCAACCCATCAGTGAGAACAATCAGCCTGCTGTCCTCGGAGAATACCTTCTACAGGTATGTAGCATTCGCTTTGTCTGTTTATTTTTTGTTTGGTTATTGGTATTATTAACAGCCTTTATGAAGAGATTCACCCAAGGTGGTGTATAGTAGGCTAACAGCATAACAGTGAGGTGATCAAACATAATCATAAATACAACCAACGATATGGCAAATTGAATCCTAGAAATAGGAGTAATATGATGTAATATCAAAAATACACAGGTAAACAGCACAGTAGAACAATCATATAATAAAAAAGAAAATTGCTTTGCCTCTTTTCTTTGATTGGACGGTCTAACTGTAAGATTCTGTCTGAAAGGTGGTATATCAAGCTGCTACTATATGTAATTTATCCTTAAATCGAGCGTGGTACCGGAAGATTGGAGGGTGGCCAATGTAACGCCAATTTTTTAAAAAGGTTCCAGAGGAGATCCGGGAAATTATAGACCAGTGAGTCTGACGTCGGTGCTGGGCAAAATGGTAGAGACTATTATTAAGAACAAAATTACAGAGCATATTCAAAAGCATGGAAGCCAACATGGATTTAGTGAAGGGAAATCTTGCCTCCACCAATCTATTACATTTCTTTGAGGGGTGAACAAACATGTGGATAAAGGGGAGCCGGTTGATATTGTGTATCTGGATTTTCAGAAGGTGTTTGACAAAGTACCTCACTGAAAGACTCCAGAGGAAATCGGAGAGTCATGGGATAGGAGGTAGTGTTCTATTCTGGATTAAAAACTGGTTAAAAGATAGAAACAGGGAATAGGGTTAAATGGTCAGTATTCTCAATGGAGAAAGGTAGTTAGTGGGGTTCCCCAGGGCTCTGTGCTGGACCCGCTGCTTTTAACATATAAATGACCTAGAGATGGGAGTAACTAGTGAGGTAATTAAATTTGCTGATGACACAAAGTTATTCAAAGTCGTTAAATCGCGGGAGGATTGTGAAAAAATTACAAGAGGACTTACGAGACTGGGAGACTGGGTGTCTAAATGGCACATGATGTTTAATGTGAGGAAATGCAAAGTGATGCATGTGGGAAAGAGGAACCTGAATTATAGCTACATCATGCAAAGTTTCACGTTAGGAGTCACGGACCAAGAAAGGGATCTAGGTGTCGTTGTTGATGATACGTTGAAACCTTCTGCTCAGTGTGCTGCTGCGGCTAAGAAAGCAAATAGAATGTTAGGTATTATTAGGAAAGGAATGGAAAACAAAAAATGAGGATGTTATAATGCCTTTGTATCGCTCCATGGTGCGACCGCACCTCGAATATTGTGTTCAATTCTGGTTGCTGCATCTCAAAAAAGATATAGAGAAATTAGAAAAGGTGCAGAGAAGGGCGACCAAAATGATAAAGGGGATGGGACTACTTCCCTATGAGGAAAGGCTAAAGTGGCTAGGGCTCTTTAGCTTGGAGAAAAGGCGGCTGAGGGGAGATATGATAGAGGTGTATAAAATAATGATTCGAATGGAACGGGTACATGTGAAGCGTCTGTTCACCGCTTTCCAAAATACTAGGACTAGGGGGCCATGCGATGAAGCTACAATGTAGTAAATTTAAAACGAATCGGAGAAACTTTTCTTCACTCAACGTGTAATTAAACTCTGGAATTCGTTGCCAGAGAATGTGGTAAAGGCGGTTAGCTTAGCGGAGTTTTAAAAAAGGTTTGGACGGCTTCCTAAAAGAAAAGTCCGTAGACCGTTATTAAAAGGACTTGGGGAAAATCCACTATTTGTGGGGAAGTATAAAATGTTTGTACATTTTTGGGATCTTGTTGGGTATTTGTGACCTGGATTGGCCACTATTGGAAACAGGATGCTGGGCTCGATGGACCTTTGTCTTTCCCAGTATGTCAATACTTATGTACTTATCATTTCTAAAGCGCTACTAGATGTACGCAGTGCTGTACACTTGAACATGAAGAGACAGTCCCTGCTCGACAGAGCTTACAATCTAATTAGGACAAACAGGACAAACAAGATAAGGGAATATTAAAGTGAGGATGATAAAATAAGGATTCTGAACAAGTGAATAAGGGTTAGGAGTTAAAAGCAGCATCAAAAAGGTGGGCTTTTAGCTTAGATTTGAAGACAGCCAGAGATGGAGCTTGAAATACCGGCTCAGGAAGTCTATTCCAGGCATATGGTGCAGCAAGATAAAGGAACAGAGTCTGGAGTTAGCAGTGGAGGAGAAGGGTGCAGATAAGAGAGATTTACCCAGTGAACAGAGTTCCCGGGGAGGAATGTAGGGAGAGTGACAGTGGAGAGGTACTGAGGAGCTGCCAGAGTGAATGCACTTATAGGTCAATAAGAGGAGTTTGAACTGTATGCGGAAACGGATAGGAAGCCAGTGAAGTGACTTGAGGAGAGGGCTAATATGAGCATAACGACACTGGTGGGATATGGTCATGCAGCAGAATTTGAACAGATTGAAGAGGAAGAGAGATGGCTAAGTGGGAGACCTGTGAGAAGTAAGTTGCAATATAGTCTAAGGTAAGAGCTGATAAGAGTGTGGATGAGGGTTCGGGTAGTGTGCTCAGAAAAGGAAGGGTGAATTTTGGTGATATTATAGAGAAAGAAACGACAGGTTTTAGCAGTCTGCTGAATTTGTGCAGAGAAGGAGAGGGAGGAGTTGAAGATGACCCCAAGTTTACGAGCTGATGAGACAGGAAGGATGAGAGTGTTATCCAGAAAAATAGAGAATGGAGGATGAGGAGAGGTTGGTTTAGGGGGAAAGATAAGAAGCTCAGTCTTGGTCATGTTTAGTTTCAGATGGCGCTGAGACATCCAGGCAGCAATGTCAGACAGGCAGGCTGATACTTTGGCCTGGATTTCGGCTGAGATTTCGGGCGTGGAGAGGTAGATCTGGGAGTCATCAGCGTAAAGATGATACTGAAAACCATGGGATGAGATCAGAGTACCAAGGGAAGAAGTATAGATGTAGAAAAGAAGAGGTCCCAGGACAGATCCCTGAGGTACACCAACTGACAGTGGGGATAGAAGTAGAAGAGGATCCACTAGGAGTATACACTAAAGGTACGCTGGGAGAGATAAGAGAGAAAACCAGGAAAGAACAGAGCCCTGAAATCCAAGTGAGGACAGCTTATCAAGGAGTAGGCTGTGATCAACAGTGTCAAAAGCAGCAGATAGATCGAGAAGGATGAGGATGGAATAGAGACCTTGGATCTGACCAGGAACAGATCATTGGAGACTTTAGCAAGCGCTGTTTCAGTTGAATAAAGGGGGCGAAAGCCAGATTGAAGTGGATCAAGAATAGCTTGAGATGAAAGAAAGGCAAGGCAATGGCGGTGAACAGCACGTTCAAGTATCTTGGATAGGGAAAGAGAGGATGGAGATGGGGCAATAGTTGGAAGGACAGGTAGGGTCCAATGAAGGTTTTTTAAGGAGTGGTGTGACTACGGCATATTTGAAGGCATCAGGAACAGTCCACAGTGGAAGTGAAAGATTGAGGATATGACAGACAAAAAAGGATGACAGTAGGAGAGATAGTGTTAAGTAGATGGGTGGGAATAGGATCAGAGGAACAGGTAGTTGGTTTCGAGGAGGAAATAAGGGAAGGAGAGGTGGAGGTGACCTGGTTGAGAATTCAAGTTTAATCTTGTGAACCTTATCATGAAAGAACTCAGCCAGAGTCGGGGGGGGGGGGGGGTGGAGGGGAGGGGAATGAAGGGTGGGTTGGAGGTGAAGGCACTTGAGGAGACAATTCAGTGTGGCCAAGAGACATTGAGGGTTTGAGCCAAGAGAATTTGTCAACTGGATGTTATAGTCCTGTTTGGCAAGTAAAAGAGCAGACTGGAAGGAGGTCAGCAAGAATTTGAAATGTATGAAGTCAGCATGGGCACGGGATTCAGCCAAAGACGTTCGGCAGAAGCAGGCACAAGACGTAGGTAGCGGATTCTAGAGGTCAGCCAAGGCTGGGGTTTGGTACGTTTTACAGAATGGGGAATG
This sequence comes from Microcaecilia unicolor, assembly GCF_901765095.1. Classification (NCBI taxonomy): domain Eukaryota; kingdom Metazoa; phylum Chordata; class Amphibia; order Gymnophiona; family Siphonopidae; genus Microcaecilia; species Microcaecilia unicolor. Next base: position 1,028,059 of record NC_044033.1, read on the forward strand.
GGAGGCGCGAGAGTATCCAGGGCAGAGGAGAGAATAGTATTATAGGAAGAGACAGCCTCATTGACAGACTTGGATAACATAGTGGTAGAGAGAGATTTGAAACACTGGGAGGACAGAGTAGAAGGGTTAATAGCCTGAAGATTCCTAAATGTATTGGTTAAGATTGGACAGGACTGGGGAGGAGGGGTGTTTAAGTGTGAAAGTTATCAGATGATGGTCAGAGAGGGGGGAGAGTTGAGGCACAGAAACTGGAGAGTGAGCAGTTTGAGAAGAGGATAAGATCAAGACAGTAGCCATTCTGGTGAGTGGGGACAGTGGAGCACAGTTGAAGATTGAAAGAGGATGTTAAAGCAAGAAATTGAGAAGCATAAGAGTCAGAGGGATCATTAGCCTGAAAAAAATCCCCAAGGATGAGGGAGGAAGATGAAGGTTCAAGAAAGAAGGAAAGCCAGGCATTAAAGTCAGTGAGAAAGGAAGAAAGGGACTTATCAGGGGGTTGATAAATGACTGCTACTCGGAGAGGCAGAGGAGCAAATAGACGGATGGAGTGGACTTCAAAGGAAGAAAAACAGTGAGACTGAGGTGGAAGAAGAGGTTGAAATCTACACGAGAGTGAAAGTAGTAGTCCGACACCACCTCCGCGGCCAACCGGGCAAGGAGTATGGGAGGAAAAGATAACCTCCATGGCATAGGGCCGCGACTGAAGCAGTCTTCAGGTTAAAGCCAAGTTTCAGTTAGGGCAAGTAGATGGAGAGTACGAGAGAGAAAAGAGGTCATGGATGTAGGAAAGTTGGTTACAGACAGAGCAGGCATTCCACAGAGTGCAAGAGAAAGGCAGGGAAGAAGGGGGGGAGGAGAGGAACAGAAATTAGATTGGAGATATCAGGGTGTGACCTGCACAAATAGGATGAGAGCTGATGTGGAGGACCAGGATTGGGATTAATGTCCCCAGTGGAGAGCAGGAGAAGGAACAAGAGAGTACGGAGAAGAGTAGGAGGTAAGGACGACAGCGACGAAGGCGATATGTAATCAGATAGAAAGGAGATGGATTAATGGAAGGAAGGAATGTTGAAGGTTGAGAGAGCTGAGAAAAAGGAAGAGGAAATTAGGCTTTAAAATAACATAAACATTTATTGGTTAACTCTTCAATGATATGCTTATTTTATTGAAGTATAAAGAAACCACAATAACTGCATCTCTATGTGGGAATTGACTACATTATGACTATTTATAAGTACATAAGGATGCCACACTGGGGAAAAGACCAAGGGTCCATCGAGCCAGCATCCTGTCGCACGACAGCGGTCAATCCAGGCCAAGGGCACCTGCAAGCTTCCCAAACGTAACAAACATCTATACCATGTTATTCCTGGAATTGTGATTTTCCCAAGTCCATTTAGTAGGCAGTTATGGACTTGTTCTTTAGGAAACCGTCTAACCCCTTTTAAACTCTGCCAAGCTAACCGCCTTCACCACGTCTCCCGGCAACGAATTCCAGAGTTTTAATTATGGCGTTGGGTGAAGAAACATTTTCCTGCCAATTTGTTTTAAAATTTACTACACTGTAGTTTCATCGCATGCCCCCTAGTCCTAGTATTTTTGGAAAGCGTGGATAGACGCTTCACATCTACCTGTTCAACTCCACGCATTATTTTATAGACCTCTATCATATCTCCCCTCAGCCGCCTTTTCTCCAAGCTGAAGAGCCCTAGCCGCTTTAGCCTTTCCTCTAGGGATGTCATCCCATCCCCTTTATCATTTTTTGTCGCCACTTTCTGACTCCTTTCACCTCACCCCCTTACTGTCTGATGTGTTCCCCCATCTACTGACCTCTTCCTCTTTTCTATTCTTTCAACCTTTCCTATCACCAAAGGCTGGCGTTAGGGGGTGGCCAGCAAGGCAGTGGCCCAGGGAGCCCCAAACCTGTCTCAAGCTGAAGAAGGCATAGGCTGAAGATCAGCTTTGGGGGCCCCCCCTCTCCAGTTGCTGCCCTGGGCCCCTGCTGTCACCTCACTTTCTTCCTTTGTGACCAACCCCTCCATCCCTTCTGCCCTTGGCTCGTTGACCTTTCTCCTTTGGCTTCCTACCTCTTTCACTTCTATCCGTTTCCCCTCACTCTCATTTGTTTTTGCAGAACAATTCATGGGCTGATTTATAATGCCTTGAAACTCTTCATGGAAATGAACCAGAAGCTGTTTGATGACTGTTCTCAGCAGTACAAGGTGGAGAGGCAGAAGTGAGTATTCATTGTGAATTGTGTGATGTAATAGGATATATTTATTTGTTATATTGCTATTCACAATTTTAAAATGGATAGTGGAAAAGAGTAGAGAACTTAACATAAGGTGGCCTAGGTTACATTAAAAGATCAATAAATTAACTAAAACAATAAAGATAACTATAAAACTATTAAATTATTAATCTAAAATACGAAAGGAAGGAAAGGAACAAGAAACATGACAAGTAAGGAATAAGGTAGGATGCAACCCTGGAGGCAAGATGAGGTCTGTAGAAGATATAATGGAAAATGTATATATTCAATCTGAAAAAAATTCCTTGGAAAAGAAATATATTTTGCATACCTGTTTACATTTCTTTAGAGGTCTGAAGGTGAATAGAAAGTGGGAGCTGATTCCAAAGTGTGGGAACAGTAATTTTACAACAGAAATGGTGTGTCCAATCCATCCTGGATAAGAGGGGATAGTAAATAAATTTTGCTGGGCCAAGTGCAACAAGTGGATACGTATATAAAGGATAAGTGAGCTAAATAAGAAGAAGGTATGCCTGAGTAGAAGACCTGGTGTGAATGGAATTCAGTAAGTTATATGGAGCCAACGTTCTTCCTTAAGAAGAGGTGTGAATCATGTCTTTTTTTCTTGAATGAGTTTATCAGTAGTATTCTACATTCGCTGTAGCAGCATAGATGAGAAGAGGACAGATCAAAAATAGAGAATTACAGTAATCAATATGGGAAAGAACTAATGAGTGGACAAGGAGATGCAAAGCTTGGGTTTCCAGAAAAGGGTGAATTAAGCAGAGCTGGCAGAGAGTAAAATTCAACTTCCTAGCTAGGGTGGAAATATGAAGATTAAAGGTAAAGTTCTGATCAGTAATCATTTCTGTTATCTTAACTGAGCCTTTTAGTGAAATAGGGGTACCCAGGATGGTTGCTGGAGAAGTAGCCTAGTGGCTAGTGCAGCGGACCTACATCCTGGGGCACTGGGTTCAATTCCCACTGCAGTTCCTTGTGACTCTGGGCAAGTCACTTAACCCTCCATTGCCCCAGTTACAAATAAGTACCTGTATATACTATGTGAACTGCTTTGAATGTAGTTGCAAAAACCACAGAACGGCAGGATATCAAGGTAGTTTTCCATCTGGAGAACAGTATAGTGTCAGTCTTAGCAGGGTTCAGTTTGAGGCCCTTTGGTGAGAAATGGTATCGAGTTTGTTGTAGAGTTTGGTAATATGCCGCTATGTCTTTTTTTGAGATACGAATGCAATACTCAAAGTGAGGTTGCACCATGGAGTGATACAGAGACATTATATTATTCTTGGTCTTATTTACTATCCCTTTCCTAATAATTGCTAGCATCTTGTTTGCTTTTTTGGGCAGAAGACTATGAAAATTTGCAGGAAGACCTTAGGAAACTGGAAGACTGGGCATCTAAATGGCAGATGATATTTAATGTGGACAAATGGAAAGTGATGTACATTGGAAAGAATAATCCGAATCATAATTAGCTGATGCTAGGGTCCACCTTAGGAGTCAGCACATAAGAAAAAGATCTGTGTCATTGTAGACAATATGCTGAAATCTGCCCAATGTGTGGTGGTGGTCAAAAAAGCAAACAGGATGCTAGGAATTATAAGGAAAGGGATGCAAAATAAGACCAAGAATAGTATAACGCCTTTGTATCGCTCCATGGTATGAACTTGACTATTGCGTTCATTTCTTGTCACCTTAGACATTAACAGAAAAAAGTTTAAATGTTTCACATATAGGAACCACTAAAATTCTGCCTTTATAATGCATTTGTATCGCTCCATGGTGCAACCGTACCTCGAATATTGTGTTCAATTCTGGTCACCGCATCTCAAAAAAAGATATAGTGGAATTAGAAAAGGTGCAGAGAACGGTGACAAAAATGATAAAGGGGATGGGACAACTTCCCTATAAGGAAAGGCTAAAGTGGCTAGGGCTCTTCAGTTTGGAGAAAAGACGGCTGCGGGGAGATATGATAGAGGTCTATAAAATAATGAGTGGAGTGGAATGGGTAGATATGAATCGCTTGTTTACTCTTTCCAAAAATACTAGAACTAGGGGGCACGCAATGAAGCTACAAAGCAGTACATTTAAAACGAATTGGAGAAAATGTTTCTTTTCTCAACGTGTAATTAAGCTCTGAAATTCGTTGCCAGAGAATATGGTAAAGGCGGTTAGCTTAGCAGGATTTTAAAAAAGGGTTTGGACGGCTTCGTAAAGCAAAAATTCATAGATCATTATTAAAATGGACTTGGGGAAAATCTACTGCTTATTTCTAGGATAAGCAGCATAAAATGTTTTGTACTTTTTGGGGATATTGCCGGGTATTTGTGACTACTACTACTACTACTTAGCATTTCTACAGCGCTGCCAGGGTTATGCAGCGCTGTACAAATTTAACATGAAGAAGGACCGTCCCTGCTCAAAAGAGCTTACAATCTAAAGGTTACAAACTGTGTAGTCAGTGTAGGTATCATGAGTGGGGAAGGTGGTTATGCGCCAAAAGCAAGGGAGAAGAGATGGGCTTTGAGTAAGGACTTGAAGATGGGCAGGGAGGGCGCATGACGTATGGGCTCGGGAAGGCTGTTCCAGGCATATGGTGATTCGAGGCAGAAGGGGCGGAGTCTGGAGTTAGCGGTGGTGGAGAAGGGTACAGATAGGAGTGATTTGTCCTGAGAGTGGATGTTACGGGTGGGAACATACGGGGAGAGGAGGGTAGAGAGGTAATGGGGGGCTGCAGATTGAGTGCATTTGAAGGTTAAAAGAAGAAGCTTGAACTGTATACGGTAGCGGATCGGGAGCCAGTGAAGTGACTTGAGGAGAGGGGTGATATGAGAGTATCGGTTCACGCGGTAGATAAGACGTGCGGCAGAATTTTGGACAGATTGAAGGGGGGATAGATGGTTAAGCGGGAGGCCAGTGAGAAGAAGGTTGCAATAGTCAAGACGAGAGGTGACAAGCGAGTGGACGAGGGTTCGGGTGGTCTGTTCAGAGAGGAATGGGCGAATTTTGCTAATATTATAGAGGAAGAAGCGACAGGTCTTAGCTGTCTGCTGGATATGGGCAGAGAAGGAGAGGGAGGAGTCGAAGATGACTCCGATATTGCGGGCTGATGCGATGGGGAGGATGAGGGCGTTATCAACAGAGACGGAAAGTAGGGGACGAGGAGAAGAGGGTTTGGGTGGAAAGACAAGGAGCTCAGTCTTTGCCATGTTCAGTTTCAGATGCTGGTTGGACATCCAGGCAGCGATGTCTGAAAGGCAGGCCGAAACTTTGGCCTGGGTTTCGACCGTGATGTCGGGAGTGGAGAGATAAAGCTGGGTGTCATCAGCATAGAGATGGTACTGGAAACCATGTGATGAGATCAGCGAGCCTAGGGAAGAGGTGTAGATTGAGAAAAGAAGCGGTCCAAGGACAGAACCTTGAGGAACCCAGCAGAGAGCGGGATGGGGGTGGAAGAAGAGCCATTAGAATATACTCTGAAGGTGCGATGGGAAAGATACGAAGAGAACCAGGAGAGGACGGAGCCCTGGAACCCGAATGAGGACAGTGTGTCAAGAAGTAAATTATGATTGACGGTGTCAAAGGCGGCAGATAGGTCGAGGAGGATGAGGATGGAATAGTGACCTTTGGATTTGGCAAGGAACAAGTCATTACAGACTTTAGAGAGTGCTGTTTCTGTCGAGTGTAGTGGGCGAAAGCCTGATTGGAGCGGATAGAGGATGGCCTGAGAGGAGAGGAAATCAAGGCAGCAGCTGTGGACAGCGCGTTCAAGTAATTTGGAGAGGAAGGGTAGAAGAGAGATGGTACGGTAGTTGGAGGGACAGGTGGGATCTAGTGATGGTTTTTTGAGAAGTGGTGTGACTACAGCGTGCTTGAAGGTGTCAGGGACAGTAGCAGTGGAGAGAGAGAGGTTGAAGATGTGACAGATTGAGGGGTTGACTGTAGGAGAGATGTTGTTAAGCAGATTGGTGGGAATGGGATCAGAGGAACAGGTGGTGCACTTAGAGGAAGAGAGAAGGCGAGCAGTTTCCTCTTCGGTGATCTCAGGGAAGAAGGAGGAGGAGGCCAGGCTAGGTTGGTTGGGGGAGTGGGTTAAGAAGTCACAGGGAGGAGGTCACTTGGAAACAGGATGCTGGGCTTGATGGACCTTTGGTCTTTCCCAGTATGGCAATACTTATGTACTTATCTCAGAAAAGATATGGTGGCATTAGAAAAGGTTCAAAGAAGAGCAACCAAAATGATAAAGGGGATGCTGAGGAGGTTAGGGCTCTTAAGCTTAGAAAAGAAAGATGGCTAGATGGCAAGAGATCTAAAATTTTTGTCTTATAATGTAAAGGGCCTGAACTCACCACAAAAACGCCAAAAGTTGTTTAAAGAATTAACACATTTTCAGTCACAGGTGGTATTTCTCCAGGAAACACATCTGAGAAAGGAACATGAAAAGTTCTTATCCCATCCTCAGTATCCATCTGTTTTCTGTGCGTCTGATATGGAGTGGTCAAAGAAAAGGGGGGTGGCCATAATGCTTCATTCTTTGCTGCAGTTTCAGGTGCTGAAGGTACAGCGTGACAGAGAGAGGTGTTTTTTGCTCTTGAGTACAGCATTGGGGGATCTGGCAGTAACACTGGCCTCGACATATGCTCCAAATGACTCGTAGAAGGGGTTTTTGACCAAGTTGGTGGGACGTATCACCTCTTGCCCTCAGGGTAAACTTATTGTAGGGGGGGACTTCAATGCTAGGCAGCACCCGGCATTGGATAGATCGGGTTTGCCCTCTAGGGTGGATGTTATGCTTTCACAAGCTTTGAACAGATTCGCTAGAGATTTGGGTTTGTTGGATTTATGGCGTGTTTCTCATCCGGGGGATGGACCTCGGATATTGGTACGCCTACCTTGTTGGATCATGCACCGGTATAGGTTGGTCTACCCTCGCTTGCATGTGAGGAGAAAGAGAAGAAATGGGCCTTGAACACCACTTTGCTGAAGGAGGAGGAGATATTAGCTGGCTATAGACAGACTCTACAAGAATATCTAGAGAATAATGTAGACTCGGAACCTTCATTGGGGGTTGTTTGGGACGCACTTAAGGCGGTCTCGAGAGGCTGTTTTCTTCAAAAAGCTAGTTTCCGGGCAAGGAAGCAAAGGGCTGAGGTTGCTCAGTGTTTAGCGTAATTGAATCTTTTAACAGACAGACATAAAACTAGTCATTCAGTAGCAACTCTGAGAGAAATTCAGGGGCTTCAACTGAAGTTGGATCAAATATATTCTGATCAATTAAAGTTTTTCCAAGAACAGCAGAAACATTCGCATTTTGTTTTTAGTAATAAGCCGAGCAGGGCCTTGGTAGTGAAATTGAGGCAGTCCAGGGTTGTCAGGACTATTCTTAAGGTACGGAATAATGCAGATAGTGTGGTGTCAGGCTTCCAAAGCAGAAACTAGGTTCGTGAGCCCTTGGGCCACTGCCGTGGAGCAGCAGTGGCAGGCAAAACCACCCCAAACCAGAGACAAGGCAGAACTCTGACAGAAACAGCTAGACTTCACCTGCGCTTGACCGCCCTTCCCCAGGAGTTGAGCCCCTGGGTGCAGGCGGCCGGCAGGACTTACTGGACAGGGCAGGCTCAGGATACCAACTAGGCTGAAGAGGGACTGAGGGTCAGAGGGGAAAGGAATATACATGGGCAGCAAGACAGACTACTGGGCTAGGACTCACAGACAGACAATACAACACTAGGCAGGAAATGGACAGGTTTGAGAGCAAGGACTAAAAGCTGCAAAGCAGCCACTAAGAAAGGAAACACAGGTAAGAGACAGAACTGAAAGCTGCCAGGCAGCCACTAAACAAGAAACACAGACCACCAAGAACTTAGACAAAGAAATACAAACAAGAAACAAGACTGGGAAACAAGCAATACAGTACAAGTTAAACTACACAAAGACTAGACTAGAAACAGGCAAGACTTTCAGACAGATTCCAAGATGGCGCTGTGAATAGATGCACCTGTGTTTGCTCCTGGAGGCTGCTGTGTTTGTGAGTTTTCCTCGGTTCCTCTGTAGCCTCGTCAGCGATGGGGAAGCGGAGGGGGAAGGTAAAGGAATATCCCTCGGTTCCTGTGACCTCCTCGACGATGAAACAAACAACCCTGCAATTCCCAGGCAGCAACCGGGTCCTCAGGGAACTTCGACCCCTTCTGCAGCTCTTGGCCCTTCGGAGTTGATTGAGAGTGGAAACGGGGCTTCCCTGAGCCCTGTGGAGCGAATTGCACCTCCCCAGCCTGGAGGAGAGTTGCTGGCTGTTCAAACAGAGACAGACGCCGAAGTGGCTCAGCTGGTCCTGTCTGAGGGTGTGACTGCAGCAACGGAGATAGATTCTCAACTTCGGGAAACATTACTACAACAGGCTTCAAAGGTATTGCCTCGAGCTATTGTTTCCAAGTTAGCTCGTGCTGATAGTCTATCTCAATCTCCTCCTGTGGCTAGCGGAGTGATTAGACCTGCAATTGTGACGCTGGAGTCACTATGGGATATGGTTTACAATATCCAAACCTCTATGCAAACTACTTTAAAGCAGAATTCTTCTGATATTGAAGTTCTTTCTGAGGCTGCCCTGCTTCAAGCACAAGTGACTGCACAGCAAACCCAGAAATTGGAACATGTGGATATCAAAATTCAAGAAATGGGATCTATAGAAACAGCTTTGGTTAAAGACAATAATTTCCTACATAAACGACTTGAATACCTGGAAAATCAGACTAAAAGACTTTACCTTAGGTTTCTCAATTTTCCCAAATCTCCGTTAATTTCTCCCCTGGATATGGTTAAAAAATATTTGGTGGACATTCTAGGAATGGACAAGGACTCACTCCCTCTCATTACACGGGCTTATTACATCGGGAGTACTGGAATGGAGGTAGGACCCCCCCCCCCCCCCCCCCCCCCCGTAATAGGGGAAGGAATGAATCTTACCTCATTCCTAGAAAGCTCATTAGAAATAGTTACTCAGAGGTTAACTCTGCTTGTCACTTTTGCATTGGAGCCTGATAGGAATGCCGTATTACGGCTTTCGTTGAGACACTTAGAAAATCTGTTTTTGGGCTCAAAGGTCCGTATCTTTCCAGATCTCTCACGGCCTACACAGATGAGACGAAGGGCCTTTTTGGAACTTCGTCCCAGGGTGGTGGCATTGGGAGCAAATTTTGTCTTGCGATTTCCTTGTTTTTGTAATGTGATGTATGAGGGTAAACATTTTCAGTTTGTAGACCCAAAACAGTTGAAAGAGTTTATTGATGCAAGAGTTGATGTGAATATAGTAAACCTTCCCTAATTAGCAGGCTGGGGTCTGAACCAGAGGAAGCATCTATTAATTGTTAATTTTTGTATTTTATTTTCTTTTCTTTTTTTTTTTAATTTCCTTAATCTTGGAATCAAATTTCTTTAACTTGTGGACAAACGGGCTGTAAAGATATATACTTATTATTTTTGTTTCCTAATATTACATAATGCCGATTGCATATTCACTTTAAGTGGTGATGTATCGGAAAATTTAAATAAATTAAAAAAAAAAAAAGACTTTCAGACAATAAACTGGACTAGGCAGAAGTGCACCGAAGCACCAACAAACCAGGGACCTTAGACGATGCAAAGGCAAACTCAGAAGGTTTCCAGGTGGTAATAAACCCATCAGCAGCTGAACTGAGCTGCAGGAATCATGAGGCAGCTACAGGCGAGGCTATCTGCCAATCTTCAAACCAAGTCTGGAGGGCTGGAATATCTGGACCGGACCAGAAAGAAAGTCTGGAAAGTCTATGGCAGCCACCAGTTCTGGCCACCAGAGGGCGAGAGGAACACAAACCAAGACACAGGCAGAAAGCATACTGAAGCACAGAGAGGCTTAACACACACAGGTGCAGTATAGTGGAGTAATCAGAGCCATGCTGGAAGCAGCCAGCACACAGAGACAGAACTAACTCAGGAAGAGCAGACAGAAGCCAGCTCAGAAGCTGACCGCCGGAAATAAGGTGAGTCTGAGAGGGGTCACGACCACAATCGTGACATGTGGTGACTAAATCAAAGCAGATAAGGGAGAAGTTTCAGTTTTACCAAGCTCTATACATCCGATACTAACCCTAACCCTGAGGCGACTAGCATGTTTCTGTCGGCATGTTCTTTCCCTACGCTTACAGCTGGTCAGAGGGAGGCTTTAGAACCTCAGGTTACCGTGGAGGAGGTTTCGAAGGTTATTAAGGCACTACCAACTGGGAAGTACCCTGGGTTGGATGGGTTGCCTAATGAGTTTTACAAAGCATTTAGGGGGGAACTGGCTCCCATTCTGACAGATTATAAATGAGGTTTTAGTGGGGGGGGGGGGGGGACTTTTCCTCCTCAATGATGGCAGCCTGGATAGCGGTGATTCCTAAGCCTGGGAAAGATGTGACCGAGTGTGCCTCATATCGTCCTATCTCCATATTAAATTCGGATATAAAAATTTTGGCAAAAGCTTTAGCTAACCGTGTTGCAAAAGTTATGTCTCAGTTGATTCATCCTGATCAAATGGGGTTTATTCCTAATAGGCAGGCGATGGATAATATTCGTCGAATGGTTAATTTGATCCACATTGTGAAGAAACAGAATCTCTCTGTTTGTCTCTTAGGGCTGGACGCTGAAAAGGCTTTTGATAGGGTCCATTGGCCTTTTATGTTTCAAATGTTGGACCGATTTGGAATTGGGTCGGGGTTTTGTAGGTGGATTAGGGCGCTGTACAAAGCTCCTCCGGCATGTGTGAGAGTTAATGGAGGTAATTCGCGGATGTTTTTGTTGTCACTTGGGACAAGACAAAGTTGCCCCCTTTCACCACTTTTATTTGTATTGGTTATAGAGCCCCTTGTAATGTACATTAGGTCTGACCCAAATATAACAGGTATACAGGTTGGAAATAGGGAATTTAAGTTGGCGCTTTTTGCCGATGATGTGCTGCTTTCATTGACAAAACCATTAATATCTTTGCCTAATCTGATGAAGGGTCTGTCGTTATACTCAGCTGTTTCAGGTTTCCAATTAAATATGGGTAAGTTGGAGGCCATGGCAATTGGTATCTCTCGAGCGGTCTTGGAGTCTCTTAAGCATTCTTTCTCTTTTAATGGGTACGAGAGGTATAGTTTACCTGGGGGTTATGATCACCCATAATTTACCTGAATTGTTTCGGCTAATTATCCGCCCCTTTTGAAAGCTATCTGTAAGGACTAGGAGAGGTGGCATATGACTGATCTGTCATGGTTGGGTAGAATTGTGGTTTTGAAGATGAATGTAGTGCCGCGTTTGATGTATCTTTTCCAAGTTCTCCCAGTTCAGGTATCTAGGGGCTTTTTGAAGGGGGGTGCAAGACAGATTGGTTAGATTTATTTGGCTAATAAACGTCCCCGGTTGCCAAGAGCTTTATTGTATAAGGATAGGAGTAAGGGGGGACTAGGTGTCCCGAATGTGTTGTGGTACTATAGGGCGGCACAGGTGCGTGCAGCTTTTGAGTGGTATCAAGATAATTCTCACAAGTTATGGCAACCGCCATTACGGCAAATGTAAGCCACATTGCGCCCGCAAATTGGTGGGAAAATGTGGGATACAAATGCTACAAATAAAATAAATAATGGATGAAGCTGGAGCAGGAGGAGGTAGGACATTGCTCGCTTAGGGCTCTGATGTGGCTTCCTTGTAAATGTAGATCTTTAGGCATGGATTTATGCCCATCGATTTATTCCACATTTTTTTATTGAGATGGGTTCAGTGGGCCTGATGCGGTGTTATCTAGGCTGTCGCCAATAGCGAATAGCCCGCTTTTCCTTCCTGGTGTTTCCCAGGGACCCTTCTCTAGATTGGGGATCACTTGGTCTGGTCTCTTGGGGTCAGTTATTTGATGAGGGCCGTCTGATTTCATTTGAATCATTGCAGGAACAGTTCCCTGTATTGCCTAATGAGATCTTTGTATATTGTCAGTTGAGATCTTTTCTTAGCTCAAAGGAGATACGGGCCATCATTTTACAGGAGGATACTTTCCTGGAGGATTTATGTGAGGATTCAAAACTACTAGGGGTCTTATTACATGCCTTTATTCTTATCAGCGTGATCAGTTGAGAGCAACTCCGGTTCATAAGGAGAGGTGGCATCAGGAGCTGGGGGTGGCTATTGACGAGGGGGACTGGTCCTTCTTTGAGAACAATTGGTCTAAGATATCTATTTCAGTTCCTTATCAGAGAATGTGATTAAAGTGCTTATCGGTGGTATTTGGCCCCGGTTAGGCTCCATCATATGTTTCCCTGGAGTGTTCACCATTGTGTTGGTGTGGTTGTGGGCACAGAGGTACGATGGGGCATATTTGGTGGGTATGCTTTAAAATTAGAGCCTATTGGAAGGCGATACAATACAGGTTGCAGCATTGGATCCAAAGGCCTATAAAATGGTCCCAAGAGTTCTTTATCTTTGCTAAGAAACCACCAGGCCTCACTAAGTCGCAGGCGTTGCTGGTAAGACCAGCAATGGTTGCGGCTCGAGTTGTGATTGCTGGGCACTGGAAATCAAGAGAGACCTCCACCAGTGACGAGATGGTTAAACAAACTTTGGTTTATCTGTGAAATGGAGAGGATTAGGGCTGTTCGAGGCCATATGGAGGTTAGATTGTAAGCTCTTTGAGCAGGGACTGTCTTTCTTCTATGTTTGTGCAGCGCTGCGTACACCTTGTAGCGCTATAGAAATGCTAAATAGTAGTAGTAGTAGTAATATGGAGGTGAAATGGGAAGCAATATGGGAACCCTTTCTGAACACTGTACATGTTATGGGGGAGGATTAGGGTAAGCTGTCGGGCTGGTAGGGGAGGGGGAGGGTGGGATGGCAGGAGGCTTAATAAATCTTAAAAATTGGGGGTTAATCCTTGCACTATCAGTAGAACTGGATTTCCCGCTATCGTTGGTTTTTGTTGATTCATCTTCATGGAATTGTGTTGTTGTTGTTTTGGTTGATTATATCTATATTCATGCAGAAGGTAATGTATGTGTAGATTCTAATGTATAGGGAATCTTTAACGTTTAATAAAGACTTCATTCAAATAAAAAAAAAAGAAAAGAAAGGTGGCTGAGGGGAGATATGATTGAGATCTACAAGATCCTGAGTGGTGTAGAATGAGTAGAAGTGAATCGTTTTTTTTTACTCTTTCAAAAAGTACAAAGACCAGGGGACAAGCAATGCAATTACATGGAAATACTTCAAATAGGAGGAAATATTTTTTTCACTCAAGGAGTAGTTAAGCTGTAGAACTTATTTTTGAAGGATGTGGTAACGGCAGTTAGCATATCTGGATTTAAAAAAAGTTTGCACAAGTTCCTGGAGGAAAGTCCATAGCCTGCTAGTGAGACAGACATGGGGAAGCCACTGCTTGCTCTGGGATTGGTAGCATGGAATGTTGCTACTAATTGGGTTCTGCCAGGTACTTGTGACCTGAATTGGCCACTGTTGGAAGCAGGATACTGGGCTAGATGGACAATTGGTCTGACCCAGTATGGCTATTCTTATGTTCGTAAGCCGGCAGAATGCTCCAACCTTTGACGCCAGCACTTCCGTGCATGCTGAGTTCAAATACATGTACTGAGGATGTGTAGAAGTGCCAGCATTGGTGGCTGGATCATCCCGCTGTCTTCCTGCTGCATGGGCGGGATTTGGGCTGAAAATCTTCTTTGGCTGGCGGAGCTTAAGCATCCTCACCAGCCATGAATCTGGTGCTACAGTTTTTGAAAGGGACCTGAACTCAAAAAGGGGAGGGGGGCTCAAGCCCTCCAAGGTGCTCCCCCCCCCCCCCCCCCCGACTATGCCACTGTACCTAATTAGTTTGTCTAATATTTACTTCTTTTATTGCCATTCAGGTAAAATTGAAATTTATAGTAGGCAAGCAATTTCATTGTCCTTTGATTAATCATTCGTTAAGTGCCGATTGTGACGCTAGAAGTCTGACCTTGGTGTGCATGTCAGGATGCGCCCTACTCAAGAACTGTTTAAGATGATGCAGTACCCGGACTTAAGAAAGAAGGAAAAGACCAAGAATCAGAGAGGGGAAGACTCATGATCTCTTACTGTCCATGATGTATGTCAGAAACTGGACCTTGATAAGATTATACTGATTAGGGGATCAAATATGATACATGGGGAATATAGATAAGTATGTCTTTGCTGCCACACAAATTACAAATTGTATATCAGAATTACATGTCATAAAATTTAAATTCCTTGATGCCAGAGAAGAACCCTATTGCATTTTTGTATAAGTCTTGTGAAAGAGCAATTTCCAAAGCAGTTTCCCGGAGCCCTCTATACATTCCAGCCTATGTACTAAAGGCCAGCACTAGATTCACTCTTTATACAAATTAATATAATATGGCATGTAGAGCTTCACATGGATCTTGTAATTGCAGACCTCAGTGGTGACTCTTTTCACACAGTAACCCAGTCCTGTGGCTCACCGACATAGTCATCGGTCTCATCAGTTTATTAACTTTGCAAATTATCACCACAGTGCACTTATCTTAAACGGGAGGACCCGCAACCAACATGAATCATGTTTCACCAACGCTGCTTCAGGGCCCTCTGAAATAAGAGAAGGACAGGGTGAGAAGCCATCAGAAATATTTTACTTATTAAAATAATCCCTCTGCATTTCTAAAGCTATCACACCATACCTAGCTTTCAATCTTGTTTAATGGCCACAGCTCAAGAACTTCATCATTTAAAAATATCACATGCTAAAATCCAGCCTATTAATAGTCAGGAGTAAATGTATATGCATCATATATGAATTAGATCAGAGAGGTCCAGGATGAGGTGTTTTTTTTTTTTTTTTTTTAACAAGTTCAAGGGGTAGCCATAGGAGCTTCTTTAGCTCCATGCGTGGCTACTCTCTATGTGGTAGCTTTTGAACATACTCATTAATACCACTCTCATTGGTTTAAATTCACTCAGGTATGGAGGCGTTACTTGGATAACATATTTGTCCTTTGGGAAAGCAGCGTGGACCAACTGAGGGAATTTCTGAAGTCGTTGAGTGAGAGATCTTCCAACTCGCAATTTACTATGAGTTATAGTAGCACACATTTGGATTTCTTGGATGTGAGAGTTTTTCATGTTGGCACTACTATTCAATCCACTTTATATCGGAAAGAAGTGACAGGAAACACTCTGTTCTCCGAGGACAAGCAGGCTGCTTGTTCTCACATGTGGGTCGACGTCCACAGGGGCTCCAGGAACAGAGATTTTCTAGTAAAATCCAAAGAGCTTTGCGACAGCCAGCAAAGCGCGGGACGGACGCACTGCGCATGCGCAGCCATCTTCCCACCCGCATGCGTCCGTTCTCGCCTCAGTTTTTTCTTTTCCGCGGTGGAGAGTGGCTGCTTGTCGGCTTCTCTCCCTTAGGTCCCAGGAAAACTTAGGCACCTTTTTCGTGCGGTTTGCCGCTTTTTTTCTTGTTTCCCGTCGCCTTTTTTCTTGTTTTTTTCTTTTCTAGTAAAAAAAAAAAAAGAAATCCCTCTTTTCCTTAGTTTTTGTCCTTAATAAGTTTCCTTTTGGTTCTGTTGCAGCCTTTTGGGCCACCCATCCGTGGTTCTCCTTTTTTTTGTGCCCTGAGTTGGCACAATCGAGCCGTTTGAATTCGCCACCGCGATTTTTCCGCTGATGTCATCGAAGCCTTCCAGCGGCTTCAAGAAGTGTGCTCAGTGCCAGCGGTCAATCTCGGGCACTGACCCGCACTCCTGGTGCATTCAGTGCCTTGAGCCCGACCATCGCCCAGACACTTGCAAGTTGTGTCTTAGCTTGAAAAAGTGGACACAGGCGTCGAGAAGAGCTCTTCGGGACCGCCTTTTTGGAGCTCCGACTGATTCCTCGGTGTCTATATCAGCACCGGGGATGGCATCGACATCGGGAGCGCAGGTAATGGCTGTCCGAACTTCACCTGTAGCTGGAAGTAGTGAGCAGTCGAGTGGGTCTCCACCTTTCTCGAAGGCTCCTGCTGTTCAGGCCCACCGGGACCGACCGATGTCGGACCCGACCCAAGGAGGCGTGTGGATTCCATGTCCTCCTCGTCAGTACCAAGGAGTACCGGTGACGTGCTTTGAGCGAAGGCAAAGAAGCATCGGCACCGGTCTCCATCGAGGCACGGTACCGGGAGCTCTGGGGCGTCGAGGGATTCGGCACCCGGAAAGTGCCGACGCCGGGAGAAGCGCTCACCCTCCATACAAGAGGTGTCGGTGCGTCGATCTTCAGACAGCCCGGTACCGCCTCCCAGGCCCTCGCAGATTCTGACTTCGACTCCGGTACCGGCCCCACAGCCTTCCTCGACGGCGACTCTGGAGGAGAGCATTCGAGCCATTCTTCTGGGTCTTCTGGAAGGGCTGCTGCATCAGTCTGTTCTGGTACCAGGGGTGCTTGCGCCCTCGGTACCATCGATGGAAGCGGAAGCTGGCTCCGTGCCTGTGGTGAGGTCCCCGATGCCGGTACCACTTGCGGCCTCGGCTGCCACCCAGGTTGACTCCCCGTCGGCATGGGAGTCGACCTCTCGACATCGCCATCGAGGACATGGTTCCTCTGCGTTGAGACAGGCCCGACTTCGGACTGTAGTTCGTGAACTCTTGTCCAATACTGAGGAGGATGCCTCCTGGGATGAAGGGGAAGACCCCAGATATTTTTCTTCCGAGGAGTCTTCTGGTCTTCCTTCTGATCCCACTCCTTCACCTGAGAGAAAGCTTTCTCCGCCGGAGAGTCTGTCTTTCTCCTCCTTTGTCCGGGAAATGTCTGTGGGCATTCCCTTCCCGGTAAATGAGGATGAGCCCAGGACTGAGATGCTCGATGTCCTGGACTATCCTTCGCCAACTAAGGAGTCATCCAGTGCTCCTCTGCATAATGTCCTTAAGGAGACATTGCTGAGGAACTGGATGAAAACCATTATCTAAACCCACCATCCCCAAGAAAGTGGAGTCCCAATATCGGATCCATGGAGAACCTGAGTTGATGAGGTCGCAGTTACCTCACGACTCTGCGGTTGTGGGATTCCGCTCTCAAGAGAGTCAGAAGACTAGAGATTTGCCTCGGCGCCCCGGGGCGAGAGCTAGGACTTAGACTCTGTTGGAGGAAGGCCTACCATCCTCTATGCTCATGTCCAAATTCAGTCTACCAGCTCTACACGGGCATCCACATGTGGAACATGTTAAGCAACTGGCGACTTGGTGGATAAGCTCCCTCCGGAGCACGCCAGGCTTTTTCAGGAGGTGGTCAGGCAGGTGAAGGCATGTCGTAAATTCCTGTCCAGAGGGTGCTTATGACACTTTTGATGTTGCATCCAGTCCGCTGCTCCAAGGTATAGTGATGTGCAGACTCTCATGGCTGCGTGCCTCTGACCTTGACAATTGGACCCAGCAGCGGCTTGCGGATGTCCCTTGCCGTGGGGAATTATTTTGGGTGAGAAGGGTTGAGCAGGTGGTAGAGCATCTCCAACAGCGGGAAACCGCCCTCACAAACTCTCCCACCGGGCGCCTCAGCATCTACCTCAACAGGTAGACAATTTTTCAGGGGAAGGAAGAATGCTTACATTAAGCGCAGGTACAATCCACCTTCCCGACAGCCTTCTCAGGCTCAGCCCCAGTGCACTCGTTCGCGTCAACAGCGTGTGCCCAGACAGGCCCCTGCAGCTCCCCAGCAAAAGCAAGGGACGGGCTTTTGACTGGCTCCAGTTGAGCATAACCGCCATAAATGTACCTGTGCTGGACGATCTACCGGTTGGAGGAGGTTAACATTTTTTCACCAAAGGTGGCCTCTCATAACCTCCGACCAGTGGGTTCTTCAAATAGTCCAGTTGGGGTACTCCCTCAATTTGATCTCCAGACCTCCAAATTGTCCACCGGGAGCTCAGTCTTTCAGCCTCCAGCACAGGCAGGTACTTGCAGAGGAACACTCCGCCCTTCTCAGCGCCAATGCGGTTGAGCCCGTTCCACCAGGGGAAGAAGAGCTGGGATTCTATTCCAGGTACTTCCTTGTGCAAAAGAAAACAGGGGGATGCGTCCCATCCTAGACCTAAGGGCCCTGAACAAATATCTGGTCAGAAAAGTTCAGGATGGTTTCTCTGGGCACCCTTCTTCCCATGATTCAGAAAAACGATTGACTATGCTCTCTGGACTTGAAGGATGCTTACACTCACATTCAGATACTTCCAGATCACAGGAAGTATCTGCAATTCCGTCTGGGAACATAGCACTTCCAGTATTGTGTGCTGCCCTTTGGGCGCTCCTCCGCGTCCAGGGTGTTTACAAAATGCCTGGCGGTGGTTGCAGCGTCGCTACGCAGACTGGGAGTGCATGTGTTCCCTTATCTCGACAATTGGCTGGTGAAGAACACCTCAGAGCACCTCAGAGGCAGGAGCTCTACAGTCCATGCAGATGACTATTCGACTCCTGGAGCTCCTAGGCTTTGTCATCAATACCCAAAGTTCTACCTTCTTCCAGTTCATCAACTAGAATTCATAAGAGCTCTGCTGGACTCTCAGACAGCTCGGGCCTGTCTTCCGAGACGAGAGCAGACAACCTTCTGTCTCTCGTTTCCATGGCCAGAGCATCTCAGCAAATCACGACTCAGCAGATGTTGAGACTTCTAGGCCATATGGCCTCCACAGTTCATGTGACGCCCGTGGCACGCCTTCACATGAGTTCTGCTCAGTGGACCCTGGCTTCCCAGTGGTATCAAGCTGCGGGGAATCTAGAGGATTTGATCCAGCTGTCCACCGACTTTCACAATTCCCTTCAGTGGTGGACAATTCGATCCATTTTGACCTTGGGACGTCCGTTCCAAATTCTTCAGCCTCAAAAAGTGCTGACTACGGATGCATCTGTCCTGGGGTGGGGAGCTCATGTAGATGGGCTCCACACTCAGGGAGCTTGGTCCCTCCAGGAATCAGGCCTTCAGATCAATCTCCTGGAGTTGCGGGTGATCTGGAACGCTCTGAAGGCTTTCAGAGATTGGCTGTCCAATCAAATTATTCAAATTCAGACAGACAACCAGGTTGCCATGTACTACATCAACAAGCAGGGGGGCACCGGATCTCGCCCCCCTATGTCAGGAAGCCGTCCAGATGTGGCTTTGGGCTCGCCATCACGGCATGCTTCTCCAGGCCACGTATCTGGCTGGTGTAAACAACAGTCTGGCCGACAGATTGAGCAGGATAATGCAACCTCACGAGTGGTCGCTCAACTCGGGCGTGGTACACAAGATCTTCCAAGCGTGGGGCACCCCCTTGTTGGATCTTTTTGCCACTCAGCTCAATCACAAGGTCTCTCAGTTCTGTCCTAGACTTCAGGCTCATGACAGACTAGCGTCAGAAGCCTTTCTCCTGCATTGGGGGACAGGCCTTCTGTATGCATATCCTCCCATACCTCTAGTAGGGAAGACTGCTGAAACTCATGCAAGACTGCGGAACCATGATCCTGATTGCACCCTACTGGCTGCATCAGATTTGGTTCCCTCTTCTT
Source organism: Microcaecilia unicolor (assembly GCF_901765095.1). Taxonomy (NCBI): domain Eukaryota; kingdom Metazoa; phylum Chordata; class Amphibia; order Gymnophiona; family Siphonopidae; genus Microcaecilia; species Microcaecilia unicolor. Next base: position 1,047,865 of record NC_044033.1, read on the forward strand.
CTGGAATTGTCCTCCGAAGAACTGTGGAGATTGGAGTGTTTTCCAACCCTCACCACTCAGAACGAGGGGTCGCTTCTACATCCCAACCTCCAGTCTCTGGCTCTCATGGCCTGGATGTTGAGAGCATAGAATTCGCTTCCTTAGGTCTTTTGGAGGGTGTCTCTTGGGTCTTGCTTGCTTCCAGCAAAGATTCTACTAAGAGGTGTTACTCTTTCAAATGGAGGAGGTTTGCCATCTGGTGTGACAGCAAGGCCCTAGATTCTCTATCTTGTTCTACATGGACCCTGCTTGAATACCTTATTTAGTTGTAGCATTTGTATCCCACATTTTCCCACCAATTTTCAGGCTCAATGTGGCTTACATTTGCCGTAGTGGCGGTTGCCATTTCTGGTTAGCAGAATTACAAATGGTATTGCATACTGTGAGTACATACATGGTAAGGAATAATATATTATGGTATTGCATAAAGGTTTCTGAGTGATAGATTAGATTGTAGCATATGTTAGGTCATCAATTATAGAGAGATCGTTTCGACATAAGGATTAAAGTGGTGTTGCATTAAGGTGCGTACATACATGGTAAGGAAGAATATGTTATGGTATTGCATATAAGTTCCTGAGTAATAGATTGGTTTGTAACCTATGTTAGGTCTTCAATTATAGAGAAATCATTTTCGACATTAGGAATTAAAGTGGAAATCATTTTCGACATTAGGAATTAAAGTGGTAGTGTTTGTTCATGAATAACAATGAGGTTAGTCAGTCAAGTGATAAGAGTTCGGTTCTGTCTAGTTCATAATCAGTCTTATTATTTAGTAGTTAGGATGGTTGTTTATGGTATGCCTTCTTGAACAGGTCAGTTCAGTAGCCTACGGAAGATAGCTAGGTCTTGTCGGAGTCTTGCCGGAGTCTGGTCTCAAGACCAACTCAGTAAGGGTTCACCTTAGTGCAATCAGTACTTAGCGTGTAGAGGGTAAGTCTATCTCTGGACAGCCTTTAGTTGTTCGATTCATGAGAGGTTTGCTTTTGTCAAAGCCCCCTGTCAGACCTCCACCAGTGTCATGGGATCTCAACGTCGTCCTCACCCAGCTGATGAAAGCTCCTTTTGAGCCACTGAATTCCTGCCATCTGAAGTACTTGACCTGGAAGGTCATTTTCTTGGTGGCTGTTACTTCAGCTCGTAGAGTCAGTGAGCTCCAAGTTTTGGTAGCCCATGCTCCTTATACTAAATTTCATCATAACAGAGTAGTCCTCCGTACGCACCCTAAGTTCTTGCCGAAGGTGGTGTCGGAGTTCCATCTGAACCAGTCAATTGTCTTGCCAACATTTTTTCCCCGTCCTCATACCCGCCCTGCTGAACGTCAGTTGCATACATTGGGCCAAGAGTGCATTGGCCTTCTATGTGCAGTGGACAAGCCCCTTCAGACAGTCCGCTCAAATGTTTGTTTCTTTTGATCCCAACAGAAGGGAAACGCACCATTTCCAATTGGCTAGCAGATTGCATTTTTTTCACTTTAGCCCACCACTTGAAGTCAGCCACTATTGAAGAGATTTGCAAGGCTCCGACGTGGTCTTCAGTCCACACATTCACATCTCATTACTGCCTTCAGCAGGATTCCTGACGCGACAGTCGGTTCGGGCAGTCGGTGCTGCAGAATCTGTTTGGGGTCTAGAATCCAACTCCACCCCCCCAGGCCCATTTTTGTTCTGTTCCAGGCTGCACTCTCAGCTGTTGCTTCTTAGGTCAATCTCAGTTATGTCCTGACTGTTGTGAGGCCCAATTGACCCTCTTTCTTGTTTTGAGTGAGCCTGGGGGCTAGGGATACCCCACATGTGAGAACAAGCAGCCTGCTTGTCCTCGGAGAAAGCGAAGATACTTACCTGTAGCAGGTATTCTCTGAGGACAGCAGGCTGATTGTTCTCACCAACCCGCCCACCTCCCCTTCGGAGTTGTTTTTATTCTTTATTTGCTTTTGATATAACTGAGGCGGGAACGGACACGCGCAGGCAGGAAGATGGCCACGCATGCGCAGTGCGTCCGTCCCGTGCTTTGCTGGCTGTCGCAAAGCTCTTTGGATTTTACTAGAAAATCTCCGTTCCTGGGGCCGCCGTGGATGCCGACCCACGGTGAGAACAATCAGCCTGCTGTCTTCGGAGAATACCTGCTACAGGATCTTCGCTTTAACACTTCCAGAGCTTCCAGCCTTATAAATTGAGAATGAATTTGTCTATCAGTCAGTTCTTGAGAATTTGTAGAAAATTGCTCTAGCATTCCTTTTTGACCATTATGCTTATTTATTGACTCCGCGGTTTCTTGAGAGGGGTTACCCCAACTCACAAGTAAGGCATATTTGAGGGCTACGTTTGCCCAATGGGACTTACTGCTACAATATAAACTAAGACTCAAGAAGACAAATTGGTTTTTATAATACCTTTTATGTCCTTTGCTTCCAAGGTGGTGAATCTTTTATTCAAACATTGGAAAGTTCTAACTATGCATGAGTTTTTTTCGTAGTATCCAACTATAGCTTATTCAGAGGGGCGGACCATTGGAGAAATGTTGACAGTTGGACATACTAAAGGTGATACTGTCAGTGGTGTAAATCTATCATCGAGGGACAGTATTGGACAGCTCCAAAATCTGGACAGAATATAACTTTAAGAATATGTACTATGTGCAATTCAGCCAATGTTGTTTGTGATTCATGTCCCTGCAAATCTTTTATATGTGGGCAGGATGTCGAGACCGTCAAAATAAGACTGTCTTAACATAAATCTAGCATTATGAGGGAAGTGAAAATGGCTCCATTAGTGGCTCATTGGTTGGATAAAAAACACTTTCTGACTAAGATTTGCTAGACAATAATTGACAAGATTGAATTAGGATGGGAGGTTGACTATGCTGATCAGCTGTCAAATCACAAGGAACAGAGATGGATCTATATGTTGAATACAGTAGTTCTGATGGGCCTTAAGATTGACTGGGCCTCTCTGAGTTAGGTTTACATATGCATTTACGCCCGACTGTTGATAGGCTGGGTTTCACCAAGTGACATATTTAAATGATGGTGGTTCTTGAGCAGCGGCCATTTTGACACCCGAATTTAACAAGATGGAAAGCTAGGTATGGTATGCTAGCTTTGTTTATGTTTATTCCACACTTGATATACCGCCTTTCTGTAGATACAGTCAAAGCGGTTTACATATACTATTGTACTTTTCTGACCCTAAGGTAGAAATTCAGAGGGATTATTTAGTAAGTAAAAGATTTCTGATAGTTTTTCATCCTGTCCTTTTCTTATTTCAGAGGGCCATACCCTGAAGCAGCCGTTGGCGAAACTGATTCATGTTGGTTGCAGGTCCTCCTGTTTAAGATAAGTGCAGTGTGGTGCTAATTTAGTTTAAAAAAAAAGTAAAAAGGAAGTTATGAAAATTGCAAAGTTAATACATTAATGAGACTGATGACAATGTCGGTGAGCCATAGGACTGGGGTTCCTATGTGAAAAGAGTCGCCACTGAGGTCCATGTGAAGCTTTAGCGTGCCATATTATATTAGGGGCCCTTTTAACTAAGCCGTGTAGGCGCTATGCGTGCCCAACGTGCGTCAGTTTGGAGTTAACGCATGGCTACTTTGTTGCCCGTGCAGAAATTTCATTTCTGACGTGTGTCCGCTACGCACGCCATAAAATATATTTTCTGGCGCACGGGGAAAATCGGGGGGTAACTCCGATTTGATGCGTGTAAGCGATTACCATACGGTTAATGCGAGAGACCATACCACTAAGTCAATGGCTGGCGGTAAGGTCTCGGACCGAAGATGGACGTGCACCAATTTTTATTTTGCCGCACATCCATTTTTGGCAAAAGTTTTTAAAAAGGCCTTTTTTACAGGTGCATTGAAAAATGGATCTGCACACTTCCACAACACTCGCCTACACGACCACAACCCATTTTTCAGCGTGCCGTAGTAAAAGGACCCCTTAATTTGTATGAAGAGTGAATCTAGTGCTGGACACCCGCTATTATGATTTTAAGGATCTGATTAATTTAATACATTCCAACCTGGCACTATCTAGATCAGGGGTAGACAACCTGGGGTCCATGGGCAAATGTGGCCTGCCATTGAATTTTATGCGACTCACGAGACCATAGGAAGTAAACACAGAAAATACTGTATTTCATAAATATTTTCATAATAGCTACCAGGTTTTTTTTTCCATCTTTTTAGTTAAATGTTACTTATTTATTTGTCACAGGTGGCCTATGGAGCTCTTGTGCATTCCTGGTTCTGACATTACATAATGTTGCAGTCCACTAAGGGTAATTCATACAGCCCTCTGAGTATAAAGGTTGCCCATCTGTGATCTAGATACTGCTGTATCAGTTAGACGATCCTTGAATAAGAGACTTATATGTTTAATGCTTTTGAAAGGTTCACTTGCAGAGTAAGATTAATGAACACCTTGGATAGACGAACATAAATTCTTTCCCCCATTGACGAGACCAACTGTATGTTATCTGTATGTATTGCTCCATGGTGCAACAGCACCTTGAATACTGTGTACATTTCTGGTCACCACATCTTGAAAAAGATATAGTGGTATTAGAAAAGGTACAGAGAAGGGCAAAGAACATGATAAAGGAGATGAGACGACTTCCCTGTGAGGAAAGGCTAAAGTGGCAAGGGCTAGTACTAGTACTAGGGAGAATGCAATGAAGCTACAAAGTAGTAAATTTAAAACAAATCAGAGAAAATATTTCTTTACTCAATGTGTAATTAAACGCTGGAATTCGTTGCCAGAGAATTTGGTAAAAGCCGTTAGCTTAGCAGAGTTTAAAAAAGGTTTGGATAATGTCCAAGAAGAAAAGTCCATATAGCAATGTGTTACATTCGACGGCAGCCACCACCGAAAAGACATAAGCAAATTTCACAATTGGCGAAGATCCTAAAAACTGGTGCCAAATACAAGTTGAAAAGTAGTAAATCCTGTATGTTAGCATTTAACTTTCAAAAAGTGACCATGATAAATAAGGAAAATGGTCAAAAAATTACATCAGGTGCAGACATTGTTCAAAAATGGAGGCTCAAACCAGATATTTATTTATTTATTTGCTGCACTTGTATCCCACATTTTCCACCTATTTGCAGGCTCAATGTGGCTTACAGAATGTTATAGCAACATGTACACATTATAGGATAAGAATTTCAAAATATAGATACAGATGGGTACATAGAATATCAAAGCAATCATATTAATGGAATAATAATTTTACAATTTTTACAAATAAGAATGCATAAGTAAATCATATTGGATTGGAAGTGGATTGAAAAATCAGCATAACATAATGATATCAGGACAAGTTATAATATTCAGTCGTGAGGATGTAATTAGGATGAACAGATAGGAGGGTTCCTTAATAGTTGTGATTGGAATATAGTCCACATATTAAGGGCAGAAGGAGGTCAAATGACAGCCAGCATGGTTGAAAGTAATGTGAAGGAGGTTTTTAGAGTGAAAGAACATCCTTCAGAAAATGGAAGAAGGATCCAACTCTTGAATTCGTTACCAGAAAATGTAGTAAAAGCAGTTAGCAGGGTTTAAAAAAAGGTTTGGATAGCTTCCTAAAAGAAAAGTCCATAGACAATTATTAAAATGGACTTAGTAGAAATCTACTGCTTATTTCTAGCATAAGCAGCATAAAATTGTACTGTTTTGGGATCTTGCCAGGTACTTGTAACCTGGATTGGCCACTGTTGGAAATGGGATACTGGGCTTGATGGGCCTTCAGTGAGTCCCAGTATGGCAGTGCGTTTGTTCTAAAGAGATCATACTCCCCTGTTAAATGTCCCAAAGGCTTCATATAGATGTTCAAAGGATGGGGGACAAAATCAATGTTTACAGACACCCAAATTGTAGTTACTGCATTGAAGACATAGGGTCTCGCAGAACAACACATAAAAGATCTATGAAGCTTAGCCGGTGGTGGGAGGCGGGGCTGGGGTTGGGAGGCGGGGGCTGGTGGTTGGGAGGCGGGGATATTGCTGGGCAGACTTATACGGTCTGTGCCAGAGCCGGTGTTGGGAGGCGGGACTGGTGGTTGGGAGGCAGGGATATTGCTGGCAGACTTATATGGTCTGTGCCAGAGCCGGTGTTGGGAGGCGGGACTGGTGGTTGGGAGGCAGGGATAGTGCTGGGCAGACTTATACGGTCTGTGCCAGAGCCGGTGTTGGGAGGCGGGATAGTGCTGGGCAGACTTATACGGTCTGTGCCCCGAAAAAGGTACAAATCAAGGTAAGGTATACACAAAAAATGGCACATGTGAGTTTATCTTGTTGGGCAGACTGGATGGACCGTGCAGGTCTTTTTCTGCCATCATCTACTATGTTACTATGTTCCAAAGAATAGCAGATTAGCCAATTTGTTAGAGCAACAGACTATGAACCAGAGAAATCAGGATTCAAATTCCACTCACACTCCTTGGCACCTTTGGCAAATCACATCACCTTCTGTTGCCTCAGATACAAACTCAGATTATAAACCTTCTAGCCACAGAAATATCTACTGGAACTAGATGCTAACAAATTCCTGGAGGAAAAGATCACAGTCTTCTATTGAGAATTGAGACAGACATGGGGAGGTAGCTGCTTGCCCCGGGATAGGTAGCATGGAATATTGATACTAATTGGGTTTCTGCCAGGTACTTGTGACCTGGCTTGTCCACTGTTTGGAAAACAGGATACTGGGCTCGATGGACCATTGGTCTGACCCAGTATGGCTATTCTTATGTTCTTATGTAATTCTCCTTGAGCTACAAATGAAAAGGCGTATGCTAAATATCAGAAAATGAACAACAACAACAACAAGATATCACCTCCCAGCCCAATTCTAACTAGCTGATCTAGGATTCCCATGGTCAGCCGTATCGAAAGCAGAAGTCAGGCCTAATAAAATCATCAGTACGCAGAACTGACTGTATCAATATGCAGAAAGCCACATAAAGCTGTCCAAATTGGTTTCCATATTTCGAAAAGGGTGTAACTAAAATAGGGCATTACCTAAAATCCCATGTTCCTTTAAAAATAAAGTGTTACGCCATCACTTTCAAGGATTTTACCCCAAAAACGGTCATTGGGGACAGGACTGTAGTTTGGCCAATTCAGTATATCTTAAGACGACTTCTTTAAAACCATGCTAACTACTATTATCTTCAAAGCGTCAGCAAACAATCATCTGTTAATGATTGGTTAATTTATTTATTTATTTTTGTTACATTTGTACCCCACGCTTTCCCACTCATGGCAAGCTCAATGCGGCTTACATATTATATACAGGTACTTATTTGTACCTGGGGCAATGGAGGGTTAAGTGACTTGCCCAGAGTCACAAGGAGCTGCCTGTGCCTGAAGTGGGAATCGAACTCAGTTCCCCAGGACCAGAGTCCACCACCCTAACCACTAGGCCACTCCTTCAGTCACATGCATAACATCTGAATGCAAACATTTAATTAACCAAGGGGCAGATGCACTAAGGTCCTCGGAAGAGCCCTTGGGTAGGGAACGGCCATGCATCAAGGAAATGGAATGCAAATGAGCTGCTTGTTGTAGCTCACTTGCATTCTCTATTCGCTCGGAAGCCAGTCGGCCGGTCGAGCATGCACAGAGCAGCCAAGCGTTATGCTTGCTGCTCTGCGCATGCCAAGGACGTCCTTTACTGAAAGAAATAAAAAGTCGTCCCCATAATCGGGAGGGAAATGAAAGGGCTACGAGGAGGCTCCCAATGCTGCTGGCAGCTATCGGCGGCTTCTGCTCCAGCCGCTTTGCTCCTTTCTGTCTACCCCGGGGTCTTAGCAGCACGTCCGATGCCCCTCCTCCAGGTCTCTCTCAGCCAATCACAGCGCGTTTAGCTGTCACTGGTGTGACTGGCTGAGAGAGATCTGGAGGAGGGTCATAATCGAAAGACACGTCCAAATAGTTTTTTGATTTGGACACCCTTGGCACTAGGACACCCATCACAAAAAAATCTGGGGGAAAAATGTCCCAAGTGCTTGTCAGGGACGTCCTTTTTTTGTTTGTTTTGTGAAGGACGTCCATGTTAGGCACTTTAGACGGCCCTGACGAGCACTTGGACATGGCTAGGCAGTGAAGGACGTGCTCGATTATGCCCCGCCTCCAGGTCTCTCAGCCAATCACAGCGCGTTTAGCTGTCACTGGTGTCAGCTAAATGCGCTGTGATTGGCTTTTCATCCGTTCCAAGCCGATCAGCCAACTCTTGAGTTGGGAGTGCGCGTTCCCATGGCCAGGGCTGGCGACCTCCTTCACCAGCACAGGGAACCGCCCAAAATAAAAATAAAGACAACAACCCTCCCTGCGTCCAGCAGCAGCACACAAAGAGGGAGTGTGGAGCCGTGCCTGCGATCAGAGCCTCCCTTGGGGGATCGGGCGCTGTCTGAGCCGGCAGGCATTGGGCGGGGGGGTGGGCACCGGGAGCTTCCTCCCCTCCTGGGTTAGCGCTGGCCGGGACACGTGGAGCACCGTGCGCTGCACGGACAACCGCATTCTCGCCACCTACTCCCGAGGCTTTGCAGCTGCTGCTGGTTCGCTTTGTCTTGCTCTTTCCTCAGTGCACAGCAAAGCTTAGCAGCAGCAGCCCCAGGGCTGGATTTCAAAAAGGTTAGAGGGAGATAACATCTGCGAGGGGCTGCCGAGCTGAGCACAGGGCAGGCTAACTGCCCTCCTCCCCTAACCCCACCATGAATAGGGGACGATCACCCCGGGGCCCGGGAAACAGGCAAATGAACGAAAAAAAATCTGGGGGAAAAACGTCCAAGTGCTCGTCAGGGACGTCCTTTCTTGTTTGAGTGAAGGACGTCCCTGACGAGCAGTTGGATGTTTTTTTCCCCCCTTCAGATTCCCTCACAGCAGCCCCAGCGAGAGGTGCAGACCTCCCGTTTGGTTTTCCATGGTAAGGGAATTGGAAAACGGTAGTGCATCTCATTATAATAGCCTTTGGATTATTTGAATTCCGTTTTCGTTAGCTGCTACCGTGATTGGAAAATGCCCTTTTGTGCATGTCCCTGTTTACTATTTGCACGTTAAACTGGCTAAAACCAGTTTAAAACCCACGTTGCTGGCTCGGAATGCTTAGTGCATCTAGCCCCAAGATGGATATGGGTCTTGCTTTTCTCCTAATCAACCACACTTCTTGTAAACAAGAGCAACAGAGAAAATGAAAGCACATAAAGACCATATGGTCCATCCAATCTGCCCATTCGTACCATCTACTATCCCTACAGAGACCATGTGGGCGGTAAAAACGGCCTCAGTGCGGTTTGGTAAAAGGGCCGTTTGTTTGTCATGGCCTTCGCTCCCCAGTTCAACCTCACATGTTGTGTTGATTTTGTGTTTTTATGTTTATAACATTGTAACCCACTTAGATTTTTTAGGTAGGCTGGATATAGGTTTTTATAAAAGAATCAATATATCTCCTTTGATCTCAGTAAAGACTATTGAATTGTTTACATTGGTGTAGAGCTAATAACACAGAAACTGCCTAGGGGAAAGTCAAAAAATTCAGAATCTCCTAATTCACTTTGGCTGCAATTGAATTTAGAGAATTATTTTTAATCTTCTCTTCCAGAGGGCGGTTTAAGTTAAAAGAGAGAGAAGACATGTGGCACAAGGTTGAAGAACTTGCACGTCTAAACCCCCAGGTAAAGTGTCTTGTCCTCCTTTATTTCCTGCCTTATCTTGTAATGCTGCTACTTCCACCTGCCGTCTGGGGCTGATGCAGGAGCGTGCACTTACCATGAGGCGTATGCTCACATTATCCAGTGGTTTGGCGCAGAAGTTAATTTTTCACAGTATATTGAAATGAGACCGTTAGGGAATTTTAACATGCGCAGAACATGAGGAAGTCACTTCACGTTCCAAGGCAGCATAGAGGGGTTTCATGAGAGGATTTACCACCAGTTTTTGCTTTTTTTTTTTTTTTTTCTACAATCATTGCACGCACTTGCAGCTTCCAAGAGACAGAAGGGGAGTTAATATTTCTGTGTTCATATCTGAAGAAAACGAAAGTACCAGCTCACGTCTGTGCATATTTGCTCACAAAACTTTTATGTGCACGAAGTTTAGGAGGCTAATATTTATGCATACAAAACCGTTCCGGGTCATGTGCAGATGTTTGCTTGCTCTTTTATGCATACTGCAGAACATTTTGTGTCCAATGCTTAAGCTCTGCATACTTTGAATCTGCATCGCCACAGAACATTTTCTCATTAATCTTATAGTAGAAGCCATCAGCACATTGCTCTACTGCATCAACTCCTCGTTCCTACTGTTAATGTTTATCAAACAATTTCATCAACACAAGAGGAAGCTGTACTGTGAAAGGGAAGGGTGTTCTGGAGATAAATATTCAGTAGCAAGCAGGTCCACTGCATAACTTTACAAAGATAAGAGAGATGTTTCAATCAGTCCTATTCATACAACTGATGCTGCTGAAAATCCCTGTTTAATTTTAAACAGATCACCTGCTATTGAAAGGCTGAGGTCTGAAGATATATGTATGGTGGAAAAAAAGCCTCAGAAGATTGTCATATTCCACTTTGAGGCTTTTTTCCTCCGTATTTAAGTATACTGTAAGGTATGATTTAAAAAAACCTCACACACTGAATTAGTGAAGTTGTATTGAACATTTTCCATAAAGCAGCTACATTTCATATCTGCCTGTCCAAAACCAGACTTCATTGTATTTTATTTATTTATTTCAGTGTTTACCTCATGCACAAGTCCCAGGGTGGCTTAAAGTTAGACATACAGAGCCAAAGTCAGTAAATGACTTCTAAAATGTAGGTGTACTGGAATAATGCACATAGTGCTATTCTATAAATTGCGTCTACAGTAACATGCGTTTATAGAATAGCACATAGGCTTGGGAACATGCCTACATTTAGGGTCGGCCATTTTCACCACTGAAAACCTGGTGTAAATACGCTTAAATGTAGGCACAGTAAATCTGAGTAATGTCCTTGACAAGTCCACACTCCTCCCAAGCAAACTTCATTAGCTAGTCTCCATACCCTTTTCCCCATGGTTTTAAAACATGAAGTTTTTGCCACAGCATTAACAGATAGTCTCTAGAAGGCACAGAAGGGCCCAGTTCAGTTCTCGCTCCCACCCACCCCTAGCTCAACTCTTCATTTATAGTCAATTATTCTAATTAAGACGACTAGAGGGCAATTTTCAATTTTCATTAGAGTGCGAATTACATTTAATTAGTTTCTAAGAAGCAAATCCTAAATAAATTACAAATTACACCAGTCAAAAGCATCATTATATTCATCTGATATCCCTAGTACCTCAAAAAGTTTTAATTAAACAACTCTATAATACTAAGATGCAGTCAGTAGTTCAGCCACAAGAGGGTTGCTATCCAGTCTTTTGCTTTGAGTGTCACATGTATGATTATCTCCCATTTGGTGAGATTCATGTGTGTGAGCAAGATGCAAAGAGCTCCTAACTCTCAGAGAACGAGTCCGTTCTCTTGAGGCTAGAGTAGCAGACTTTGAGGAGCTGAGGGAGACAGAGGTTACATAGAGGAGTCCTACAGGGGACATTGTAGAGAAGTCCCACCTTCAATCTGGCAGCCCCTGTGCTGCCTTGGAGGAGGGAGGCCGCCTAAAAGGAGAGTATCACCCTGGTGAGGCTGGAAGTAATCCTGTAGACAGGACCCAGCACCAAGGAATGCAATATCCTCTCACACCGAGGATGTGACTCCAGGAGCTAGTGCCCAAGTGGGAAGAGTTAGGACAGCTGTTGTAGATTGTGATTCGATTATTAGGCATGTAGATAGATGGGTGGCTGGTGGACATGAGGATTGCCTGGTCACTTGCCTGCCTGGTGCGAAGGTAGCGGACCTCACATGTCACCTAGATAGGATTTTAGATAGTGCTGGGGAGGAGCCAGCTGTTTTGGTACATGTGGGTACCGATGACATAGGAAAATGTGGGAGAGAAGTTCTGGAATCCAGATTTACACTCTTTGGTAGAAAGCTCAAATTCAGAACTTCTAGGGTAGCATGTTCTGAAGTGTTACCCATTCCACACGCAGGGCCCAAGAGACAGGCAGAGCTCCGGATTCTGAATACGTGGATGAGACGATGGTGCAGGGAGGAGGGTTTTAGATTGTTAGGAACTGGGCAACATCTGGGAAGGGGGAGCCTATTCCGAAAGGATGGGCTCCGCCTTAACCAGGGTGGGACCAGGCTGCTGGCATCGGCATTTAAAAAGGAGATAGTGCAGCTTTTAAATTAGAAATTGGGGGAAGGCCGACAGTTGCTCAAAGGTGCATGGTTCGGAATAAGGTATCTTTAGATATCACCAAAACAGGGAAGATAGGGTATCCTGATAGTGAGGTTACAAGAGACCATAGTAGATCAGGTGTCCTTCAATAAAAATCAGACAAAAGACTGCATATTATTGAGTGATTTCCATTACCCTGATATTGACTGAGTAAATGTAACATCAGGGCATGCTAGGGAGATAAAATGCCTTGACAAAATCAAGAACTGCTTTATGGAGCTGCTGATATAGGAGCCGACAAGAGCAGGAAAAATTCTAGATCTAGTCCTTAGTGGAGTGCATGATCTGGTGCGGGAGGTAATGGTAATGGGGCCCCTTGATAACAGTGATCATAATATGATCAGATTTGATGTTGGCTTTGGCGTAAGTATAAACAGGAAATCCAAATCCGTTAGCGTTTAACTTTAAAAAAGGAGACTATGATAAAATGAGAAGAACAGTGAAAAAAAAACTTAGAGGAGCAGCTGCGAGGTTAAAAAATTTACATTTTATTTTATTTGTTACATTTGTATCCCATATTTTCCCACCTATTTGTAGGCTCAATGTGGCTTACATAGTACCAGAGAGGCGTTTGCAGACTCCGGTGTGAACAAATAGAAAGTGATGTTGTGGTAAGATAAAGTTCATGTGGCACATCCACTTTAGGGCATCGTATAACAGAAGAGTTGTGTTATGTCCATTACGTACTTTAGTTTTGTTGTGTTGCAGATATCATAGTAACATAGTAGATGACGGCAGAAAAGACCTGCACAGTCCATCCAGTCTGCCCAACAAGATAACTCATATGTGCTACTTTTTGTGTATACCCTACCTTGATTTGTACCTGTCCTCTTCAGGGCACAGACCGTGTAAGTCTGCCCAGCACTATCCCCACCTCCCAACCACCAGCCCCGCCTCGCACTACCGGCTCTGGCACAGACCGAATAAGTCTGCCCAGCATTATCCCCGCCTCCCAACCACCATTCCCGCCTTTCACCACCGGCTCTGCCACCCAATCTCGGCTAAGCTCCTGAGGATCCATTCCTTCTGAACAGGCTTCTTTATGTTTATCCCACGCATGTTTGAATTCCGTTACTGTTTTCATTTCCACCACCTCCCGCGGGAGGGCATTCCAAGCATCCACTACTCTCTCTGTGAAAAAATACTTCCTGCCATCTTTCCTGAGTCTCCCCCCCTTCAATCTCATTTCATGTCCTCTCGTTCTACCACCTTCACATCTCCGGAAAAGATTCATTTGCGGATTAATACCTTTCAAATATTTGAACGTCTGTATCATATCCCCCCTGTTTCTTCTTTCCTCCAGGGTATATATGTTCAGGTCAGCAAGTCTCTCCTCATACGTTTTGTAACGCAAATCCTATACCATTTTTGTAGGTTTTCTTTGCACCAGCTTCAATTCTTTTTACATCCTTAGCAAGATACGGCCTCCAAACTGAACACAATACTCTAGGTGGGGCCTCACCAACGATTTATACAGGGCATCAACACCCCCTTTCTTCTGCTGGTCCACACCTATCTATACAGCCTACAAACCTTCTAGCTATGGCCACCGCCTTGTCACACTGTTTCGTCGCCTTCAAATCCTCAGATACTATCACCCCAAGATCCCTCTCCCCGTCCGTACCTATCAGACTCTCCCGCTTAACACATACGTCTCCCTTGGATTTCTACTCCTTAATGAATCACTTGCATTTCTTCGCATTGAATTTTAATTGCCAAACGTTAGACCATTCTTCTAGCTTACGCAGATATTTATTCATGTTTTCCACTCCTTCCGGGGTGTCCACTCTGTTGCAAATCTTGGTGTCATCCGCAAAAAGTACTACTACTACTAACTAGCATTTCTAAAGCGCTACTAGGGTTACGCAGCGCTGTACAATTTAACATAGAAGGACAGTCCCTGCTCAAAGAGCTTACAATCTAAAAGACAAGAGAACAATCTAACGACAAGTGAACAATCTAGAGGACGAGTGAACAGTTAATCAGATAGGGTGGATAGATTGGGGCAAACTTTACCTTGTAACCCTTCGGCAATGTCACTCACAAATATATTGAATAGAATCGGCTCCAGCACCGATCCCTGAGGCACACCACTACTCACCTTTCCCGCCTCTGAGCGAACTCCATTTATCACCACCCTCTGGCATCTGGTCCGTTAACCAGTTCCTAATCCAGTCACCACGTCGGGTCCTATCTTTAGCCTGTCTAGTTTATTCAAGAGCCTCCTGTGGGGAACCATGTCAAAAGCTTTGCTGAAATCTAAGTAGATTACATCCATAGCACGTCCTTAATTTAATTCTCCGGTCACCCAGTCAGAAAATTCAATGAGATTCGTTTAGCACAATTTCCCTTTGGTGAAAACATGTTGTCTCGGATCTTGCAACTTATTGCTTCTAGGAAATTCACTATCCTTGAGTGGAGGAGTGGCCTAGTGGTTAGGGTCGTGGACTTTGGTCCTGAGGAACTGAGTTCGATTTCCACTTCAGGCACAGGCAGCTCCTTGTGACTCTGGGCAAGTCACTTAACCCTCCATTGCCCCATGTAAGCCGCATTGAGCCTGCCATGAGTGGGAAAGCGCGGGGTACAAATGTAACTAAAATAAAATAAATAAAATCCTTTCCTTCAGCGTCACTTCCATTACTTTTCCAATAATCTAAGTGAGGTCTTACCAGCCCGTAGTTTCCGGCTTCTTCCCTATCACCACTTTTGTGACGAGGGACCACCTCCACCGTTCTCCAATCTGGTGTTTATGTTGGATCGGCAGGGTATACTAGTCACTAACCCTTTTTTAACAGGTTAGTTTTCAGTGTTTTCCGGATGTCTAGGTGATCGTACGTAGTTTTTCAAGGCTTTTGGTAATGTGTTCCACAGTTGTATGCTAATGTAGGAAAAACTGGATGCTTAGGTTGATTTGTATTTGAGTCCTTTGCAGTTTCTGTAGTGCAGATTTAGGTACGTTCATTGTTGATTCGGATGTATTTCTAGTTGGTAGGTCGATCAAGTCTGTCATGTATCCCGGGGCTCACCGTAGATAATTTTGTGAACCAGAGTGCAGATTTTGAAAGCAATGCATTCTTTGATTGGGAGCCAGTGTAGTTTTTCGCGGAAGGAGTTTTGCGCTTTCAACATCACGTTTTTCCTAGCAGGATGCTGTTCAAAAATACCATCCTGGATGCCAGGCAAATATATTCCCACATATTAAAAAGGAAGGCAGGGGATCAAACGACAGCCGGCATGGTTAAAAAGTGAGGTGAAGGAAGCTATTAGAGCTAAAAGAAAATCCTTCAGGAAATGGAAGAAGGAACCGACTGAAAATAATAAGAAACAACATAGGAATGTCAAGTCAAATGCAAAGCGCTGATAAGGAAGTCAAAGAGGGATTTTGAAAAAAAGATTGTGTTGGAGGCAAAAACACATAGTAAAATTTTTTTTAATGTATATTAAAATCAGGACACGGCAAAGAATTGGTTAGACCACTAGATGGCCCAAAGGGCAAAGGGAGCGATCAGGGAACACAAAGCCATAGTAGAAGATTAAATGAATTCTTTGCTTCGATCTTCACCGAGGAGATTTTGGAGAGATACCAGTGCCGAAATGGTATTCAAAGCTGACAGGTCGGAGAAAACTGAATGAAATCTCTATGAACCTAGAGGATGTAATAGGGCAATTTGAGAACAGAAAAATAGCAAATCTCCTAGCCGGAGATGGTATTCATCCCCCAGTACTGATAGAATTGGAAAATGAACTTGCGGAACTATTGTTAGTACATATGTAATTTATCTTTAAAATTGAGCGTGGTATCGAGAAGATTGAGAGAGTGGCCAATGTAATGCTGATATTTTAAAATATTCCGGGGGGATCCGGGAAATTATAGACCGGTGAGCTTGATGTCAGTGCCGGCAAAATGGTAGAGACTATTATAAAGAACAAAATTACAGAGCATATTCAAAACATGGATAATGAGACAAAGCCAACATGGATTTAGTGAAGGGAAATCTTGCCTCACCAATCTATTACATTTCTTTGAAGGGGTGAACAAACATGGATAAAGGCGAGCCACTTAATATTGTGTTTCTGAATTTTCAAAAGGTGTTTGACAAAGTACCTTATGAAAGACTATTACTTATCATTTCTGTAGCGCTACTAGACATACGCAGCGCTATCCCATGACTCTCCAGAGGAAATTGGAGGGTCATGGGATAGGAAGTAGTGTTCTATTGTGGATTTAAAACTGGTTTAAAGGATAGAAAACAGAGAGTAGGGTTAAATGGTCAGTATTCTCAATGGAGAAGGGTAGTTAGTGGGGTTCCCCAGGGGTCTGTGCTGGGACCACTGCTTTTAACATATTATAAATGAGAGGTCACATGGTGCCATGTTCGAGAGGAGGACGCAGGGTGTGAACTCTCCCAACCTTCCTGCTCCGTTTCAGCAGTTTTATTTGTGCGATTATATTAAAGCTTATGTTTTGGTGAAGGAGTATACATTTAATTGAGAGGAGCGTCTTTGCTGGCATTTGGTTGCTATATGGCGACAAATATGGGTGCAAAGGAAAATGAACGGGCTCATCGAGGCGAAGAAGACAAGATGGCGGCCGTCGGCAAGTCCCGCCGGTGGCAGAGCTTAGTTCGGCCTAGGTCGCGGAGTGGTGATCCGAGTTGACTGCAGCTATGGAGCCACTTTTGGATTCTGAGGCTCCAGCCAATTGACACCAAAACTTGAGCGGCTTCAGAAGCATTTTGATAATCTTAACAGAGATTTGCTACAGCAACAACAGCACCCAGTGAGGTGGAAGACCACATGAATGCTTGGAAGACACGTGTCCTCAGATGCAGACTATGCTTACTAGTTATGAGGAAAAAAATGGAAGACCTTGAAAAGCGATCTAGGAGGAACAACGTGCGGCATGTTGGCCTTCCGGAGTCTATGGGGGAGCAGGAGCTTGTTGGATTCCTAGAGACTTGGCTCTCCTGTGATCTACAATTGGCAGATCACTGGGGGACTTTGCGTATTGAGAGGGTACATAGACAGCACCATTCTAATGCTGCTCAACTCCGAGTGGTTATTTCAGAATTCTTAATTATGCACATAAGGTTGTATATTACAGGCACTTCGAGGTGGTACGTCTCTAACTTATAACAGTCAAGAATGTTATGCTTTCAAGATTATTCGGCTAAAGTGACGGCACAGCGCCGTAGTTTTGCACCTCTGTGTTCTCAGCTGGCTAATGTCAGGTTTGCACTTCAATATCCTGTGCGCTTAAAGGTGATGCAAGCCAATAAAGTGTTATTCTTTGATACTGTGACTGCCGCGAAGGACTTTGTGGCAGGGCTTTCGCAGCCGACATCAGCAGCAGGCAAGGAGGCTTGAGCCATGTTAAAGGAACTTTAATTTTCTGCTACTTGTTGCCAGTGGTTACCTCTCATATCGGACAGCCTGTGATTATTTGGACATGATGAGGAATCTGGATGGATCTTCAACATTTGGGCTTATGCAGACTTGGAGACTGTAGACTTGTAAATTAATACTCCTGCATTTTTGTGAATATAGATCTACATTGTTTTTGTTTTTAATGTTGTGAATGGGGGGGGGGGGTGTATGGCCTTCTGGGATATGTTACTGGAAGCAGTATTACTATTATGTGTTTTGTGTTTGTTCTGGGAAGGGCTTTACTGCTTATTTTGCAGGGTGGTTATGCTGATATGGTGTGAGTGTGGGGGGTAGGGACGATGGAGGAATGTTTAATAGCTGCACTATTATTATTCTTATCTTTGGATTTGCTTCGAAGGGAGTTTACTGCTTCTTTTGGGGGTTGGATAGGCTGGGATGTGGGGGGTTTTTTATGGTGTGAATGGGGGGTGTTTGGCCTTCTGGGATATGTTTACGGGAAACAGTATTATTATTATCCTATTTGTGTCTGGTCTGGGAAAGGCTTCACTGCTCTTTTGAAGGTCGGCTATGCTGATACTATGTGAGTGCGGGGGGTAGGGACTTTGCAGGAATGTTTAACAGATTCAATATTATTTTTCTTATATTTTGGTCTGTTTGAGGGGAGTTTTTTCTGTTTCTCCTGGGGGTTGGATAGGCTGGGATTTTTTTTATTTCCTGTGTGGATGGAGCGGGAAGTAGTTATTGAGTGACCTGCCCCTTTATTGGGGCTTCATAGGAGGTAGATGGGGAGGGGTCTAGATATGGGGGTGGGAGCAAGGGGGGGGAGGTTAGGGGAAGGGTGGTTTTTATTTTACTTTTTGGCAAATCAGGGTCTTATTATTGGCTGTGTACTATCTTCAGGGAGAAGAGGGCTTAAGTGGGGACGGGGGGAGGAATGTTATCAAATGAAGGGGTTAGGCCATAGATGAGATTCGATTTTGCTGACGGAGGATCCTGAAGGCTGGGACAGGTTCCCCAGGATGATTAAGGATCATGTGTTGTTTAGATTCACTTATCACGAGGGAATTGCATAATGTCCATTAACTTATTTACTTGGAATGTGGGAGGCATCTCTTCGCCCATAAAGAGGAGAAAAATTCTTCACACCTTACATAACAAACATATATTGCACTTCTACAGGAAACGCACCTTAGTGCTGCAGAACATAGGAAGCGTCTCACCTGGTGGGTTGGTAATTACGTAGAGGCAGTGGCAAGGAAGGCTGGAGTCCTTATCTTATTTCATAAATCACTGCATGTTGAGACTAAGAGGGTATTCTCTGATCCAGAAGGGCGAGTTATTGTAGCTTATGTGATTGAAGGTCGTCATTCCATATTGTGTAATGTGTATGCTCCAAATGACTATAGGAAGTCCTTCTACACTCGTTTAATGTCACAGCTTCATTGTTTTGCATCTCATCCTAAAATAGTAGGGGGTGATTTTAATATTATTGTGGATCCAGAGTGGGAGAGGTCACATAATCCTCGCCATCTGGTAGAAAGGGGTGGCTTTGCTATGTGAAGCTTTGGATTTGGTGGATGTGTGGAGATCATTACATCATCTGGAGTGAGATTACACCCATCTCTCTAGAGTGCGTATGACGCACTCCAGAATAGATTATCTCCTGGTGGAGCAGTCTTTTTTTTTTTTCAGAGGTCCTGGAAGCAGAGATAGGGCCTACAGAGGTCTCGGACCATGCCTTGGTGTGGTTACGATATCGTGACAGGGTGGATAGGGAACGGCTGTTTTGATGGAGCTTCCCTATAGAACCTTATACTGATCCTCAGTTCTTGGAATATATTGGGAGTAAATGGGTGGAATATAAAACTTTTAATGATATTCATAAAGAGACTCCGGTATTGTTTTGTGATATGGCCAAAGCTGTTCTAAGGGGAGATATTACAGCGTATTGTGTGGCTAAGCGGAAGGCTCGAGATAGGTCCATCGTTCAGCTTGAGAAAAAGTTAGTGGGTCTTCATAGACTGGCGGGAACAACTCGAAGTACAGGCCATAATGAGCAGTTTTTGACTACCCAGGCAGCCCTTAATGAACTCTTGCATCAGAGGGCTAAAAGGTCTGCAATATATTATCAATATCAATCGTATAAACATGGAGATAAGGTGGGGAGGTTGTTGGCACAGATGGTACGACCTTCAAGGACTTCGTCTCTTATCTTGGCATTGAGGGGCACTCTGGTCATGTGGTCCATGATACTCCGGATATTGCTGCTGTCTTTAAGGATTTTTATCAAAAGTTGTATGGCGGGGATTTTGATGAGGGCCTGGATCCGGAGACATATTTATCTAGTGTGGACCTGCCATCTCTTATTCAGTCACAGTTGGAATTACTTAATATTCCTATTGGGGAGGATGAAGTGATGGGGGCTATACAACATAGTTCTCGGTTTAAAGCACCAGGACCAGGTGGTTATAAGGCAGAATTTTATAAGCTTCCGGTAACAGAGGTGGCTCAGCCTCTGACGGACATATTTAATGAATTTATAGCATCAAAACGGATTGCTGAATCGTTGACCCTGGCCCATATCATGGTCCTTCCTAAGCCGGGTAAGGATGCTAATATGCCTGGCTCGTATAGGCCCATTTCCCTGCTCTGTTTTGAGACTAAACTGTTGGCCTTGATCTTAGCTAATAGGCTGGCCAGAGTATTACCTAACCTCATTGCGCTCCCACAGGTGGGATTTGTGAGAGATTGACATGCTGTTAAGAATATTAGACAGATCATGACCTCTTTGGTGGAGGCTGGGGCTACATGGGAGCCTACACTCCTTTTCAGCTTCGATGCAGAAAAAGCTTTTGATAGAGTGGCCTGGCCCTTTATGTTTAAGTTTTGGAGCGTTATGGTATTTTCGGGTTTTTGTTTTTTTTTTTTGATGCGGTGAGGGCACTGTATTCTGATCCAAGAGCAGCGCTGTTGATTAATGCCTCTGTTTCGGAGCCATTTTCTGTTGGTAGGGGGATGAGACAGGGTTGCCCGTTATTGCCACTACTCTTTGTTTTGACTCTTGATCCGCTTATACGAGAAATTTTGGCTAATACAGGGATAGTGGGGGTGTGGGTGGGTAAAGAAGAGTTTAAAATATCGGCTTACGTGGATGACCTTTTGGTGCATCTGGCCTCATCTCAAGCATCCTTGCCCAGGTTGCTGGAAAGCTTTCGTGAATATGGAGAAATTTCTGGGTTCCGGTTGAATATGGACAAGTCTGAGGCAATGCCCACTCTTGGCTTGGTGCGAGAGCAGTGGGAGGGTCCTTTCCCTTTATCTTGGGCTAAAGATCACTTTACCTATTTAGGTATCCAGCTGCCGTGTGATCCTAGAGAGCTATACTCTTTGAATGTCTGAAGATTGTTAAATTTGTCCAAGCAGCAGCTACGGATATGGCAGTCCTTGCCTTTTGTCTCTCTATGGCAGAATAAACTTATTTTGTATGTCTCTTTTTCCAAAATGGTTAAATGTTATTCAACAACTTCCTCTGTGGATTTTGAAAAAAGATATTAAAATGTTGAACTGCATGGAGTAGATTTCTTTGGAATGGACAGAAGCCCAAACTACATATGGATTATTTATGTGGATCATGGATGATGGGAGGTATGGAAATTTCTAATATTCATCAATATAATGTGGCATGTCAGCTTTGACATCTTCAGGATTGGGTTTTGGAAACTGATGTTTATACTCCTTGGATGATGGCGAAAGAATTGTTTCGCCCACTGCACCCTCATTATTTACTACATGCAAAGGGCGGAGATTTATCTGCGGCTGTGCGTACTAATGTTAAAACCTCTGCGAGCCGCTCGGGCCACTTTACTTACATATTGGCATTGTACACCATTTTCCACGGATCTTTTGCCTATAGAAGGGAATCTGGGTTTTTCGCCGGGATTAGACTCCTTGGTGTTTCAGCATTGGGGTAGGCATGGGTATTTATGTGTGGCAGACATGGTGAGTGATGCAGGCACCCTTATGGTAATGTTGTGGTAATCTATATGCTTATATTCAGCTTGCCCATTATGTCACTCATCTTTTACAGGAGGGATGTGAAATGGGAATAGTTACTAGGCTGCAGTCTTTTTTTTACATCATCTCAGGTAACACGTATGTCTGTGTCCTGTTTTCATAAGGCACTTACCATGATGTTGCCTAGGAGGGCCTATGCATCAGTGGTGGTGAGGTGGACCGTAGAATTGGGACAACCTGTGAGGGAGGAGGCTTTTTTTTGCTATGCTTCAACTTATACCACGAATTGTATATAATGCTAGATACCGGGAGTGCATGTTTTCGTCTTCTTACCCGTGCTTATTTTTCTCCGAGACAGGCATTTCATGCTCGGGATGTATATCATCTTTGCAATGTGAAGCCTGTGGGTCGACGGAGAATACCCTCTCTCATGCATTGTGGTTTTGCCCGATTATACAGGCTTATTGGCAGCGGATATTTTTATTTGTCAATACACTGTTTCCTTTGCCTCCCAATTTTGCACCCTCTAGTTTTTTGATTGGGCTTGCACATTATCAGGGCCTTTTGACCAAAGGCCAGAGATGTTTCCTTTATAAGGCATTTATGGTAGGTGTGAAGTGCATTTTGCAAACTTGGTGTCTAAGAGATGCTCCTACTCAGTGGCATTGGCATAATGTGTTACACATGTTGTGTAATTGAGAGGCTCGATCTGCTTGTCTAACTGCAAAGCGGAAGGCCAGTTTTGGGTCGGTTTGGGAGCCCTTTGTGCAAAGTTTTTCTCATAGGGCAAGTAGCCTCCTTCTAAGTACATTACCTATGTAATCTTTGCAGGCAGTCCCTGTGGATGGCCCTTTGATTCCTGATATGTTATGTTGGAAGGAAAGGGGTTGGGGGGGAGTTTATGGAAGAGTGTTTATGGTTTCATTGGTGGATTTGTTGGAAGTCTATTGAGTAGGGTGGGTTAGAGATGGTGGGGAGGGAATGGGTTTAAACTGGTTGATGACAGGTGTTGCAAATTTCTTTTTGCTAGGTTTGTTGTAATGGCACCATGGTTTGTGTTGTCGTCGTCAATAAAAATCTATTGAATTAAAACTGGAAGGAGGGATGGGGGATGGGACTTGGTAGGGGAGAAGAAAAATGTAAAATACAATTTTTGATGATGCGACTATTAATCTTACTCATACACAGATGGTTTTGTTAGAAATGTATTGAATATTGCGATTGTTGGCAGTTCATTTTGATGAATCATCAATAAAAATTGTTGAAATAACGTATTTATAAATGATTAGAGATGGGAGTAACTAGTGAGGAAATTAAATTTGCTGATGACACAAAGTTATTCAAAGTTGTTAAATCGCAAGAGGATTGTGAAAATTACAAGAGGACCTTACACAAAAAGTAGCACATATGAGTTTATCTTGTTGGGCAGACTGGATGGACCTTGCAGGTCTTTCTCTGCCGTCATCTACTATGTTACTATCCAGCTTATAATAGAAAGTGCTCACCGGCTATCTTCCAACACAAATCGGGAGATGGCCGGCGATTTCTTAAAAGCGGCAAAATCGGTATAATCGAAAGCACCATTTTAGACAGCATCGCCGCTTTCCCGTCGCTTCGCCGGCGAAAGTTCAAGGGGGCGTGTCGGTAGATTAGCGAAGGCGGGACATGGGCGGGCATATGCGTGGCTACCAGATGGCTGGCTTTCGCCGATAATTTAAAAAAAAAAGCGGCGTTAAGCAGTATTTCGCCGGCTTTACTTGGTCCTTTTATTTTCACGACCAAGCCTCAAAAATGTGCCCCAGCTGACCAGATGACCACAGGAGGGAATGGGGGATGACCTCCCCATGACAGCAGAATGTGTTGTATCCTCCGACAGCGTTTCCCTGGTTGCGATGTGGCTCTCGGGTGAGTGTGACACCTTTTCTGTTAGGTGCCCTGCAGAGTCACATTAGCAATGCATTGTGGTGGGTGTAGGGTACTGGGCTGTACTCCCATGGTGCTTTTCACCCCTGCTACCTGGGTCAGAGTGTGCCCTGTTTTGTTTCCTGTTGTAGTCCATGCGGTAGTGGCCATTTTTGTAAGCCAGTTTTAGTTCCCTTTCCTGTGTTACCCACGTTAGAGAACGTAGTTCTTACCTTGAATGGTGCTGAAAGAGGGCATTGTACACCATTGTGCCAGCTCTGACCTACTGCTAATCTTAGTACCAGGGGACTCTTTGCCAGTGGGGCACAACCTCTGATCTGCAGTTAACTGTGAGTAAACGTGGTTATTTCAAGAAAGGACTTTTTCAGAGAGATTAGTCTTCAGGTGTGAACTGGTGTGCCAAAGTTATACAGCAGCAATAAGTCCTAGAGGCTGTATGCAGGTCCCTGGAGCAATTTCAGTGGGTGCAGTACATTTGTGGGTAGTTGGTTTGGGGGGGGGGGGGGGGGGGGGGGTTGGGGGCTCAGCTCCCAAAGTAAGGGAGCTGTGCACATGGGAGCTTTTCTGAAGTCCACCGCAGTGATCCCTAGGGAGCCCGGTTGGTGTCCTGGCATGTCAGGGGGGCCAGTGCACTAAAAATGCTGTCTCCTCCCACGGCCAAATGCCTTGAATTTGGCCGTGGTTTGAGATGGCCGACATAACTTTCCATTATCGCTGAAAAACAAACCCGGCCATCTCAAACCCGGCGAACTCCAATGCATTTGGCCGGGCTAAACCGTATTATCGGAAAAAAAAGATGGCCAGCCATCTTTTTCGATAATACGGTTCCAGCCAGCTGTAGCGCCACCGCCAACATAGATCGCCGGCGATCTATTTGGCCAGCGACGTTCGATTAAGCCCCTCCATGTTACTTGCATCTAGTTGCAGTCACGGAGACGTGGTTCAAGGAGAAACATGTCTAGAATATTGTTATACCAGGTTATACTCTTTTCAGGAAAGACAGGGTAGGGGAAAGAGCAGAGAACTGGCATATATTAAAGATAATATTAAAGTGACAGAATTGCTGGACTTAAAGGGTAAAGAAGAGGCACTCTGGGTTACTCTGAAAAGAGCAAATGGACGATGTTTACTCTTACATTAACGTGATATACAGGCCTCCTTCACAGACAGAAGAAGAGGACCTAGACTTAATTGAAGACATTCACAAGATTGCAATGAAAGATGAAATTATATTATTAGGTGATTTTAACATGCTGGATGTAGATTGGGGCATCCCTGTTGTAAGCTCACCTAGAAGTAAAGAGATCTTGGAATCTCTACAGGGAGATCTCTTCCAGCACTTGGTTTCTGACATTACAGTGGTTGATCACATTGTAAGTGATGGCAGATAAAGATCTGAACAGTCCATCCAGACGGTCACACCTATTATCAGTTCATGATTAAATCAACAATGAATGTGATGTAAAATACATAAGTACCTAAGTATTGCCATACTGGGACAGACCAAAGGTCCATCAAGCCCGAGCCCAGCATCCTGTTTCCAACAGTGGCCAATCCAGGTCACAAATACCTGGCAAGATCCCAAAAATGTACAAAACATTTTATACTGCTTATCCCAGAAATAGTGGATTTTCCCTAGTCCATTTAATAATGGTCTATGGACTTTTCCTTTAGGAAGCCGTCCAAACCTTTTTTAAACTCCGCTAAGCTAACCACCTTTACCACATTCTCTGGCAACGAATTCCAGAGTTTAATTATACGTTGAGTGAAGAAAACGTTTCTTTGATTCGTTTTAAATTTACTACATTGTAGCTTCATCGCATGCCCCCTAGTCCTAGTATTTTTGGAAAGTGTGAAAAGACTCTTCACATCTACCCGTTCAACTCCACTCATTATTTTATAGACCTCTATCATATCTCCCCTCAGCCGCCTTTTCTCCAAGCTGAAGAACCCTAGCCACTTTAGCCTTTCCTCATAGGGAAGTTGTCCCATCCCCTTTATCATTTTTGTCGCCCTTCTCTGAACCTTTTCTAATTCCACTATATCTTTTTTGAGATGCAGAGACCAGAATTGAACACAATATTCGAGGTGCAGTCGCACCATGGAGCAATACAAAGGCATTATAACATCCTCATTTTTCTTTTGCATTCCTTTCCTAATAATACCTAACATTCTATTTGCTTTCTTAGCCACAGCAGCATACAGTGCAGAAGATTTCAACGTATCATCAACAACGACACCTAGATCCCTTTCTTGGTCCGTGACGCCTAACGTGGAACCTTGCATGACGTAGCTATAATTCTTTCGCACTTGCTCACATTAAACGTCATCTGCCATTTAGATGCCCAGCCTCCCAGTCTCGTAAGGTCCTCTTGTAATTTTTCACAATCCTCCTGCGATTTAACCACTTTGAATATCTTTGTGTCATCAGCAAATTTAATTACCTCACTAGTTACTCCCATCTCTAGGTCATTTATAAATATGTTAAAAAGCAGCGGTCCCAGCACAGACCCCTGGGGAACCCCACTAACTACCCTTCTCCATTGGTACCCAAAACATTTGTGTTATGATCAACTAAGTGATATTAATCTGGCCCAACGGAAATCGTCTGGTATTGTCCCCTGTTGGTTGCTGAACCATAGGACTTTGGTTTTAGTTGTATTCCGTTTTAATGAATTTGCCCAAAGCTCTGTTTTATTAATGCAGTACATAATATTTTGAAAAGTTTGATCCAAACCACAAAGAGCTACTGGTCTAAAACTACTGGTTAAAGGTAAATCTAAGTTGGTATTTTGGGGGATAGGTGTCAGTTGTTTCATCTATAGATAGAGAAAGGTAACCAACTTCCAGAACACAATTTACAAAATACAGTAACCAATCTGTAGTTTCCTGAGGAGGTTTACAAAGCAGAAAAGATGGACATCAACCCAAAATACACGATGACCTAGAAAGTTTGCAAAGGACATGTTCTACATCTTTAGAAGTTACTTCCCAAAAGGTTGATCATAATCTATCAGCAGGTATCCACTTTATCTGTGAAAGATGACTGACCACTAACTAAACATTCCCTTAACAATAAAACCTTCTCTGAAAGAAAGTTAGCAAGTTCAGTCGCATTCAGCTGAGTTAAAAACACTGACAGATCCTTAGGTAATGTAAGATCATTAACCAGTCTAATGTGGAAACTATTATTGTAATGGTATCAGTTTATTACTGAAATATGTAGCATATTTGCTGGATTATATATACACCAATATATTTGTGTATCTTTTAAAAATATATATTTGACAAGGCAGCAGAGAGAATAGTTTCATTTCAAGCCCCTCTCTCTCCATTCCTTTTTCTGGGAACTTCTGAGAGCAGGGGATCACAAACATTTAACAAACACAAAAGAGCTTCCTCTGCCCTCCCACCTAACAAAAGATGGACTAAGGTGGACACCTGAATAAAACAAAGAACTCAGGAGAAGCATAAACAGGACATTTGCTTGTCAAAGGTATACCTGCCCCTCCCATCAGCTTCCAGACATGTGCAGAAAGGAAGGACTTGTAATGTGTATCTGCCCCAGAGACTGAACAGGACATCAAAAGACCATTTGCCAGACAGCAAGTCTCGTGATGTCATAAGACATGAGACCAACTCAGGGGTCGTGTGCAGACATGAGACCAAGATACCACAATGCTTTGCAAATGCCCAAGGGTCTTGTGGAAACCAGGAAATCAGAACAAAGATCCACATGGCATATCCTCCTGCAGCTTGCAAGATATAAAAGGACAAGCTGTTTCCCAAGAGTCAGATTCTCTTCACTACAAGCAACTCAGATTCACTCACTGCAGAAGCCCTGATGCCTTGCTCCTGAAACATGTGCTCATCAATCAGCTGGACCACAGCATGCTTGTAACAAGGACTTGTAAGTTAACCTACCTGCTACTTTGTTCTATTTTAAGCACAGATTACCTGTAAAGATCTCTTAAAACCTACCTCTCGTGTGCAATTGTATATTAAATCAATCTTTTTGGAAGCTAAAAATACGGTCTCTTTGTGTTCTGAGTATACTTAATTTATTTAATTTATTGCAATTATCACCTTTGGTGATTGGTGGCGAAATCAATATAAATACAGCACCTGCTCTTAAATTATAAGCAGTGGCGAATTGCTCTAGAGCTATTTTCCCCAAAATAAATAATTTCTTGTAACATTATAAAGAATAAAATTATGAAACACAAAGACAAACCTAGTTTAATGGGACAGAGTCAGCATGGGTTCTGCCAAGGGAAGTCTTGCTTCATCAATTTGCTTCATTTCTTTGAAGGAGTGAATAAACATGTAGATAAAGGTGAGCCAGCTGATGTAGTGTATCTAGATTTTCAGAAAGCTTTTGAAAATTTCCTCATGATAGACTCCTGAGAAAATTTTAAAAGTCATGCGATAGGAGGCATGTCCTTCTTTAGATTAGCTATTGGTTATTGGACAGAAAACGGAGAGTAGGATTAAATGGCCATTTTTCTCAATGGAGGAGGGTGAATAGTACTTCAGGGATGTGTACTGGGACCGGTGCTATTTAATATATTTATAAATGATCTGGAAAACAGAATAACAAGTGAGGTGCTTACATTTGCAGATGACACAAAACTATTCAAAGTTGTTAAAACACATGCAGACTGTGAAAAATTGTAGGAGGACCTTAGGAAACTGGAAAATTGGGCATCCAAATAGCAGATGGAGACATACAAAGTGATACACATTGGGAAGAATAATCCGAATCATAGTTACCTGATGCTAGGGTCAGCACTCAAGAAAAAGATCTAGGTGTCATTGTAGACAATATCCTGAAATCTGCCCAGTGTACGGTGATGGCCAAAAAAGCAAACAGGATGCTAGGAATTATTAGGAGGGATGCAAAATAAGACCAAGAATATTATAATGTCTCTGTATCGCTCCATGGTGCAACCTCAACTTGAGTATTGTGTTCATTTCTGGATATCGTATCTCAAAAAAGATATAGCGGAAGTAGAAAAGGTTCCAAGAATAGCGAACAGAATGATAAAGGGGATGGAACTCCTCCAATATGAAGAAAGGCTAAAGAGGTTAGGGTTCTTCGGCTTGGAAAAAAGACAGCTGAAGGGGGATATGATTGAGGTCTACAAAATCCCTGAGTGGTGTAGAACGGGTAGAAGTGAATCGATCTTTCACTCTTTCAGAAAGTACAAAGACCAGGGGACACTCAGTGAAATTACATGGAAATAATACTTTTAAAACAAATAGGAGGAAATATTTTTTCACTCAAAGAATAGTTGAGCTCTGGATTTGCTGCTACAGAATGTAGTAACATCAGTTAGTGTATCTGGGTTTAAAAAAGGTTTGGACAAGTTCCTAGAGGAAAAGTCCATAGTCTGCTACTGAGACAGACATGGGGAACCCACTGCTTGCCTTGGGATCAGTAGCATGGAATGTTGCTACTAATTGGGTTTCTGCCAGGTACTTGTGACCTGGATTGGCCACTGTTGGAAGCAGGATACTGGGCCAGATGGACCATTGGTCTGACCCAGTGTGGCTATTCTTATGATATCACAAAACAGCCAGTAACACAACAAATGTAAAAAAAAAAAAAGGAGGAGGTAGTGACGTCTGTGCTAGCTCAGGGCTGAAGCCATATAATTAGGTTGCTTGAACTCAGCATACGCGGAAGTGCTGGCATCAGTGCCTAGTTCACCCCAGTGACGTCCGGCTGCTCAGGCAGCAGAGGCTCCAGCATAGTCTGTCTTCGGATGGTGGGGCCTGCATATCCCTGCAACCCAGGCATCCGGTACCAAACTTTTGGAGGGGTCTGTAGCTTGAAATGAGGGTCCAGGCCCCAGAGGCCTACCCCTATGGCTACGCCCCTGGTTGGGGCAGAGTG
The DNA here is from genome assembly GCF_901765095.1 of Microcaecilia unicolor. Taxonomy (NCBI): domain Eukaryota; kingdom Metazoa; phylum Chordata; class Amphibia; order Gymnophiona; family Siphonopidae; genus Microcaecilia; species Microcaecilia unicolor. The sequence goes on from NC_044033.1 coordinate 1,077,451, forward strand.
TCAGGTCTTAAGGACACTGGCACATCAAGTGTCCCTCTGCCACATGAGAACTGAGGTTCTGCTCAGGAGTTTGTGTAGGGAATATTCATAGTCCGTTTTTCCTCAAAGTTAGACCCTGGTGTTACCTCACTCTGCTGGAGAGGGTGTGAGGGTGGCACGTATCGCCACATGTGGTGGTTATGCAACATCATCCGTGTCTTTTGGCAACAAGTGGGAATGGAGATCAGCAAGGTGCTGGGGGTCCTGATAACTCGGGAGGTGGGGAAGAGACAACTGAGGAAGTTAAATCTCCCATTTGGTTCAGGCGGCTCAGTATTTAATTGCTCTTCAGTGGAAATGGAAGCCCAAAATATGAGAGACAAACTTATGGTGGCTGCAACTTAAGAAATTGACTTATAGCTTCTGGAACAGGGACCTGAGTGTGAAGGTTTGGGAGCCCTTCTGGGGCATATAAGAGAGCCCTGGAGTCCTAACTATGTGACTTGCTGTTCTTGAACCAAGTGTACATCTTTTATGAGTTGATGTTATACTTCATAGAGTGGAGGAGTGGCCTAGTGGTTAGGGTGGTAGACTTTGGTCCTGGGGAACTGAGGAACTGAGTTCGATTCCTGGCACAGGCAGCTCCTTGTGACTCTAGTCAAGTCACTTAACCCTCCATTCCTCCACGACCCTCCAGACTGGTCAGACGCGTGGCTTATGTCCTCCTACCAGCAGAGGGAGACTGAGAAACACTGAGCTTTTGAATACTGTATATATAACCTGTGCAGTACATCCACTAGCCAGTATTTTCTCAGTCTCAGCAGAGGTAGAAGGACAGCCTGTGCAGTCTTCAATAGTCTGGTGAGGTAGTTTGACTATTCGGTTAAGGGGATTTTACTCTTCTTGCCAATTTATTGGTTTTTGACTCTGCCCTGTACGTGTGTTGAAAAAAAAAAAAGTGCTTCGGGGCCCTGGGTCCGGTGTGGCCCAGTTTTTCCCCCTGGGGTGTCACACCTGTTTTCAGGTCCCTCCCCCTGTGCTGCTCTCTATGGAGATTCTGGCAGCTTTGTGCCTCGGCTGCTTTTATAATATTGTAGCCTTGAGTGCCTCCCACTTCTCAGCTGCCAATTTGTGTTGATGTCTCTTTAAGAGCTATCTGGGCCTGTATCTGACTAGGAACGGACGGCAGGTTCGATTCCTGTTTATAGCGAGAGAGCAGTGCGAGTGATTGTTGTGGGAAAGCGGTGAGTGAGAATTTTGGCGCCGCTTTGCACAACGTGTGGTGAGCTTCAGTGTTATGGTAGGCAAACTCCTCCGGTGTCGCGCGTGTTCGCGCCGAGTAGAATCTCCGGGAGGACAGTGCCGGCTGTGCGGCGAACCGAAGCAGGCCTCGTCGATGGCGGCGCCCCCGGTGTTAATTGCGGAGGTTCCAGCTAGTTCGGGGGTGTCGGGGGCAGTGGGAGCTCCGGCAGGGACGGCGTCAGCGAGTTTAGTTTTGGCGGGAACGCCCGCCATTTTGGATTCCGCGCGTCCCGCGGAATCAGCTGTTTTTGGCTCTGCTGCCCCTGGGTTGGCTCCGAAAGTGGTACCGGAGGGTCCAGGAAGCGTGGCTTTTCCTCCGGAGTTTGTTTGGACCCTCTATCAAGCCTGGAGGTCGGGACCCCCGCCTTTAGGGGAGGGGTCTAGTCCAGCACTGGCTAAGAGGCCTCAGTTTGAGTGGGACGATGAGGAGGGATTCTCTCCTGGAGGGTCCGAAGGGGCTCTTAGTGAAATAGGAGATTCTGAGGGGTTTGAGGGCTCTCAGGATCCGGATTTGGTGGTGCCTGGAGAGGATCCTTCTGTAGTGAGGATTTTTCATAGGGAGGAGCTTGCGGATCTCATTGAGCAGGTCTCTTCCACCCTTAAGTTTGAACAGCCAGAGGCGGCTTTGGGGGAGGCTAGACAGGTGGATCCCTTGGTTAAGGGTATTCAGCGGCAGGCTAGGTCCTTTCCCATGAATAAGGATCTCCGGGATATGGTGTTTCAAGAGTGGCATTCGCCGGACTCTCCCTGTAAAGTTTCTAAAGCGATGACAAGACTTTATCCGCTTCCACAGGAAGATAGATTCCTTTAAGGCACCCACAGTTGATGCTGTGGTGACAGCAGTTACAAAAGCCACGGCTATTCTGTTAGACGGTGAGACCGCCCTCCGTGATCCCCAGGATAGGAGGCTTGAGTCCTTTCTCAAGCGGAGTTTCGATTTGTCGGCCCTGGCTCTGCAGGCCTCGGTTTGTGGGGGGCTGGTTGCGCGGGCGTGTTGCCGTTGGGCCGAGAAGCTTCTTGATGATTCGGTGGAGGTTGGGACCTCGGGGGTGCAGGAGTTAGCCAAATTGGAGATGGGATCATCCTTTTTGTCTGATGCGCTTTATGATTTGCTCCGTGCCTCGGCCAAGAATATGGCTCTGCTGGTGGGGGCACGTAGGGCCCTTTGGTTGCGAGGTTGGGTCGCGGACGCGGCCTCTAAAGCTAAGTTGTGTTCGCTTCCCTTTAAGGGGTCCATGCTTTTTGGTGAGGATTTGGATAAGTTGGTGCGTGGTCTCAGCGATGCCAAGGCCCCTCGCCTTCCGGATTTTTGTCCCAAGGCGGCTACCAGAGGTACTTCCTCCCGAGGTCGGTTTAAGGAGGCTCGTCGGTATAGGCCCGGGAGGACTAGTGGGTCCTATAGAGGTCGTTTTTTCCAGCGCACCCAGTCCTTTCGTGGGAATCGGCGCGGAGGACGGGATTTCTCCGCGGGAGGACAGGTTTCAGGGCGTAATTTGCCATGAAGGTGTGCGGGCCCAGGCTCTGGTTCGGGTAGGGGCTCGGCTGAGTCTGTTTTACCAGAACTGGGCCCAAATCACATCGGATCAGTGGGTTCTCAAGGTGGTGCGAGACGGATATGCAGTGGAGTTCGACAGCTCACCTCCTGAAAGGTTCCTGGAGTCCCCTTGTCATTCGAGGCTCAAGCGGGCAGCAGTGCGGGACACTTTGGCTCGCCTGATCAGTCTGGGGGCGGTGGTACGCTTGGGCTGCTATTCAATCTATTTTGTGGTCCCAAAGAAGTAAGATGCCTTTCGGCCTATCCTAGATCTGAAGACAGTCAATGCAGCTCTCAGGGTTCCCTCTTTTCGCATGGAAACATTGAGGTTGGTCATTGTCGCGGTGCAGGAAGGGGAGTTTCTCACGTCTTTGGATTTGACGGAGGCTTATCTGCACATCCCCATTCGGGCCGCTCATCAGCGATTTCTGCGCTTTGCGGTTTTAGGGAAGCATTTTCAGTTTTGTGCTCTGCCTTTCGGATTAGCAACGGCTCCTCGAACATTTTCCAAGATCATGGTTGTAGTGGCGGCGGCCTTGTGGAAGCAGGGTATTCTGGTGCACCTGTACCTGGACGATTGGTTGATTCGGGCCAAGTCCCAGTCGGAGAGCGAGGTGGCTACTGCTTGAGTGGTTCAGTTTCTTCAGTCTCTGGGCTGGGTAGTGAACTTCGGCAAGAGTCACCTGGTGCAGTCGCTGGAGTATCTGGGGGTTCTTTTCGATACCAGGAACGGTCGAGTCTTCCTGCCGAGCCCCCGGATTCGCAAGTTGCAGGGTCAGATTCTTCTATTTCTAGTGGAGTCGGCTCCGACGGGCCGGGAGTATCTGCAAGTCCTGGGGTTGATGGCGGCCACCATAGAGGTAGTTCCATGGGCCCGGGCGCACATGCAGCAGTTGCAGTCAGCTCTTCTCAGTCGGTGGTCACCTCTGTCTCAGGAGTTGGACATGCACCTTCAGCTGCCAGTAATACCGCGCCTCAGTCTCCGGTGGTGGCTAGACCCATGCAATCTGGAAAAGGGAATGCCGTTGGAGGCCCCGCAGTGGGTGGTCCTCGTCACAGACGCCAGTCTCCAGGGCTGGGGAGCTCATTGTCTCGGTCAGGTAGCTCAAGGTCGCTGGTCTCAGATAGAAGCTCAGTGGTCCATCAATCGTTTGGAAACTCGGGCCATTCGGTTAGCGCTTCAGGCGTTTCAGAGTCTTCTGTTGCGGAAAGCAGTCCGGGTGTTCTGCGACAACGCCACCGCCGTGGCTTATGTCAACCGTCAGGGGGGCACAAAGAGTCAGGCAGTCGCGGAGGAGGCAGCGCTGTTGTGCCAATGGGCGGAGGTTCATCTTCTAGCGCTCTCCGCGGCACATGTGGCTGGAGTAGACAACGTGGAGGCAGATTACCTAAGCAGGCATTCTCTAGACCCCGGAGAGTGGTCTCTTCATCGGTCGGTGTTCAATCGCATTGTGTCGATCTGGGGAATTCCCGTGATGGATCTCATGTCAACGGCCTGCAATACTCAGGTTCAGTCGACGGAGGGATCCTCGAGCGGAAGGCATAGATGCGCTCCTGATGCCTTGGCCTCAGGAGTTGCTGTATGTGTTTCCTCCATGGCCGTTGGTCGGTCGCGTGGTTCAGCGCATCGCTCGGCACCCCAGACAAGTGATTTTGATAGCCCCGAATTGGCCGCGTCGGCCGTGGTATGGGGATCTGGTTCGGCTGGCAGTAGCGGATCCTCTGCCGTTGTCAGATTCAGTGGTGTTGTGTCAGGGACCGATAGTTATGCCAGATCTGGATCGGTTCTCGCTTACGGCCTGGCTCTTGAGAGGCACAGATTAAGGAAGAAAGGTTTTTCGTCCAGAGTTATCGATACGATGTTGAGTTCGCATAGGCAGTCCACTTCGTTGGCGTATGTCCGGGTCTGGAGAGTCTTTGAGCATTGGTGCGCAGGTAGACAGGTTCTTCCCTTTCGAGCGTCAGTGACTGATGTCTTGGAGTTTTTGCAGGATGGTATGGACAGGGGTCTGGCCTTGTCTTCCTTGAAGGTACAGGTGGCGGCTTTGTCGTGTTTTTGTGGGAAGATCCAGGGGAAGTCGTTAGCTTCTAGTCCGGATGTTGTTCGTTTTTTGAAGGGTGTTAAGTTACTGCGACTGCCCCGGCGGCGGATGGTGCCTCCATGGGATTTGAATCTCGTTCTGGATGCTTTGGTGAGGCCGCCGTTTGAGCCCTTGGTTTCTGTTTCGGATAAGGATCTTTCCCTAAAGACGGTGTTCTTGGTGGCTATTACTTCAGCTCGGAGGGTGTCGGAACTTCAGGCTTTGTCTTGTAGAGAACCCTTTTTGTTTTTTTCCAAGGAGAAGGTTTCGTTGCGCCCGGTGCCGTCCTTTTTGCCCAAGGTGGTTTCAGAGTTCCATGTGAATCAAGTTATTTCCTTGCCATTTTTGGGTGACTTGGCGGGGGATGCAGAGCAGCGTCGACTGGCCAAGTTAGATGTGCGAAGAGTCTTGCGCTGTTATATTTCCAGAACTCGGCACTATAGACTTTCTGATCGTTTGTTCGTTCTTCATGGTGGTGCAAGAAAGGGCGCGGCAGCTTCCAAAGCTACGATAGCTAGATGGTTGAAGGAGTCATTTGCTTCTGCGTATTTGCTGAAGGGCCGCGTGGTCCCTAAGGAGTTTTCGGCTCATTCTACCAGGGGAATGGCGACCTGGGCGGAGAGTAGTATGATTCCTCCGTTAGATATTTGTCGAGCGGCGGTTTGGTCGTCATTGCATTCCTTTGTTAAACATTACAGGATTGATGTGCATGCCAAGGAAGAGGCAGGCTTTGGGGCTGCAGTGTTGACCTCTGGCCTTCGTGGATCCCGCCCTTAGGATGTTTACTGCTTTGGTACATCCCACACGTCTTGACCGGTCTGGAGGGTCGTGGAGGAAGGTGAAATTAGATCTTACCTGCTAATTTTCTTTCCCCTAGACCCTCCAGACCGGTCAAGGCCTGCCCTGTCTGTACTTTAGGCCAGGAGGTCTGCTTGGTCTGTTTTGTCTGTTGTTCTCTCTTGGCAGCTGTTGAGTGTGGTTTCTATGGTTTCAGACTTTTGTTGGTATGAGTCTGGTCAGGTGTGACCGTGTTTGATAGTCCACCTGTGGAAGCACACACAATAAAAGGGCACAATGAAAGATATGAAGAAAGTGTCCAGTTGGCAGTGACCACGTATAGGGTTGTTCGTTGTAGTTGGTGTTTTTGTTTTCTCTGCTTTGTCAGGGTTATACTGGCTAGTGGATGTACTGCACAGGTTATATATACAGTATTCAAAAGCTCAGGAAGTGAAACTAGGAAATCAAGTACGCTAGCGTTTAACTATAGAAAAGGTGATTACGACAAAATGAGAAAAATGGTGAAAAAAAGACTGAAAGGAGCAGCTCGCAGAGTAAAAAACTTGCGTCAGGCGTGGATGCTGTTTAAAAACACCATCCTGGAGGTTCAGGACAAATATATTCCACGTATTAGAAAAAAGGGAAAAAAGACTAAACGTCAGCCGGCGTGGCTAAACAGTAAGATAAAGGAAATCATTAGAGCCAAAAAACAATCCTTCAGAAAGTGGAGAAGAGAACCAACTGAAAGTAACAGGATAGATCATAAGGAATGCCAAGCCAAATGCAAAGCGGAGATAAGGAGGGCAAAAAAGGACTTTGAGAAGAAATTAGCGTTGGAAGCAAAAATACATAGTAAAATTTTTTTTAGATACATTAAAAGCAGGAAACCGGCCAAAGAGTCGGTTGGGCCGCTGGACGAAAATGGTGTTAAAGGGGCGATCAGGGAGGACAAAGCCATAGCGGAGAAATTAAATGAATTCTTTGCTTCGGTCTTCACCGAGGAGGATTTGGGGGGGGACACCGGTGCCGGAAAGAATATTTGAAGCGGGGGAGTCGGAGAAACTAAACGAATTCTCTGTAACCTTGGAGGATGTAATGGGTCAGTTCAGCAAGCTGAAGAGTAGTAAATCACCGGGACCTGATGGTATTCATCCCAGAGTATTAATAGAACTAAAAAATGAACTTGCGGAGCTACTGTTAGAAATATGCAATCTGTCCCTAAAATCGAGTGTAGTACCGGAAGACTGGAGGGTAGCCAATGTTACTCCGATTTTTAAGAAGGGTTCCAGAGGAGATCCGGGAAATTATAGACCGGTGAGTCTGACGTCGGTGCCGGGCAAGATGGTGGAGGCTATTATTAAGAATAAAATTGCAGAGCATATACAAAAACATGGACTGATGAGACAAAGTCAGCACGGATTTAGTGAAGGGAAGTCTTGCCTCACCAATCTAATGCATTTTTTTGAGGGGGTAAGCAAACATGTGGACAATGGGGAGCCGGTTGATATTGTATATCTGGATTTTCAGAAGGCGTTTGACAAAGTGCCGCACGAAAGACTCCTGAAGAAATTGCAGAGTCATGGAATCGGAGGTAGGGTATTATTATGGATTAAGAACTGGTTGAAAGATAGGAAGCAGAGAGTAGGATTGCGTGGCCAGTATTCTCAGTGGAGGAGGGTAGTTAGTGGGGTCCCGCAGGGGTCTGTGCTGGGTCCGTTGCTTTTTAATGTATTTATAAATGACCTAGAGATGGGAATAACTAGTGAGGTAATTAAATTCGCCGATGACACAAAATTATTCAGGGTCGTCAAGTCGCAGGAGGAATGTGAACGATTACAGGAGGACCTTGCGAGACTGGGAGATTGGGCGTGCAAGTGGCAGATGAAGTTCAATGTTGACAAGTGCAAAGTGATGCATGTGGGTAAGAGGAACCCGAATTATAGCTACGTCTTGCAAGGTTCCGCGTTAGGAGTTACGGATCAAGAAAGAGATCTGGGTGTCGTCGTCGATGATACGCTGAAACCTTCTGCTCAGTGTGCTGCTGCGGCTAGGAAAGCGAATAGAATGTTGGGTGTTATTAGGAAGGGTATGGAGTCCAGGTGTGCGGATGTTATAATGCCGTTGTATCGCTCCATGGTGCGACCGCACCTGGAGTATTGTGTTCAGTACTGGTCTCCGTATCTCAAAAAAGATATAGTAGAATTGGAAAAGGTACAGCGAAGGGCGACGAAAATGATAGTGGGGATGGGACGACTTTCCTATGAAGAGAGGCTGAGAAGGCTAGGGCTTTTTAGCTTGGAGAAGAGACGGCTGAGGGGAGATATGATAGAAGTGTATAAAATAATGAGTGGAATGGATCGGGTGGATGTGAAGCGACTGTTCACGCTATCCAAAAATACTAGGACTAGAGGGCATGAGTTGAAGCTACAGTGTGGTAAATTTAAAACGAATCGGAGAAACTTTTTCTTCACCCAACGTGTAATTAGACTCTGGAATTCGTTGCCGGAGAACGTGGTACGGGCGGTTAGCTTGACGGAGTTTAAAAAGGGGTTAGATAGATTCCTAAAGGACAAGTCCATAGACCGCTATTAAATGGACTTGGAAAAATTCCGCATTTTTAGGTATAACTTGTCTGGAATGTTTTTACGTTTGGGGAGCGTGCCAGGTGCCCTTGACCTGGATTGGCCACTGTCGGTGACAGGATGCTGGGCTAGATGGACCTTTGGTCTTTCCCAGTATGGCACTACTTATGTACTTATGAGGACATAACCCATGCGTCTTGACCGGTCTGGAGGGTCTAGAGGAAAGAAAATTAGCAGGTAAGATCTAATTTCACCTTGCCTGCTGCATTGAGCCTGCCATGAGTGGGAAAGCGCGGGGTAGAAATGTAACAAAAATAAAAAATAAAATGTTATATGGAACTGTTGCCTGAAACTGCATTAGTGGTTAAGAATAAAATGTTTATTTTAAAAATGTTTTTCTGGACTGTTTAGTGTATTTGGCACACTAACCTTCCTTCTGGATTTCCCTCCTCTAGTATCCAATGTTTTATGCCCCTCTACACCTGCCTATCATCTACGCAATGGAAACAGACACTCCAACTGCTGAGGATATTCAGTTACTAAAGAAAACAATGGAAACAGAAGCTGTACAGGTCAGAACGCAATCACCTTCTCATCTAGACTTCCAAATCTCTGTGTACTGTCATTTAGCTTCCTCTTTTCCTCATAATCCATCCATCCTTCTAGCACATCTATCCCTACCTCATCTCCATTCTCCAAGGACAGAAAGCACATTACATATCCTTTATCCCCCTCTTCCCGTCTTTCTCTAAAGATAGTTATCCTATTATTTGCACAAGTGCATGATGACATTCAATGGGACTGACCTAGATGTCTTTACGGAGTTCTGGGGAAACCTTTCCAGGATTTTCTGGGCATGCATAGATCACAAATTCCAGTTCCCCTCTCCCATCCCCCAGTACATTTCTGCAGTAGCAACTAGACTTATTCTGCTACATTGCAGTACAAAGTTTTTCTTTGGTTTTGTTAAGTGTGTTGTTTTCTCCTTCCCCACTAGTAGCATTCAGTGGCGGCCCTACATTAGGTGACAAAAGAGAGAGGGTTCAAAAGTACACAAACTCATACAGCAAAAGAAAAAGCACAGCAGGGCCTTCAAGACTGGAAAAATCAAGAGTTCTTTATTCATAAAGATCCGACACGGACCGTGTTTTGGCGTACCAACGTCTGCCTCAGGGGTTGTAACCGACAGTGTTTATTACGGAGGTTTTACTTGATGCGCTAGTAATATTCATGTTGGACTTGCTATTGTTGCTGGAAACAGTTTGATATTATAGATATGCTACACCATTTTTTAACCATTTAGTTGAGTCTGTTTGAATTGCTTAAGGAAGTGTTTTTCATCCCTTTTGGCTTTATTTTTGAGAGCATCTGAATTTTTGGACCCCTGAGGCAAGCGTTGGTACGCCAAAACATGGCCATGTTGGAGCTTTATGAATATAGAACTCGCGATTGTTCCAGTCTTAAAGTTCCTGCTGTGCTTTTTTTTTCTTTTGCGGCCCTACCATTAGGTGACCTGAGGTGGGGGCCTCAGGCAGCACTCTTGTGAGACGACATCACCCCCTGCCCTTCCCTCCTCAACCCCCTTCCTCAAAATTACCCTTTTTTTATTCTTTTCTTGTTTTTCAAAGGAAGGTGGTAGCAGCAACTCCCATAGGCTGCCCTGCCACTGGTCCCGTCTTCTTCTCTGTACTGTGGGCGGCCCACCTCCGAGGAAACAGGAAATTACATCAGAGAGGCCAGCTGCCCACAGTAGAGAAAAGGAGCCGGGACCGGTAACAGGATAGCCTATGGGTTCCTCTTTCCCACATGCATCACTTTGCACTTGCTCACATTAAACATCATCTGCCATTTAGACTCCCAGTCTCGTAAGGTCCTCCTGTAATTTTTCACAATCCTCCCGCAATTTAATGACTTTGAATAACTTTGTGTTGTCAGCAAATTTAAAATTTAATTACCTCACTAGTTACTCCCATCTCTAGGTCATTTATAAATATGTTAAAAAGCAGCGGTACCAGCACAGACCCCTGGGGAACCCCACTAACTACCCTTCTCCATTGAGAATACTGACCACTTAACCCTACTCTCTGTTTTCTATCTTTTAACCAGTTTTTAATCCACAATAGAACACTACTTCCTATCCCATGACTCTCCAATTTCCTCTGGAGTCTTTCATGAGATACTTTGTCAAACGCCTTCTGAAAATCCAGATACACAATATCAACCGGCTCACCTTTATCCACATGTTTGTTCACCCCTTCAAAGAAATGTAGTAGATTGGTGAGGCAAGATTTCCCTTCACTAAATCCATGTTAACTTTGTCTCATTAATCCATGCTTTTGAATATGCTCTGTAATTTTGTTATTTATAATAGTCTCTACCATTTTGCCTGGCACCGACGTCAAACTCACAGGTCTGTAATTTCCCAGATCTCCTGTGGAACCGTTTAAAAAAATCGGCGTTACATTGGCCACCCTCTAATCTTCCGGTACCATGCTAGATTTTAAGGATAAATTACATATAACCAACAATAGCGCCACAAGTTCATTTTTCAGTTCTGTCAGTACTCTGGGATGAATACCATCTGATCCAGGAGATTTGCTACTCTTCAGTTTGTAGAACTGCCCCTTTACATCCTCCAGGTTTATAGAGAATTCATTCAGTTTCTCCGACTCATCAGCTTCGAATACCATTTCTGGCACCGGTATCTCTCCCAACTCTTCCTCGGTGAAGACCGAAGCAAATAATTCATTTAATCTCTCCACTATGGATTTGTCTTCCCTGATCGCCCCTTTTACCCCTTGGTCATCTAGCGGTCCAACTGATTCTTTTGCCAGCTTCCTGCTTTTAATATACCTAAAAAAAATTTTACTATGTATTTTTGCCTCTAACGCAATCTTTTTTTCAAAGACCCTCTTAGCCTTCCTTACTAGCGCTTTGCATTTGACTTGACATTCCCTATGCTGTTTCTTATTATTTTCAGTTGGTTCCTTCTTCCATTTTCTGAAGGATTTTCTTTTAGCTCTAATAGCTTCCTTCACCTCACTTTTTAACCATGCCGGCTGTCGTTTGGTCTTCCGTCCTCCTTTTTGAATACATGGAATATATTTGGCCTGGGCTTCCAGGATGGTGTTTTTGAACAGTATCCACGCCTGATGTAAAATTTTGACCCTCACAGTCGCTCCTCTAAGTTTTCTTTTCACCATTCTTCTCATTTTATCATAATCTCCTTTTTTAAAGTTAAACGCTAATGTATTTGATTTCCTATGTGTACTTACTTCAAAGCTAATATCAAATCCGATCATATTATGATCACTGTTATCATGCGGCCGCAGGACCATTACCATTACCGAGACTAGGGGACACTCAAGGAAGTTACATGGAAATACTTTTAAAACAAATAGGGCTAGAGGACAGATGGATGGATGGTGGTGTGTGTGGGAGGGAGGGAGGGAGTTGAACCCAGTTAGGGTAGTCTCTTTCTCCCGTTCCTTACGCAGCCGTCATTGCTGTACTCTCAAAGCAAACAAACCTATGAGCTTCTATTTATTTAAATTTGCTCACACCTTCTGCATCCACGTTGTTCTTTATTGTTGGTAGCATTTTTATTTAATCGCACTTATATTTTCAAATATACCGACTTGTAAAGCATACGCATATACACAGGGGAAGTATAATAACAAAATAACTTTTCATAGGTAGAGTAGTAAATGAGATTGAAGGGGGGCAGACTCAAGAAAAATGTCAGGAAGTATTTTTTCACGGAGAGAGTAGTGGATGCTTGGAATGCCCTCCCGCGGGAGGTGGTGGAAATGAAAACGGTAACAGAATTCAAACATGCGTGGGATAAGCAAAAAGGAATCCTGTGCCGAAGGAATGGATCCTCAGGAGCTTAGTCAAGATCGGGAGGTGGGGCTGGTGGTTGGGAGGCAGGGATAGGGCTGGGCAGACTTATACGGTCTGTGCCAGAGCTGGTGGTGGGAAGCGGGACTGGTGGTTGGGAGGCGGGGATAGTGCTGGACAGACTTGTACGGTCTGTGCCAGAGCCAGTGGTTGGGAGGCAGGGCTGGTGGTGGGGAGGTGAGGATAGTGCTGGGCAGACTTATACGGTCTGTGCCTGTGCCAGAGCCGGTTGTTGGGAGGTGGGGCTGGTGGTTGGGAGGCGGGGATAGTGCGGGGCAGACTTATACGGTCTGTGCCCTGAAGAGCACAGGTACAAATCAAAGTAGGGTATACACAAAAAGCAGCAAATATGAGTTATCTTGTTGGGCAGACTGGATGGACCGTGCAGGTCTTTTTCTGCCGTCATCTATGTTACTATGTAATCAGTGTGTCATTTGGAGGAGCTGGTTAAAGGGACACCCTAGCACTGTTATATTCGTGCTGAGATTTTTTTCACCTGGTAATGGGCCACTAAAACAGACATCATGTTATGAATTTCATGTGCTCAACATTCAGAGTTTCTATCTATCTATTTATTTACATATTTATTACATTTATATCCCACATTAAACATGAATTAGGTTGAAACCTGGGAGCATTTAAAATCTTTTTTTTTTCTGTGCCTATATATATAAAAAAATGGCATGTAGGAATTTGCTTCTTTTGTTTTGTGGATTGCAGTGGTATATTATAAAAATGCACTTGCCTTTTTTATTACTACTATTTCACAGAGAGGTATTGAATAATGCGGGAAGAGCTTCCTTCATGCAGACGTTCTGTCCAACGTCAGTCTAAATGTGCCAACATTGTCTAGTTCAGCACGCTATTAGCCGCCAAGTTTATATAAAGTTAATTATGTTCAGTGGAAAATAAATCTGCTGCCTCGGGCTGCTTGCTATGTGACTGTTCTATCACTGTTTTATTATTGCTACCAGGTATTACATATTAAGGGCATTTGCTTTAAACTTTGCCTTAATTTGTTTATCCAGTCCTTACATACACATGGTTTTGCTTTTTAAACCCAAAGGTGAATCCTAAGGGCAGTTGAACAATTAGGTATAAACTGTGTTGTTTCTGACTTTACTTGTTTTGTACTGCTTTGGGTCCTGCTAATCTGTATATCTGCTGTCTTAGCAGAACAAAATGATTTATGTTACTTATACTAGAACCTTTAGAGATGGAGGAGATTACTTGCAGCAGGGACAGGTTAGATTCCCGTCCCCATGCGACTCTCTAGTTCAGAAGTGCTCCACTATCCTTTTATTGTTGCCCCCTCCCCCACTCCAAGGGTTTTAAGTTGCTCTATTTCCTTCTACTCTGTTCCATACCCTGACCCTATACCTGCCTCACCCACTTTAGCCTCCCCAAACAGCTGAGTCACCGACCACTTGTGCTCCCAAATATCCATCACCTGCCTAATCCATTTCCTGTTTTGGTTATATAGATTATTTTCTGGTGCAAATTTTCACTTTTTTACAGATTCAGTCAAATTGGTCCTTGTGTGTATTTAAACTACATCAATTAATGCACTTTAAGACCTTAAAACCTTTTCCTTGATTCCCCTAAATGCTTATATTCTGCTCTGTCTTGAATACATTGTAAGCTTCACAGAGTTGGATCAATCTTTTATGTTGTGGAGGAGTAATTTAACAGTTAGTGTAGTGGCCTGAGGAGAACCAGATTCATTTCCCACTGCAGATCCTTGTGACTCTGGGCAAGTCACTTGACTCTCCATTGCCCCAGGTAAAAAATAAGTACCTGTTAATAAGTAAATTGCTTTAATTGTAACCACAGAAAGGCAGTATATCAAATCTCATCCCCTTTCCCTTTCAGTATAAAGACATCTTTTTTCACTTCTTTCCCCTACTTCCCTGTTGCCCAGCACCCCGCATTCTCCTTTCTGTCCCACTTCCACACCGCCTAGCACTCTGCGTTCTCTTTTCTCCCCTGCTTCCCCACTGCTGTGCACCCTGCATTTTTCTTTCTCCCCTGCTTCCCCACTGCAGAGCACCCCGCGTTCTCCTTTCTCTCCCCCTTCCCCACCACAGAGCACTTTGTGTTCTTTCTCTCCCGCTTCCCCACCGCAGAGCACCCTGCGTTCTTTCTCTCTCGCTTCCCACCGCAGAGCACCCTGCATTCTTTCTCTCCCACTTCCCCACCACCGAGCACCCTGCATTCTGTATTCTGCCATGGTATGTGAGCATTGGGCGCTTCTGTTTTGATATTACCATTTCAATACTGCCATCAGGGTGCAGATCTTTTGGCTGCAATAATTTTGGCTGCAGTGGAATCATGGCATCCACAAGTCCTCCCAACGCCCTGACCTTCAGTACTCAGGAGCAGGGCCCATGCCTGCTCACTGCTGCAGCTGAGGGTCCTTGGGCAGAAAGGAAATGTGGGCTACCCCAAGTGGTGCCTGTGAAGAAGGATGGTTCTTCAGGAAGGCTGTTCTGTCCTCTCTCACAGGCACTGCCTGGGGCAGCCCAATTTCCCTTCTGCTCAAGGAACCCTGGCTTCAGCAATAAGAGTGGCAAATGAGTGGCTCCCCATTGATACTTTGAGAAATCAGCTGAAGAAAAGTTAACAGCCATGGGGAACTCACAGTTTATTAGGCACAGCACAAGCCGAGCCCCAAGTCAAGGTCCAGGACCTAAAACCATGAGCAAATCTGAGATGAGACCGATATGGGCCCTGGAGCCCCATAGCTCAGCACTGATCTATGTGCCTACCGTTCCTAAGAAGCTGTCACATCTTGGCTATCCCCATCCGCGTCTCCTCCTACAGTGAGGAAGATGTTCCTAGAACACTCTCCTCATTCCTTGCAGAAGAAACTGAAACCAGATGCCATGAGGTTGGACTTTGAGCTTCTGATGACAGGAGGACTGATGAACAAGGACCCCACTGCTAGCAAGGGCTGGGCACCACATGAAGACATGTTCCCTCTCAATCTGTCCTTTGCTGGTTTCCACTTTTCTTTGCTTTCAGCCTCCGGGATGGAGCCAGCACAGGATATCCACTGTGAGTTTTGCAGCGAGTACTTTGAAAACCGGACGGAGCTGTCCAGTCATGTCCAGTCCCACCTGTGCCAAAGAGGTCTGTAAATGACTCGCCCGTTAACACAGTATGGGAGATAAGAAGAAGAAGAAGCTATGCCCAATCAAAAAGGAACCGACTGTGGCCGAGATGGGACAGCAGAGGAGTGAAATGGCCCAGAGTCCTGTTGACAGCTCGCTGCAGCAAGTGGTGGCTGTGAGGAAGGATGGTTCTGTCTTTCCCTTACAGCCACCACCTGGGCAGCCAACATTTCCCTTCTGCTCAAGGACCCCCAGCTGCAGCAGCAGCAAGCAGGCATGGGCCCTGCTCCTGAGTACCGGAGTGCATTGGGGGCGAGTGGGGGAGGACTTTTGGATGGCAGCGTCCGAAATTCCAGCACAGCCCAAATTATTGTGCACCATTCTTCTAATATAGCAAGCACAAGACGCTCCAAGCCCTTTCGCCTACCAGTCCTTGACCCTTGCTTCCTTTCCTCCACATATTTTCTTGCTCTATCTTCCATTGTTCTGCACATTTTTTTTTCTGTTGTCAGTGGGAGGGATTCTGTGGGCAGTCTGTCACTTTTCTTTGTACCAATGATGTTTTGCTCTCTGCAGATGCTGAAAGACACCAAGAAGGAAAAAACTCTCCTGCGTCGCAAGTCTGAGCTGCCCCAGGATGTCTACACTATAAAGGCCCTGGAGGCCCACAAGAGAGCAGAGGAATATCTGACCTCCAGCCAAGAAGCCCTCTGATGTAGCTTGGTTCCAATCTGCAGTGCACTCGTCTCTACTGACAATGACAAGGCTAGGGAGTGAGCTTCATCCAGTGCATAGAGTCTGCTTTCTCTTTGCTCACAGCAGTTTTTATTTTCTTTGTTCATCCAACTTCTTTTCCTTCTCCTTGTCTTTCTTACTGATGACTCCTTTCTGCTTGTTTTTTTTCTACTGCTGCTCAGTCTGCAGCTATTTTAGATTTATTTTATTTCTGATTGTAGTTAAATGTGAAACACAGAGTATAGCTTCCTTAACTTCACCCTGGCACCATCCCTGGGGAGGGATGGATTACGCTCCACTTTGCCCCTGCATCATCCCCAGGGAGGGATGGGACTGCACCTCATTTTGTCCCAGCACTGTCCCCAGGAAGGGATGGATTTCGCCTTGCTTTACCCCAGCACCGTCCCCAGGGAGGGATGGATTTCGCTTTACCCCAGCACCGTCCCCAGGGAGGGATGGATTGCTCCTCCTTTACCCTGGCAAGGTCCCCAGAGAGGGACGGATTGCGCCTCATTTTACCCCAGCTCAGTCCCAAGAGAGGGATGGCTTGCTCCTCACTTTACCCCTGCACCTTCTCGCTTTATGCAGGCATTATTCCTGAGGGAGGGCAGGTGGGCATGGACTTTACCTCACCTTATCAAAGGGGTGTAGGAGGTATAGACTGCACCTCATTTTATCCCAGCAGAGCATAAACATTCCCACTGTCTATCTGGGTATCGTTCCTGGGTAGGGGTAGACTGTGCCTCCTGCTGTGATTAGACTTCACCTCACTTTATTCAGGCATCATTCCTGAGTGATAGGATGTGCCTTTATCTGAATGACATTCCCAGTGCGGCTTAGGCTGCTCTTAGGCCCTGGACATAATGCTAGAATTACCCAGGAGATGTAGTCAGCATCACACTGTGTATGATGTTATCGTTTCCTGTGTGTCCATATATCCCAGCATCATATCCACAGGGGTGTAGGCTGCACCTCCTTTTATCCTGGCATTGTCCTAGGAATGTGTAGACAGTACCTCAATTTTTCCTGATATCATTCCTGGGGGACATAATCTGTGCTCAGTTGGTCAGGCATCATTCCCAGGAGGTCGTAAACTATGCCTCACTGTGAGGCTTGTGTGCTGACGCCTAGAAAAGAAATCATGTCTTCTTGCACTATTTTATCATGACCCGTTTCTGATGAATGAGATGGAACCAGGTAGCTGTTTGTCCTGTTGTAAGATATCGAGAATGCTTCTGACATAGGCATATAGTTCAGTGTGTTGAACCACAGAGATCGATCCTCAGTTCTGTTCAATGTGGCCAATGACACTTTACAAAAACTTACTCACTGGAAACTTTGGCAATCTTACTATGTCATAGAAATGCAATCCGCACTGGTGGAAGACGAGTTAACAGTGACAACTCAGTATAGTAAAGCTTTGGACCTTGAAACACTAAATGTAAATTATGCTGCAAAGATTAAATAAACATAAATATACATGTCACTGTATTCCATGGAAAACCACAGAAGTGACCGATGTCATCCAGTGGCATTAGAATGGCTTCTGTGTATGTTTCAGCACGACCATCATTGCATGAGCCGCCTCGGTCTGTGTCCACTTATATGAGCAATGTAGAAGAACCTGTCCCTTCTAGCCCAGGCTTTTCCTCACTTGTCCCATCCAAAGTCACTGCATGGCTCCAGGGCCTGTTCTTTTTAATTTTGTACTGTCAAACACGTGGAGGCTTCACAGGGCCGTGCCTAGGGTCTCTGGTGCCCCCCTGCAGACTATCAGTTGGCGCCCCCACCCCCTCCATCTAGCAAAGCAGGAACAGAAGGGAGCAGGCAAGTAAGCTGGACCTCAGGAAAAAAATAGCACTGTATGTATCCCTCATTGATAAGGCTCTGACTCTAAAGTTTAGCAATTTCATTAAAGCAAAATGTATTTTCATAACACTTCAAAGATTTCCAACTCAAAATAGGAATGCTAATTCAAAATGTGAGCAAAGTCCTCTTAGTTTCCAAAGATTCTTTTTCTAATCTCCTTTGCACCAAAGGATATAATTCAGATCAAACATTTGTCTCTGATCAACTATCTCAGATCAAATATTTATTTCAGATTAAATATTAAGGTTTCCTTGCTTACAGTCACTTAAATCTACCTAGCCTTTATATAGCTTATAGGATTTAAACACTCTTAAACTGAAATTCACCCTTTTCTATTCTTCATAAACTTCAAGTAATCCTGAAATATTCAGATCCTTTTTCACTAGAGAAATCTCAAACTTCAATCTCCACCAACCTCTTTTCATTCATATTTTCTCATTTACCACATAATCTGGCAGTCTTTTATAATTTCAGTCAACACACACAGGAACTCACAGCTGCATGTCTCTCTTGGCCAAACCGACAGTCAGTTGCTGTCTCACTCTGTTCCCTTCCGGGCAGATTTCTAACAAAAGCTGATCATCCAATCAGAGAGCTCTATTTGAATGCAGATTAACATACAGACACTGTAATGGGAACTTTTAGTCAAAAACACTAGATAAACCCTTCGTTTTTGGATCAAACTTCACACTTTTGATCAGAGCCATGCCCTAACATTAAGGCTGTAAACACTTCCATCATTTTTTATTCATAAATATGCAAATGAGAACCTCCCAAAAACGGACTAATTTGCATACGATTTAAACAAATCTGAGCATATGACAACCAAGTACAGAGTCCCAGCACCTGAATTCTGCAATTAGATTTAATACAAATACTTTTAAAACTTATTTTTAGCACTTTTAAAATTTCAGGTTGTCTTTAATTTGAATGCGGTTCAAGCTCTGAAGCTCACCCTGAGTGAGGAATTAGCCACAAACCACAGCATATATAGCAATTTGGTTGCATTCTTTAAAATAACTTGAAGAGCCTGCCTGCCTCAGTGAATAATGCTGTTGCTTTCACTTCCGGTTTTAGGGCAGGGGCGATCGCAACTTCAGCTAAAAGGTTTTGCAAGTGAGTGGAAGGCAGGGACCGCAGGGCAGCAGCGCCCCTCGAAGGCAGGCGCCCCCCTGCATTGCTTACCTGGCTTACCGCATTGGCACGGCCCTGAGGCTTCATCTCAGTCTTAATCTTTTCACAATGATTTAATTGGATTTGATCTCAACAATTTATTAGTGTCACATAAGCAGGCCAGTGCCCCATGTGTAAACAGAAGCTGCCTGTAATGAACTGTCATGTGTCTGGGGCTAGACCATTTTATCACTAGTTGTAACACATTCATGACGATATCACCTACAAAAACTTTAACTTCTCAGCATCTGTAGTTCATTTGAAAAGTCTGCCACCTCAGAAAGCCCAGTTTCCAGCAGTGGGAATTCAAGTACCATCGGAAAAAGTAGATACATTGCATGCTGCTTACCCCCACGGACTCTGCCCAGGTCTACCTTAACAACCATGTATGGATTTTGCCTCCAGAAACTTGTCCAAATCATTTTGTACACCCCAGCTACGCTAAGCGCTCTTACAACATTCTCCATCAAAGAATTCCAAATGAATTCCAGACTTTATGTTTTCAATGTGTAACTTAATAAGTTCATTTCATGCCCTCTAGTCTTTGTACTTCCTGAGGAGTAAACAACTGATTCACATTCATTTACCCATATATTTTATTTCCTATATTTATAAGCTGCTGATCATTAACACTCCTCAGCAGATTCTAACAGTACATACATAATTATAAAAACAAACACACATAAAACATAACCTTCTAAACTTCTCTGTATAAAAGGTTTCAGAAAATGCCATAAGAAACAACTGCGTTCTTCTTACAATTTGGAAAAAAAATGAGGTTTCTCTCATGCAGTGAGTTCCACTGTGAGCTTAACAAGAAACCTAAGAACTTTACGGGCAGCAGAAACTGGACTGCAGCACAAATTACAAGAAGTTTCATATTGGTGGATAAGGGAACCCAACACTCTAATAGACTTTGAGGCTTATTTTCAAAGCACTTAGCCTCCCAAAGTTCCATAGAAACCTATGGAACTTAGCCTCCCAAAGTGCTTTGAAAATATGCCTCCTTGTAAATTTTTAAACACTAAACGCAACATTTAATTTTTTTTTCTGTATTTAATAGGAAACCAGTGTAAATCCATTGGAATTGGCATAATATGATTACATTTTCTTGCACCATTTTGTACCATTTGCAAAGGTTTAGAGACTCACTAAGTTACATAGGTTACTATGGGGCTCATTTTAAATCTTGGGGGGTGGGGGGCGTTTTAAGGGTAGGATTTGGGCGTTCCTAAGACTTGGACGTTAATGGAACAAAATAAAAAAAGTCCAGGACTAAAACTAAGACGTTTTGAGAGAGAACTGTTTTAATAATGACTAAGCCACAAAAAAGTGCTGTAAATTACCAGATGACCACTGGAGGAATAATGGAATGACCCCTCCCACCCCTCAAAGATATGAAAGAAACAGTACATACCAGCCTCTATGACAGCCTGAGATCTTATAGCCAGTCCTATTAGAGCATCAAGCAGGTCCCTGGAGTTGTCTAGTGGTCGGTGCAGTGCACTGTAAAGATGGGGATCTACTACTACTACTACTACTACTTAACATTTCTAGAGCGCTACTAGGGTTACGCAGCGCTGTACAATTTAACAAAGAGAGACAGTCCCTGCTCAAAGAGCTTACAATCTAATAGACAAGTGAACGGTCGGTCCGATAGGGGCAGTCAAATTGGGGCATTCTGGATTCACTGAACGGTAAGGGTTAGGTGCCGAACGCAGCATTGAAGAGGTGGGCTTTAAGCAAAGACTTGAAGACGGGCAGGGAGGGGGCTTGGCGTAAGGGTTCAGGAAGGTTGTTCCAAGCATAGGGTGAGGCGAGGCAGAATGAGCGGAGCCTGGAGTTGGCGGTGGTGGAGAAGGGTACTGAGAGGAGGGATTTATCCTGTGAACGGAGGTTACGGGCGGGAACGTAAGGGGAGATGAGGGTAGAGAGGTAGTGAGGGGCAGCAGACTGAGTGCATTTGTAGGTAAGAAGGAGAAGCTTGAATTGAATGCGGTATCTGATCGGAAGCCAGTGAAGTGACCTGAGGAGAGGGGTGATATGAGTATATCGGTTCTGGCGGAATATGAGACGTGCAGCAGAGTTCTGAACAGACTGAAGGGGGGATAGATGGCTAAGTGGGAGGCCGGTGAGGAGTAAGTTGCAGTAGTCCAGGCGAGAGGTAATGAGAGCGTGGACGAGAGTTCGGGTGGTGTGTTCAGAGAGGAAAGGGCGAATTTTGCTGATGTTAAAGAGGAAGAAGCGACAGGTCTTGGCTATCTGCTGGATATGCGCAGAGAAGGAGAGAGAGGAGTCAAAGATGACTCCGAGGTTGCGGGCAGATGAGACGGGGAGGATGAGGGTGTTATCAACTGAGATAGAAAGTGGAGGAAGAGGAGAAGTGGGTTTTGGTGGAAAGACGATAAGCTCGGTCTTGGACATGTTCAGTTTCAGGTGGCGATTGGACATCCAGGCAGCAATGTCGGATAAGCAGGCCGATACCTTTGCCTGGGTCTCCGCGGTGATGTCTGGTGTGGAGAGATACAGTTGGGTGTCATCAGCATAGAGATGATACTGGAAACCATGAGATGAGATCAGGGAGCCCAGGGAAGAGGTGTAGATTGAGAAGAGAAGGGGTCCAAGGACCGATCCCTGGGGAACACCATTTCCCACTGTTCACTGGTACACTTGTGGTGAAAAGTGTGAGCCCACCAAAAACCTACTGTACCTACATCTAAGTGACACCTGCAGCCATAAAGGGCTGTTGTTGTGCTGTGCAGTAGGTTTTTGGTAGGTTTTGAAGGGCTTATCATACAATATAAGGGGGGAAGGGTAAGATGTGTACCTGGGAACTTTTATGTGAAGTCCACTGTAGTGCCCCTTAGAGTGCCCCACTACTCTGCTGGGATGTCCATGTAGTCAGTCTACTAAGAATACTGACTCCTCTTACATCCCAATGGCTTGATTTTGTTTTTCACTTGGACTATTTTTTTCTTTTTTTCTCGAAAATGGATCAAAAAGATAACGCACAGAGCACAAAAACATCTAGGAAGTGGCCATTTTTGAGGGAAAAAAAAAGGATAGACATTTTGCTGTTTAGAAAATTGATGTATTTCCTATTCGGATTCTGGATGTTGTGAGCAAAACGTCCAAAGTTGGACTTAGATGTCATATCAAAAATGCCCCTTCACATAACTTTGCAAGTCTATATGCTTTGAAAATGAGCACCTTAATGATTCTTTCTGGATGTTCAGGATATAATACATGAAAGTGCTCTACTACAGTAGTGCTGTTGGAATGTGATAGAGAATAATTGATGTTACTCTGAACATCTCAACTGTCTTGTCTGAGGAACCCCAACTTCTTTTGCCTGGCTCACTGCTCACAGTCATTCCATCCCCTTTATCATTTTGCTTTCCTAATTCTGGTCTATCCGTTTTGAAGTGCAGTGACCTGAACTGCACAGAGTAGTCAAGGTGCAATCATATCATGGAGTATTACAGAGGCGTTACCATATTCTCTGCTTTATTTTCTATTCCTTTCCTAATTAGCTTTTTTGCCCACTGCTCCACACTGAGCAGAGGATTTCAACATATTGTCCATCATCATATCTAGATAATACACTGAAACCTTCTGCTCAGTGTGCTGCTGCGGCTTGGAAAGCGAATAGAATGTTGGGTATTATTAGGAAAGGTATGGAAAACAAGTGTGAGGATGTTATAATGCCGTTGTATCGCTCCATGGTGCGACCACACCTTGAGTATTGTGTTCACCGCATTCTGGTCGCCGCATCTCAAGAAAGATATAGTAGAATTGGAAAAGGTGCAGCGAAGGGCGACTAAAATGATAGCGGGGATGGGATGACTTCCCTATGAAGAAAGACTAAGGAGGCTAGGGCTTTTCAGCTTGGAGAAGAGACGGCTGAGGGGAGACATGATAGAGGTATCAAACATATAAATGGCGAGTGCCAAGCCAAGGAATGCCAAGCCAAATGCAAAGCGGAGATAAGGAGGGCAAAAAAGGACTTTGAGAAGAAATTAGCGTTGGAAGCAAAAATACATAGTAAAAACTTTTTTAGATACATTAAAAGCAGGAAACCGGCCAAAGAGTCGGTTGGGCCGCTGGACGAAAATGGTGTTAAAGGGGCGATCAAGGAGGACAAAGCCGTAGCGGAGAAATTAAATGAATTCTTTGCTTCGGTCTTCACCGAGGAGGATTTGGGGGGGACACCGGTGCCGGAAAGAATATTTGAAGCGGGGGAGTCAGAGAAACTAAACAAATTCTCTGTAACCTTGGAGGATGTAATGGGTCAGTTCAGCAAGCTGAAGAGTAGTAAATCACCGGGACCTGATGGTATTCATCCCAGAGTATTAATAGAACTAAAAAATGAACTTGCGGAGCTACTGTTAGAAATATGCAATCTGTCCCTAAAATCGAGTGTAATACCGGAAGACTGGAGGGTAGCCAATGTTACTCCGATTTTAAGAAAGGTTCCAGAGGAGATCCGGGAAATTATAGACCGGTGAGTCTGACGTCGGTGCCGGGCAAGATGGTGGAGGCTATTATTAAGAATAAAATTGCAGAGCATATACAAAAACATGGACTGATGAGACAAAGTCAGCACGGATTTAGTGAAGGGAAGTCTTGCCTCACCAATCTAATGCATTTTTTTGAGGGGGTAAGCAAACATGTGGACAATGGGGAGCCGGTTGATATTGTATATCTGGATTTTCAGAAGGCGTTTGACAAAGTGCCGCACGAAAGACTCCTGAAGAAATTGCAGAGTCATGGAATCGGAGGTAGGGTATTATTATGGATTAAGAACTGGTTGAAAGATAGGAAGCAGAGAGTAGGATTGCGTGGCCAGTATTCTCAGTGGAGGAGGGTAGTTAGTGGGGTCCCGCAGGGGTCTGTGCTGGGTCCGTTGCTTTTTAATGTATTTATAAATGACCTAGAGATGGGAATAACTAGTGAGGTAATTAAATTCGCCGATGACACAAAATTATTCAGGGTCGTCAAGTCGCAGGAGGAATGTGAACGATTACAGGAGGACCTTGCGAGACTGGGAGAATGGGCGTGCAAGTGGCAGATGAAGTTCAATGTTGACAAGTGCAAAGTGATGCATGTGGGTAAGAGGAACCCGAATTATAGCTACGTCTTGCAAGGTTCCGCGTTAGGAGTTACGGATCAAGAAAGGGATCTGGGTGTCGTCGTCGATGATACGCTGAAACCTTCTGCTCAGTGTGCTGCTGCGGCTAGGAAAGCGAATAGAATGTTGGGTGTTATTAGGAAGGGTATGGAGTCCAGGTGTGCGGATGTTATAATGCCGTTGTATCGCTCCATGGTGCGACCGCAGCTGGAGTATTGTGTTCAGTACTGGTCTCCGTATCTCAAAAAGATATAGTAGAATTGGAAAAGGTACAGCGAAGGGCGACGAAAATGATAGTGGGGATGGGACGACTTTCCTATGAAGAGAGGCTGAGAAGGCTAGGGCTTTTCAGCTTGGAGAAGAGACGGCTGAGGGGAGATATGATAGAAGTGTATAAAATAATGAGTGGAATGGATCGGGTGGATGTGAAGCGACTGTTCACGCTATCCAAAAATACTAGGACTAGAGGGCATGAGTTGAAGCTACAGTGTGGTAAATTTAAAACGAATCGGAGAAAATTTTTCTTCACCCAACGTGTAATTAGACTCTGGAATTCATTGCCGGAGAACGTGGTACGGGCGGTTAGCTTGACGGAGTTTAAAAAGGGGTTAGATAGATTCCTAAAGGACAAGTCCATAGACCGCTATTAAATGGACTGGAAAATTCCTCATTTTTAGGTATAACTTGTCTGGAATGTTTTTACGTTTGGGGAGCGTGCCAGGTGCCCTTGACCTGGATTGGCCACTGTCGGTGACAGGATGCTGGGCTAGATGGACCTTTGGTCTTTCCCAGTATGGCACTACTTATGTACTTATGTACTTATGAGTGACCGTACTCGCAAATGCGCAGTAGAGACTTCCCTCTCTGCCCCGCCCCCACTTCAATACGTGATGATGGGGCGGGACAGAGAGGGAAGCCTCTACTGGCATGCTGCAGACGTTGGAACCGCTCCCCCTCCCCCGGAGTCGCTGCCGTCCCTCCATCTGGCCCGAGCACTGTGAACTTACATCACAACGCAGCAGCAGGAACATCAGCAAAGCTGCCGTCGGGCTTCCTTCTCTGCCTTTGTCCCACCCTCGCCAACGTTACGTCACACGAGGGGGGACACATGCAGAGAAGGAAGCCCGCCCCGACGGCAGCTTTGCTGATGTGCCTGCTGCTGCGTGCTGATGTAAGTTTACAGTGCTGCTCAGGCCGGGTGGAGGGGCGGCGGCGACGACTCCGGGGAGAGGGGGGCTCGGAAACCCCCCCATTCCAAAAGTAGCCCATCTAGTATAAAATAATGAGTGGAGTGGAACAGGTGGATGTGAAACGTCTGTTCACGCTTTCCAAAAATACTAGGACTAGGGGGCATGCGATGAAACTACAGTGTAGTAAATTTAAAACAAATTGTAGAAAATGTTTCTTCACCCAACGCATAATTAAACTCTGGAATTCGTTGCTGGAGAACGTGGTGAAGGCGGTTAGCTTAGCAGAGTTTAAAAAGGGGTTAGACGGTTTCCTAAAGAACAAGTAAATGGACTTGGGAAAAATCCACAATTCCAGGAATAACATGTATAGAATGTTTGTACGTTTGGGAAGCTCACCAGGTGTCCTTGGCCTGGATTGGCCGCTGTCGTGGACAGGATGCTGGGCTTGATTGACCCTTGGTCTTTTCCCCAGTATGGCATTACTTAGTACTTATGTACTTTTCCTGGGATCCAGTATGCAACCTAGCATCATGTAGCTATATTTTGGATTATTCTTCCCAGTGTGTATCACTTTGCTTTTGTCCATGTTAGATTTCATCTGCCATGTGGATACCCAGTCTCTTAAACTCACAAGGTCCTTCTGCAATTTCTCATAATCCTCGGAAAGGTATCTCGATGAACTTGGAAGACATACTGAGCCAAATCGAGTAGTAAATCACCTGGACCAGATGGCATGCATCTAAGGGTACTGAAAGATCTCAAACAAATGGCTGATCTGCTCTCAGTAATCTGTAACCTGTTGTTAGTGCCTGAAGGTTGGAGGGTGGCCAATATGATGCCAGTTTTTAAAAAGGATTCCAGGGGTGATCCAGGAACTTACAGACCGGTAAGCCAGACGTCATTGTCAGGTAAAATAGTGGAAACTATTGTAAAGAATACAATTATGGAACACATAGATAAACATGGCTTAATGGGACAGAGCATGGTTTCAGCCAAGGGAAGTCTTGCCTCATCATTTTGTTTTATTTCTTTGAAGGCATGAAATAAACATGTCAATAAAGGTGAGCCGGTTGATGTAGTGTATCTAGATTTTCAGAAAACTTTTGACAAAGTTCCTCATGACAGACTCCTGAGAAAATTAAAGAGTCATGGGATAGGAGGCAATGTTCTGTTGTGGATTAGGAATTGGTTATTGAACAGAAATTTATAAATGATGTGAAAATCAAAAAGATGAATGTGGTGATTAATTTGCAGATGACACAAAACTATTCAAATTTCTCAAAACACATGTGGATTATGAAATATTGCAGGAAGACCTTAGGAAATTGGAAGACTGGGCACCCAAATGGCAGATGAAATTTAATGTGGACAAATGCAAAGCAATGCACATTGGGAAGAAAAATCCAAAATGATAGTTACCTGATGCTAGGGTCCACCTTGGGGGTCAGCACCCAAGAAAAAGATCTAGGTGTTATAGACAGTATGCTGAAATCTTTTGCCCAGTGTGCAACGGTGGCAGCCAAAAAAGGAAACAGGATGCTAGTAATTATTTGGAAAGGGAGGGTAAATAAGACCAAGAATACTATAATGCCTTTGTATCCGCTCCATGGTGCGACCTCACCTTGAGTATTGCATTCAGTTCTGATCACCATATCTCAAAAAAGATATAGCAGAAGAAGAGCAACCAAAATGATAAGGAGGATGGAACTCCTTTTATATGAGGAAAGGCTAAAGTCTCTTCAGCTTGGAAAAGAGATGGCCAAGGGGAGATATGATTGAAGTCTACAAAATCCTGAGTGGTGTAGAACGAGTAGAATTGAATCGATTTTTCGCCCTTTCAAAAGGTACAAAGACAGTGACACTCAATGAAGTTACATGGAAATACTTTAAAAAGAAACAGGAGGAAATATTTTTTCACTCAATTAATTATTAAAGCTCTGGAATTCATTGCCGGAGGATGTGATAACAGCAGTTAGCGTATTTGGGTTTAAAATTTTTCCTGGAGGAAATGTCCATAGTCTGCAATTTGAGACATACATGAGGAAGCCACTGTTTGCTCTGGGATTGGTAGCAAGGAATGTTGCTACTAATTGGGTTTCTATCAGGTACTTGTGACCTGGATTGACCACTGTTGGAAACAGGATACTGGACTAGATGGACCATTGGTGGCTATTCATGTTCTTATGTTCAGCTTCGTTAATATTGATGGGACATCTTTATCTAGAAAAGATCTAAGTTCTAGATCAAAGTTGAGTAACCAATGATAATAAGCAGGTCACTATACTAAAAAATTTATAGAAGTCAGTTTGCATGTTATAAAGTATTTCATATCTATCTAAATATTCTTGTAAATGAAAAGCTACATTAGCCAGAAAAGGAATACTGGCTATTGGCCTATAATTTGATCAAATTTCTGCTGATTTTGTTTGGCCTTTTAAAATAGGTGTCAGTGGAGGAGTGGCCTAGTGGTTAGGATGGTGGACTTTGGTCCTGGGGAACTGAGGAACTGAGTTCGACTCCCACTTCAGGCACAGGCAGCTCCTTGTGACCCTGGGCAAGGCACTTAACCCTCCATTGCCACATGTAAGCCGCATTGAGCCTGCCATGAGTGGGAAAGCGCGGGGTACAAATGTAAGAAAAATTAAAAATACCTATATCTTCTGAAAAACTGTTGTGAAAATCAAGTCAAAAAAATTAAGAAGCCATGGAAGAGAGCCCAGAGGAATATATTTTATCGTAGTAGGGCAGATATCCAACTCTCAAACACTTTTAGTGAATTGTTTCAGATATTTAGATAATTGAATAGCAGTCATTGAGGTAAATTCCATCCGTGGCTGATCATGGTTCACAGTACATCATAAGGCATTGCCTCCTGTCCCATGGGTTTTTAATTTCCTCAGAACATTTACCAAATGCTTTCTGAAAATCCAGATACACTTTGACTAGCTGGCCTTTATCCAAGTTCATTCACACTTTTAAAAATATGTATTACACTGGTAAAGCAAGATTTCCCTCAAGGAAATGCATTTTGGCTTTATCCCATTAAACTATAGCTAGCCATAGGTGCAGTATTTTTGTTCTTTTAAATAGTTTCAACTATTTTGCCCAGCATACGCAGTTCTGTTCACAACACGTAAGAGACAGACCCTGTTTAATAGAGCTTACAGTCGATACCAGACAAACAGGACAAAAGAAATTAGGGGGTTTCATTTATTATGGACAGGAAAATCAATTCAGAAATACCCACGGTGTCTTTCGTCACCAGATAGTGGATGGAGCTTACTCCCATGCCCTGACCATTGCCCGCTGAGACAAGAAAGCTGTTATACACAAGCAGGTATAGGAAGACACGCTGAGGCAGAAATAATTAGAAAAGACACATAGGAAACAAGAAAATTTAGTAAATAAAGCCAAATGCTGAGCCCAACTGTTCCAGCAATAGCCTTAGTCACAGCCACTGACGTTCAAAATAGTGGGGCCCTTGGACCCGATTTAAATCTTTGCAAAGATTCTTCTAACCATAGAATGCATAGGTAATGCATTCCAAAGAAGAGCAAGAATTAAAAACAGCAGAGCCCTAGTGCTAGCAATTTACTCTTAGCTGGAAGAATAACATAGTCAAAAAGTCTGACCTGTCCTCTGCATGCAGATATTTCAAAGTATGACTTTTTTTAAATTTGTGTTTATAAATTATCTGTCAGCTGCCTTTATTGCAACCTCTCAGGGTGTCCCAAATCGTGGGGTAGATAATTCAGTTTTCAGAATATCTTGATATGAGAGATCTGCATCCACTGCCTCCTTGGTATGCAAATCTATCTCCTGAATATTCATTGTAGATATCCTGAAAGCCTGATCTTCCTGGGGCTCTCAAGCACCAGAACTACCTACTCCTGCCCTAACTTAACCATTTTGATAGTAAATTTCAAAGGTGCATCATTCCAAACTGAGTGGTGATAGGGAAGAAGCTGGAAGCTATAGGCCGGTAAGCCTCACTTCGATTATTGGAAAAATAATGGAAGCGATGCTGAAGGAAAGGATAGTGAATTTCCTGGAAGCCAATAAGTTGCAAGATCCGAGACAAATGGTTTTACCAAAGGGAAATTGTGCCAAACGAATCTCATTGAGTTCTTTGATTGGGTGACAGGAGAATTGAATCAGGGATGAGCTATGGACGTAATCTACTTAGATTTCAGCAAAGCTTTTGACACGGTTCCCCACAGGAGGCTCTTAAATAAACTGGAAGGGCTGAAGATAGGACCCGAAGTGGTGAACTGGATTAGGAACTGGTTGACGGACAGAAGCCAGAGGACCGAAGTGGTGAACTGGATTAGGAACTGGTTGACGGACAGAAGCCAGAGGGTGGTGGTGAATGGAATTCGCTCGGAGGAGGGAAAGGTGAGTAGTGGTGTGTCTCAGAGATCGGTGCTGGGACCGATTCTGTTCAATATATTTGTGAGTGACATTGCCGAAGGGTTAGAAGGTAAAGTTTGCCTATTTGCGGATGATACTAAGATCTGCAACAGAGTGGACACCCGGGAGGGAGGGGAAAACATGAAAAAGGATCTGAGGAAGCTAGAAGAATGGTCTAAGGTTTGGCAATTAAAATTCAATGCGAAGAAATGCAAAGTGATGCACTTAGGGAATAGAAACCCTCGGGAGATGTATGTGTTAGGCGGGGAGAATCTGATAGGTACGGACGGGGAGAGGGATCTTGGGGTGATAGTATCTGAGGATCTGAAGGCGATGAAACAGTGTGACAAGGCGGTGGCCGTAGCTAGAAGGTTGTTAGGCTGTATAGAGAGAGGTGTGACCAGCAGAAGAAAGGAGGTGTTGATGCCCCTGTATAAGTCATTGGTGTGGCCCCACCTAGAGTATTGTGTTCAGTTTTGGAGGCCATACCTTGCGAAGGATGTAAAACGAATTGAAGCGGTGCAAACAAAAGCTACGAGAATGGTAAGGGATTTGCGTTACAAGACGTATGAGGAGAGACTTGATGACCTGAACATGTATACTCTGGAAGAAAGGAGAAACGGGTGATATGATACAGACGTTCAAATATTTGAAAAGCATTAATCCGCAAACGAACTTTTTCCGGAGGTGTGAAGGCAGTAGAACGAGAGGACATGAAATGAGATTGAAGGGGGGCAGACTCAAGAAAAATGTCAGGAAGTATTTTTTCACGGAGAGAGTAGTGGATGCTTGGAATGCCCTCCCGCGGGAGGTGGTGGAAATGAAAACGGTAACAGAATTCAAACACGCGTGGGATAAACATAAAGGAATCCTATTCAGAAGGAATGGATCCTAAGGAGCTTAGCCAAGATTGGGTGGCAGAGCCAGCCGGTGGTGGGAGGTGAGGATAGTGCTGGGCAGACTTATACGGTCTGTGCCAGAGCCAGTGGTGGGAGGCGGGGATAGTGCTGGACAGACTTATACGGTCTGTGCCCTGAAGAGGACAGGTACAAATCAAAGTAGGGTATACACAAAAAGTAGCACATATGAGTTTGTCTTGTTTGGCAGACTGGATGGACCATGTAGGTCTTTTTCTGCTGTCATTTACTATGTTATGTGTACAGGTAGTCCTAAGCAGCTGTCCGTTTTCCCCTGTGTTCTAGTTTAAAAAAAACTGCTCTCTTCCCTTTATGAGAGATTAACACCAGCAATCTGGTTTAATCTTGGTCCAGTGGAGGCTTCCCCTTGCCTAGAATATTGCCTGGTTTCTAACAGATCTAATTCCCTCTTTCCTGCATCATTTTCTTATCCATGCATTCAGACTCCAAAGCTGTGCCTTCCTTTGGACTCCTGTATGTGATATCAAAGTTGCCAATGTGAAAAGTGCCAAGAAGGCATACTATGTGCTCAAGTTTTATTGATACCAAGGGGCAGATCACATTCCTTAGAGCTGAGCTACAAAAAAAGAGGTCAAGAAGAAAAGAGCCATCCCACTTCCTGAACAAGTCAGCCTCAGGTGTCACAGTGCTAAGCATTTAGTGGTACTATACACCAGGGCCACTGAGAAGGGGGACAACATTCCCTGGACCTCCAAAGTGGGCCTGGCACCGGAGTCAGGCCTGGTCTCACCTGCCTGCCCTTGGCTCCGTCCGCCACTGGGCCCCCTGCATTAAAATCGGCAGCACCTCAGCTCCGTTTGGAAAGGCAGATCGCCTCCCTGTGTCCCACCCTCGCGGAAACCGGAAGTTACATCAGACGAGGGCGGGACAGTGAGGGAAGGCCTGAAGGGAGGCGATCTGCCTTTCCAAATGGAGCTGAGGCGCTGCCGATTTTAATGCAGGGGGGTGGCGGACGGAGCCAAGGGCAGGCAGGTGAGACTGTGGGGGGGGGGGCAGCGGGGGGGAGGCGGCCTTGCCCCGGGCGTCTCTCAGCGGCCCTGCTATACACCAAAGTATATCCTGAGAGGAGAAACAATGATACACCAAAAACTCCTCGTAATAAACTGACTTCAAATGATATTGTCATATAGAATAAATTGATATATCTGTTTCTCGGGCCAAACAGTACGCCATGACAATTACGCTGCTGTAATTGCTCAGCTGAGCCCATAAGGGTCACAGCACATGGCGTATGCTATATGTAACAGCTGCTGTTAAAGCCACATAACATAGGACAGTGGCCATCCGCCAACTGCATAAGAAAGTTCAGGTGTATATGTGGAAAAAACCACTAACTGTACAGGGCCTGGACTATTAGATTAATTTGTACATAAGACTGACTTGAGTTTGATATATTCACTAGTGATCCTCACTCTCTAGATAGTCATAGAAACATAGGAAAACATAGACAAATAAAGACCATGTGGCCTATCCAGTCTGCCCATCCATGCCATCTACTCTCCCTAACAGATCCTGTGTAGTTGTCCCAAACTCTCTTGAATTCAAATACTGTTCATCTCCAACGTTTCCACTGGGAGGCCATTCCACGAATTCACCACCCTTTCTTTGAAGAAGTATTTCCTGAGGTTACTTCTGAGTTTATCCCATAAGTACATAAGTATTGCCACACTGGGACAGACCAAAGGTCCATCAAGCCCAGTATCCTGTTTCCAACAATGGCCAAGCCAGGTCACAAATACCTGGCAAGATCCCTGAAAAGCTCAATACATTTTATGAAGCTTATCCCAGAAATAAGCAGTGGATTTTTCCCAAAGTCAATTTAATAACGGTCTATGGACTTTTCCTTTAGGAAGCCGTCCAGACCCTTTTTAAACCCTGCTAAGCTAACCGCCTTTACCACATTCTCTGGCAACGAATTCCAGAGTTTAATTACACATTGAGTGAAGAAAGATTTTCTCCAATTCATATTAAATTCACAACTTTGTAGCTTCATTTCATGCCCCCCTAAGCCTAGTATTTTTGGAAAGAGTACACAAACAATT